>NW_027411977.1:242562885-242871157 GCF_047663935.1 Musca autumnalis | reverse complement strand
AGAGAAAGGTTCTATAGAAGCACCCTTTCTTAGAGAAAGGGTCTATAGAAGCACCCTTTCTTAGAGAAAGGGTCTATAGAAGCACCCTTTCTCACTTCTGTCCTCTAGATCTTTGAGTAGTGAGAGCCGTGTAAGTTTTACATGCACACATACACACTCATTTATATAGCTGTGTGTGTGTTCTTCGAATGCACTCAAAACCATTGTGTAAAACCTCGCAAGTTTCTGGGCTAAAAAGTTGTCAACTAATTGTAAATTTTATTATGAGAAAAAATTATTACATTTCACTTTTAGTTCTCCCACTGACTTTAAGCAAATAGCTGGTACATGACATGGTTGGTACTGGCTTTGTGTAGGTGTGCGGGTGTGTGTGTAGGTATTTCTTG
Source organism: Musca autumnalis (assembly GCF_047663935.1). Lineage (NCBI taxonomy): Eukaryota > Metazoa > Arthropoda > Insecta > Diptera > Muscidae > Musca > Musca autumnalis. The sequence goes on along the minus strand of NW_027411977.1, from coordinate 242,870,771 downwards.
GTAGTAATTTGCCAACGTAATCCTTGCCACCACCTTCGTCACACACACACTTTGCCTCGTTAAAACACTTAAAATAAAGTTGTCCCTTTTTGGCCTTACTTGGCTGTGTTGGCAACATTGTTGTTGTTGTTCGTGATGTTGTTTTTTTCTTTTTTGTTGTTGCGAACCATTACAAACATTCATGAATGGCTTTTCATTTAAATCCATAGGAAAGTTTTGTGTTAATAGCTTTAGCTGGAACAATTTGTAGGCAGGCAGGCATCCACAGCGATGAGAGGCGCGGCAGCAGAGCAGCCGAAGCAATTGAAGAAGAAGGCATGCGACCAACAACACTTAACAAATTGTTTAAAATTTGTTGAAAATTACACACACACACAAAGATGTTAACAATTAGTAATAAAATATTAACTGTTATAATCGTAGTTTCGAATGTTGGCAGCAGCAGCAACAACGATAACAACAACAACAACGATTGTTATACTAATTTCTATGAATTGAAAAAGAAGTTACTTCGACAATTTTGGGTGTGTTTTGAATTGAAATTCTTAATTAAATTAAATTGCGTTACATTTAGGTGGGAAGTCAAAAGAAATTTTGAGAGAATATAGAATAAGGAAGGATGCTTTTAAATTAGGCCCATCTCTTGAATAGAAGGCAATCTCGGAGGCACACTATAGATTAATGACCATAGCAATGGTCCACCATCTGAGGTGAAGATCGCTAATAGGGTCATATATACAATTTAATACCTCTGAAAGGGACTTCTAGAGAACAGAAAACCGCAGGAAATATCTTTCAGAGAATATAAGACTTTTGAATGGATCTTTCGGAAAATAAAAATCTCTGGTAGTGTTTTCTGGAATATAGAAGATATGTGGAAGGGTCTTCCAGAGAATAGATCACCCTTGAAAGCGTCATATAGAGAATAAAGAACGATGTGAACGGTCTGCCATTGACTAAAATAATGTCGAAAGTGTTGTATCTTATTAATGACTCTCCCGAAGGCTCCCTATCCTATATAAACTCCTTCCAAAGGACTTTAGTACACTTCCTATGGTCTCCCTTATGTTCGAGGCTTTCTCTTCAATAGAAAAATAATTCGGAGTTGGATAGAAGACCTTTACAGTTGGATATAGACCCCTTCTGAATGAAAGGGTGCTTCTAAGACCCTTTCTAAAGGCCTCGACACATAAGAAGCATGGCGTTTTTTCTTAAGTCATATCTGGTAAATTACTAAAGACCAAGTTCGACCTAATTCAACTGTGATTCTGAAATCTTGTTATTAGGTCGAACTTGGTCTTTAGTCTTTTATCAGATATGACTTCAGCAAGAATGGCATGCTTCCTATGTCTCGAGGCCTTAAAAATTAGGGTGCTTCAAAGACAATTTCCGTTAGAAAAGGTGCCTATATGGACCCTTTCGGTAAGAAAAGAAATTCTACAAAACCCCTCTAAAAAAAGGGGACTTCTATAGAAATAAAGGGTGCTTCAATAGACCCTTTCTAAAATAAAGGGTGCGTCAATAGACCCTTTCTGAAATAAAGCGTGCTCCAAAAGACCCTTCCTGAAATAAAAGTTGTTTCAACAGACCCTTCCTGAAATAATGGGTGCTTCTATAGACCGTTTCTGAAGTAAAGGGTGCTTCAATAGACCCTCTCTGAAATAAAGGGTGCTTCAATATACCCTTTCTGAAATAAAGAGTGCTTCAATAGAACCTTTCTAAAATAAAGGGTGCTTCAATAGACTCTTTCTGAAATAAAGGGTGCTTCAATAGACCCTTTCTGAAATAAAGGGTGCTTCAATAGACCCTTTCTAAAATAAAGTGTGCATCAATAGACCCGTTTTGAAATAAAGGGTGCTTCAATAGACCCTCTCTGAAACAAAGAGCGCTTCAATAGACCCTTTCTGAAATAAAGGGTGCTTCGACAGACCTTTTCTGAAATAAAGGGTCTTTCAATAGACCCTTTCTGAAATAAAGAGTGCTTCAATAGACCCTTTCTGAAATAAAGGGTGCTTCAACAGACCTTTTCTGAAATAAAGGGTGTTTCAATAGACCCTTTCTGAAATAAAGAGTGATTCAATAGACCCTTTCTGAAATAAAGGGTGCTTCAATAGACCTTTTCTGAATTAAAGGGTACCTTAGTAGGCCTTTTCTGAAATAAAGGGTGCTTAAATAGACTCTTTCTGGATAAAAGGGTGCTTCACTAGACCCTTTCTGAAATAAAGGTTGCTTCAATAGACCATTTTTTAAAAGAAATGGTGTTTCTATAGACCCTTTTTCTAAGAAGGGGTGCTTCTATAAACCCTCTCTCAAAAGAAAGGGGCTTTCTCTAAGAAAGGATGCTCCTATAGACCCTTTCTCTATGAAAGAAAGAGAGGGTGCTTCAATAGACCTTTTCTGAAATAAAGGGTGCTTCAATAGACCCTTTCTGAAAAAATGAGGTTTCCTATTTTGTAGAAAACACCTCCAGAGGTCATCTATTCTCCAAAAGAACCTTCCAGAGGACATTTATTCTCTAGAAGAACCTTCCAACGGTCTTCTATTCTCTAAAAAAAAAACCTTCCAGAGGTCTTCTATTCTCTTGAAGACCCTTCCATAGGTGTTTTAAGGCACTTTAAGATTCCTTAGTAGTTTTCTTTTCTCTAGAAGACCTACCAGAAGTCTTTTGTTTTTTGAGAATACCTTTCCTGAGGTCTTCTATACTCTAGCCAACCCTTCCAGATGGGACTTCCCTTTTAAGAAGACCCTTCGAGAGGACTCTACAAACCCCTTCTCAAGAAGACCTCTTTAGAAGTCATATATGTTCCAGAAGCCCTTCCAAATGTGTCCTCTTTTCTAGAGCGTCCTTCAAGAAGTCTTGCAATCTCTAGACTACACTTCCAGAGATCTTCTACTCCATAGAAGACTCTTCCATATGTTTTCTATTTCCTAGAATACATATCCAGACGATTTTTCTTCTCTATACAAGTGCCTTTCATAGGTCTTTTATGTCCAGAAGACTCCTCCGGCGATCTACTGTTTTCCAGAAGACTCTTCTAGACGTCTTCCATTCACTTTAAGACACTTCTAATGATCTCAAATTGTCCAAAAGATTCTTCCGAATTCTTCTATCCTGTAAAAGACCCCTCCAGTGGTCCTCTATTCTCTAGAAGTCCTTCAAAAGATCTAGAATTCTGTTGAAGTTCCTTCAAGAGGTCAATAGACCTCTTCAGAGGTCTTCTATGCTTCAAAATCACTTTCAGAGGTCTTCTGTGTTCTAGAAGACCCCTCCACAAGTCTTCTATTCTCTACAACAGCCTCCCAGAGGTTTTCTGTTTTTTAGTAAACCTCTCAATAGGCCATCTATTTTCCAGAATACCCCTCCAGAGGTATTTTATGTACAAAAAACCCTTTCAGATATATGTTTTGTAACAGATTTCTACAGATGACTTCTGCTTTCCAGACGACCAATCCAGTCATGTCTTCTATTCTCCACAAAATCCTTCCGCAGGTCTTCTGTTTTCCAGAAGTCCTTCCCGAGTTCTTCGGTTCTGTAGAAGGCCCATCCAGAAGTCTTCTGATCTGCAATTCCCTTTGTTAGGTTGTTGTTTTTAGAACTCCACTCCAAAGGTCTTCTATTATCCATAAGACCCTTTCCCACAGTTCCTTTGTTTTCTAGAATATTTTCTATCATCTTTAAGATCTCAGGACTCCTATTTTCTAGAAGACCCTTCCAAAGATGTCCTATTTTCTAGACAACGCTTCCACAGGTCTTTCGTTTTCTAGAAGACCCTTCCAGAGGTATCCTATTTTCTGGTAGGCCTTTCCAAAAGTCTTCTTCTTTTAAGAAGACCCTTATAGGTGTCTTGTTTTTCAGGAAGACCCTTCCAGAGGTCTTCTGTTTTAGGAAGACCCCTCCAGAGGTCTTCTATTTCCCAGAAGACCCTTTCACAGGATTTATATTCTCTAGAAGACCCTCCCGTAATTTCCTGTTTTATAGAAGACACTTCCAAAGGTCTTCTATTCCTTTTATCCTCTGAAAGGTCTTCTATTCTTGAGAATACCCTAACAAAAGCCTTCTATTCCTTAGAAGACCCCTTCAGAAGTCTAATATTTCCCAGAAAACCTTTCCAGAGGTCATTTAGTTTCTAAAATACCCTTCGGAGGTCCTCTATTCACAAGAAAACCCTTCCACATGTATTCTATTCTCTGGAATACCCTTTCAAAGGTCTTCAATTCTCTAGAAGACCCTACCATAATCCTTCAGAGGACGTCTATTCCTTAGAAGTCCCATTCAGAAGTCTTATATTTTCTAGAAGGCCCTTCCAGAGATTTTTTAAATACACTTACGGAGGTCCTCTATTCTCTGGAAGACCCATTTGCAGGTATTCTATTCTCAAAAAACCCTTTCAGAGATCTTATTGCTCTAGGAGACCATTTCAGAGGTCTTTTTTCCAGAAAACCTTTTCCGAGGTTATTTATTCTCTGTAAGACGCTTCCGGATGCCTTCTATTCTCTAGAAGACCCTAGGGAATCTCTTCTACTCTCTCGAAGACGGAAGTCTTCAAAAGAAGACCCTTTCATATTCTATAGAAAAACCTCCGGTGATCTTCTATTTGAGAAAAGACCCTTAAAATGGTCATCTTTATACAGAAGATCCTTCTAGGGTACCCTTTCACAGGTCATATATTAATTATTTTAAAGAATACCCTTTTAGCGGTCTTCTATTCGCAAGATGACCCCTATGGAGGTCTCCTACACTCTCGAAGCCATTCCTAGAGGTATTTTATTTTCTCGAATACCTTTAGAAGCACCTCTTTTCTGTAGTAAGCCTTCCATAGGTCTTATGTTGTGTTGAAGACCACTTAGAATGTGTCTGTTGCCATAGAAGGCCACTACGGATGTAGAATGTTCTTTGGAATACCTCTATAATTTTCCTTTTAATAGGAGGTGGTCTTGTATGTCGTATATTCAATAGAAAACTCATCCGGTTGTCTTCTGTTTTAGGGAAGAAGTCGTTTACTAGGAAGAAGTCCCGTTAGGATGCCTTTTACTCCATTAAAGACCCTTTATAAGAGTTTGCATCTGCCAGGGGACCCCTCAGGAGTTATTCTTTCTTATAAAAGTTTAGGTTTACTGTTGGAGGTCTTCCATCCAATGGAAATCTTTTATTGTATTAAATACTATAACATTTGATACTCTCAGAAGATACAAATTTATTTTAATTAACCATTTATTCCGTTAACAAAAAAAGAATTTCATTAAAAATTGTTTCTCCCAACTCCCCATTGTCGAACTATTTCCACACTTCTCTAATTTGTTTGTTGGTCGCTGTTGTTGCTGTTCCTGTTTTTGTAAAGTTGTTACACTTGGAATTGATTTTAAATAGTACCCTGGATTTTTAAAACAATAAAAATGTTATTATCCTTCCATGTCCCTGGAGCTTTGCACATTGTAAATATGCAGCAATGGAGTGCTGAAAAGGGAGAGAGTGGCAAAGAGAGGAAAGGGGTATACACACGTTACAACATCCCTTTTTTTTGTTGCATACAATTTATTTCCACTCTGTTGCATGGACTGTTTTTAATTGTGCAAATTTATTTGTATATTGCCTCGTAAGCAATTTTGCATAGAACAAATGGCCAAATGGTTTAGTGTGTGTGTGTCGGTATGACTGTGTGCAACAATTCAAATAATTCACGTTTATACTGAACTGCAAAAACGCAGCAAAAGTGAAAAAATACCCCCAAACCAAAGAGCAATAATGTTGCCTGGGGAAAAGGGGTTTAAAATGGGGTGGAGATCCAAAAATGGACGTGAGGTACCTCTCTAAATGAACAAATGAATGAACATTTGAAATAAACGTTACGTTTGTTGCGTTTAACAACCAACGAGAACAACAACAGAAACCATGCCGATTACCAGCACCAACGAACTACCAAACGAATGGCTGACTGAATGGGTGAACGAATGGCTGACTGAATGAATGAATGAATTGAATGCTATAAACATTTAAATGCAACTCGTTTGTTGAACATAAATTGTAATTTATGGTTGTTAGATATAGACCCTGGTTCTATTGGAGTTTTGCAGGTTGCCTGCCATCCAAGCTATGCGGTATTGCCTTCAATAATAATTTACTTTGCCACTCTGCATACCCAACGAGCCACAGAGAGAGAGAGAGAGTTACCATTCATCCAAAAAAAGAAATGACTACAATGCGTAAGAATGATATTGATCTACTATGGCTTCAATTCAAATGGCTAAAATTATGGGCCAGCTAAGTTGTTTTGTTGTTGTGTCCATAAAATATTCCACAGTGCCTAGGTAGGCAAACCGGAATGCCATTGACAAAGGCAAAAGGAATCTTAAACACTTTTTGGGAGGTTATAAATTAAGTTGTTGCATGGCCATACACTTCATTGAACACCCTGTCAGAGTGTTCGAAGGGGGGTCTTCAACTCTTTACCTACATCTCCATTTGTAGTTGTTTTTAAAAACAAACGGAAATTATTCTTTTGTTGATGACTATCTTAACCTTGCTCTTTACATTCGTCCGCACACACACTCTCTCTCTCTCTCTCTTTCTACCATGGAATCCCTTTGTCAATAACATGATTAAGTGTTTAAAGGTAGTCCTCGTCGTGTGCTTGCTTGGCATTTGAAAACTGTTGTTGTCTGCTTATATTTTGGTGTCCTGCAGGTGTGTTTGCCCCTGTTATTGGCAAGGAAAAACAATTGCCTCATAATTTAGATGATTTGCAAACATAAACTAAAGCTCCAAGCTATAAACAGACACACAAAAATATACCTCTATGTCAGCAGAAAAAATATCCAGATGAAAATGATCCCCTTATGTCATGTAGCTGAGATTTAATGTAGACAATTTTTGAAAACTTCATCCTCTATAAGTTATGAGGAGATGTATTTGAGCTATAATATGAGGGTAGAGAGAAGAATTTTGGCCAAGGATTTGTCAAGGTTTTGAGTGGTGTGTTCATTCAGGGATATTGTCATGGCCCAGAGGAAGTTAAAAGGGCGTATTTTATAGAACGAAAGACACTGCAGGGCAAAAAAAAAATCCCATCAAGTACCTTTTCCTATACAAAAGTCATTTGAAAGGCTTTTCCCTCAGGATATTGTATGGAGAAGACTCGATAGAACTGGTAACCATCGCAGTGGCCTTTCATAGAACAAAATAGAATGAAAAACTTGCCGAAAGGAATCCTATGCAATGAAAACCCCCATCGAGAGCCTTTTCCTATACAAAAGACAACAGAAAGGCTTTTTCCTAAGGAACTTGTATGGTAAGGTCTCGATAGAATGAGAATAGAATAAACTACAGCCGATAAGGTTTTCTCTGGAATCGAAGCAAACGGAAGAGCCTTTTGTGGAATGGGTGAACTTCAAAGGACTTTCTTTAAACTAGAAAATTTTCAAAAGGGTATTCTGCTTAATTAAAACCTTCTTAAGAATTTTCCACAGAATAGAAAAGCTCTGATAGGTCCTTTTTATGCAAAAGACTTCAACCAAATACACATTATTAAGTACGAGTATATAAAGTCACCGGACAATTCTTCTATAGAATCGAAAGTCGCCAGGCTATTTTAGAAAACCGCCGGACCTTATAAAGGGTCTTCTATGGAATAGACAAGTTCTTAGGGGTCCTCTGGACAACAAAGGAAGATCTTCAAAATTGTGTTTTACGCAATAGAAGACTCCCATAAGAATCTTCCACAGAATAGAAAAGCGCTGATATGGCCTTTTATACAACAGATTTCCACCGAGAACGTTTTTTAAGTATAGAAGGCCACCGGAAAGTTCGTCAATAGAATCGAAGGTCGCCAAAAGGTTCATTATTATAATAGAAGACCCCAAGAAAGTTATTCTAGGAGCCCGCCGGACCTTATTTTGGGTCTTTTACGGGATAGACTGGTCCTAAGGCGTCCTCTGAACAACACATTCCCTTAGAAAGAATATACTATATAAAAAAAATTACCACCGACTACGTCTTCCATGGAATCGAATCAAACGGAAAAGCCTTCTATATAATGGACGACCTTCAGAAGGGCCTTCTTTAGAATACAAGTTCTTTGAAAGGATATTCTATGGAATAGAAGACCTCCTTAAGAACTTGCCACAGAATAGAAAACCTGTGATAGGCCCCAGAATGTTCTTCCAGATAGGATCAAAAGTCTGCAAAAGGCTCTTCTCTATAATAGACGACTCCTAGAACGTTATTCTAGAAGCGCACCGGACCTTATTAAGGGTGTTCTATGGGATAGGCAGGTACTGAAGAGAAAACTCTGGAAACACAAACCCGTAGGAAGGATCTTTTGTAAAAAAAATAATTTTGTGGTACAAAACATGTTTCTTAACACAGAAACAACTTATATAGGATATGCTGGAAGGCACTTGAAAGGGTCTTTTATAGAATAGGTCTTGTAGAAAATAGAAGATCTCTGAAAGGGCCTTCTAGAGAACAGAAAATCTCTGAAAGGGCCTTTAAGAGAATAGCAAACCATAGGAAAGATCTTCACGATGATCGAAGACAATTGTTAGGGTCTTCTAGAGGATAGAAGTCCTCTGAAAAGGCCTTCTACAGAACAGGAGACCTCTGGAAGGGCATTCTAGGAAACACAAGATCTCTGGCAATGTCTTCTACAAATAATACAAGATTTCTGAAAGGATCTACAAGGAATAGAAACCCTCTTAGAGAGTCTTCTAAAAAATAGAAGACCACCGAAAGGGTACTCCTGAGAATATAAGATTTCTGGCAGGCTCCTCTTGAAAATATCACACGTCTGGCCGTGTCTTTTAGGAAAAGAAGACCCGTCTTTTAAATAGTTTTTTTTTTACTTTTTTTCTTGAATAGTCTTCTAGAGAACAGACTTCCCCTCGAAATGCCTTCTAAATAACGTAAGACTACCTGTAAGTTTTTCTAGAGAAACGACTTCTTGAAGAGACTGCTACCAAATGGACGACCACTGGACTAAAGATTAGAAGGGGCCTTCAAAAGCCTTCTATAGAAAGCTAATATTTCTTGAAGGATTTTCTAAAACGCTTAAGGCTTCTGGAAGGGACCTTAGGAAAATAGAAGACCACTGGAAGTGCATTCAGAATAGAAAGCCTTTGGAAAGGACTGGGAGGGTCTTCCAACGTATAGAAGAAGCTTGAAAGCGCTTCCTAAGGCATAAAATACTTTCAGAATAGTTTCCTTAATCATAGGAAACGTTTGAGTATTCTCTTGAAAGTGTCTCTTCAGGATCGAAGACCCTTGAAAGGGACTTCCATAGCATAGAAAACGCTTGGAATTGTCTTCTATAACATCGGAGAAACTTGGAAGGGTCTTCTATAGCATCGAAGACGGTTGGAAGGTTTTTAGTGGCATCGAAGATGCTTCGAATGGTCGTTTATAACATCAAAGAAGCTAGGAAGGGTCTCTACAGGATCGGAGACCCTTATAAGGGTATTCTATAACATCGAAGAAGCTTGAAAGGGTATCTACAGGATCGAAGACCCTTGGAAGAGTTTTCAGTTACATCGAAGGCGGTTGGAATATTCTTATATAGGATGGAAGACCCTTAGAAAGATCCTATACATCATCAAAGGCCCTTGGAAGGGTCTTCTATAGAATTAAAGACAATGTAGGGATCTTCTATAACACTGAAGACCCCGTGAAAGAGATTCTACAGGATCGAAGACGCTTGGAAGGGTCTTCAATAACATCGAAGGTATCTTTAAAAGAGTCTTCATTGGCATCGAAGTCCATGTGAATTGTCTTCTATGACAACGAAGACCTTAGGAGGTGTCTTCTATAGTATCGAAGACCTTGGAAGGGTCTTTTATAACATCGTAGAAGGTTAGAAGGATCTTCAATTGCATCGAAGACGCTTGGAAGGATGTTCTCAAACATCGGAGAAGCTTGGAAAAGTCTCTACATGATTAAACCCTTAAAAGTGTCTTCAGTGCCATCGATTTCCTTTGGAAGTATCTTCAATTGCATCGCTTGGAAGGATGCTCTATAACATCGAAGAAGCTTAGAAAGGTGCCTACAGGATTGAAGGCTCTTAAAAGGGTCGTCTACAGCATCAAAACCCCTTGCAATGGTCTTCCATAAAAGGGTCTTCTATAACATCGAAGACCTTTGGAAGGGTATTCTACGAGTATAGCATCGAAGGCGTTGGGAATGGTGTCGTATGACATCTGTAGCATCGAAGGGAGGATCTCTTCAGTATGGAAGACCCTTAGAAGGGTCTTCCATAGCATTGAAAACCCTTTGAATGGTCTTCTATAGCAGTGAAGACCCTGGAAGGGTCTTCTATAACATCGAATACCCATGGCAGGTCTTCGATAACTTCGAAGACGCTTGGAAGGGTCTCTACTGGATCGAAGACCTTTGTAAGCGTCTTCTATAGTATCCAAGACCCTTGGCAGAGCTTTAAGTTACATCGAAGACCCATGGAAGGGTCTTCTGTAGACCCTGGAGGGGTCTTATATAACATTGAAGACCCTTGAAAGGGTCTCTACATGATCGAAGACGCTTCAAAGGGTTTTCTATAAGATCGAAGAAGCTTCGAAGGGTCTCTAGAGCATCGAAACCCTTGGATGGATCTTCTATAGCATCACGGATCTTTGTAAGGGTCTTCTATAACATCGAAGAAGCTTGGAAGTGTCTTCTACAGTATTGTAGTCCTTGTAAGGGTCTTCAAGACCCTTGGAAAGGTCCCCTATAGTATCGAAAACCCTGGAGGGGTCTTCTATAACATCGAAGACCCTTCAATAGAATCGATGACCTTTGAAAGGGTCTTCAATTACATCGAAGACACTCGGAAGGATGTTCTATAACATTAATAAAGTTTGGAATGGTCTTCTATGGCATTGAAGAACGAAGTGCCTTCTATAATATCGAAGACAATATAGTATGGAAGACTCTTAGAAGTGTATTCTTTAACATCGAATACACATGGAAGGTCTTCAATAACATAGAAGAAACTTGGAAAGATCTCTACAGGAAAGAAGACCCTTGTAAACCTCTTCTATAGATTCGAAGACCCTTGGATGAGTTTTCTGTTACATCGAAGACGCTTGGAAGGGTCTTCTAAAGGATTGAAGACCCTTGCGAAGGTCTTCTGCAACATTGAAGGCCCTTGGAAGGGTCTTCTATAGCATTCAAGTCTCTGTAGGGGTCTTCTATAACACCCTTAGAAGGATCTTCTGTAGCATGGAAGACCCTTGGAACAGTGTTCATTTGCATCGGTGACGCTTTGAAGGGTATTCTATAGCACCAAAGACCCTTGGAAGGGTTTCCAGTTGCATCGTAGACGCTTGGAGGGCTCTTCTATAGGATCGAAGACACCTGGAAAGGTTTTCTATAGCACCAAAGGCCCTTGGAATGGTATTCTATACCATAGAAGATCCTTGGAAGGTCTTCTATAGCATAGAAGACCCTTGAAAGTGTCTTCTATTGTATAGAAGAAGCTTTGAAACATATTATATAGCATCGGGTTTGCACTTGTATCAGATAGGCTTGGATCGAAGATCCTTGGAAAGGTTTTCTATAGTCTCGAAGAATCTTGGAAGGGTAAGGGTCTTATATGGTATCGAAAACCCATCGAAAGGTTTTCTATAGGATCGAAGACCCTTGGAAGGCTCTTCTGTTCCATGGAATACACGGGAAGGGTCTTTTATAACATCGAAAACGTTTGAAAGAGTCTTCTACAGCATCAAAGTCTCTTGAAAGGGTATTCTATACCATCGAAGACCCTTAGAAGGGTTTGTAGTTGTATCAGAGAGTATTGGAATGGTCTTCTATAAAATAGAAAACCATAAGAAAGGACTTCTAATGCATCGAAGACCCTAAAAGGTCTCACTTTTCTTCTTCTTCAGACATATGTTTTCATATGTCAATTCCAACCCAGGTCTCACTTGTGTATTTAATAGCATACAATATAGCATAGAGGACGATTGACAATTGGCGAGGGAACTTATACTGGCGTAATTTTTCAAGCATTACACGTTTCCTTTGAACTATAACGAGACTTACCTTCTGCTCGGCAATCTCCCGAAAAATAAATATATTCCACTTTTCCTCGTCCCTTCACCATCCTTCGCCTTTCTCACTAATGCCCCTCATATTTCTTTCTGTTAGACTTCGAATTGAGTATAGATTCCAATTTAGACTTTTAGGCAATGCAATTTGTTTAGCATTTCATTTCCCATTCGCCTTGTCTGCCAACTACCATCTTCCATTTCGTACAGGTGTCAATGATGATTATTCATTGATAAAACTTCAATGATGGCATCGTGTTGTTGCTATTGCTGTAGCACTCAATTTCCCAGACACCTGGGTTTGGAGGCACACATTGGCTTTGGCAAAAATGAACAGGAAGACTACAAGCTGATGAGTGAGTGAGTGACACAATATATGACATGTGTTTTGTTAATACTTAACATATACAAAGGCTGGCTGATGTACAGGTGTATGAGTGTGTATGTGTGTACTGCTGTTCGTGTTTTTGTTTGCCAACATTTGTACGATACACCTGATTATTGTACGTGATTTTGTCATTTATCCATTGACGGTATGTTGTATGAATGTCTGTGTGAGTGTGTGTGTTTGTATTTACGAGTACATGTCACACAACGTATTTGTAGTATCACCTCTATTGATAAACTTTTCTCACCTGACCTCTCTGTGTATTTCTCTCGTTGGCTGTTTGTTAGTTTAGTTTGTTATGTATTATGATGTGATGAGACAGGTGGAGGGGGAAGTGTATCGGAGGGTTAGTGAATTGTATAGAGCGCAACAAATCACTTTTGATTTGTTAGAAAAAAAAAAATTGATTACATGAAATTTGCATATGAAAGGATATTGATTTTGACAATGCAAATTAACGAGGGGAGGCTAATGGAAATGGGGAATAAGAGCAGCTTAGTAAAAATATGGAGTTTTTAGTTTAAAAAAAAATTGAATGTTGTTTAATACTAGAAATAATCTATAATGAACAATATAAGAAAAAATGGAATTTTAAAATTTGAAAGGATGATTCGGAAAATGTATCTTATTTAAAAAAAAAAATCCACGATTTTTGAAAAAAAATATTCTTTAAAAAATCCAAGATTTTTGAAAAAAAATATTCTTTAAAAAATCCAAGATTTTTGAAAAAAAATATTCTTTAAAAAATCCAAGATTTTTGAAAAAAAATATTCTTTAAAAAATCCAAGATTTTTGAAAAAAAAATATTCTTTAAAAAATCCAAGATTTTTGAAAAAAAAATATTCTTTAAAAAATCCAAGATTTTTGAAAAAGTATTCTTTAAAAAATCCAAGATTTTTGAAAAAGTATTCTTTAAAAAATCCACGTTGTTTGAAAAAATATTCTTTAAAAAATCCACGTTGTTTGAAAAAATATTCTTTAAAAAATCCACGTTGGTTGAAAAAATATTCGTTAAAAAATCCACGTTGTTTGAAAAAATATTCGTTAAAAAATCCACGTTGTTTGAAAAAATATTCGTTAAAAAATCCACGTTGTTTGAAAAAATATTCTTTAAAAAATCCACGTTGTTTGAAAAAATATTCTTTAAAAAATCCACGTTGTTTGAAAAAATATTCTTTAAAAAATCCACGTTGGTTGAAAAAATATTCTTTAAAAAATCCACGTTGGTTGAAAAAATATTCTTTAAAAAATCCACGTTGGTTGAAAAAATATTCTTTAAAAAATCCACGTTGGTTGAAAAAATATTCTTTAAAAAATCCACGTTGTTTGAAAAAATATTCTTTAAAAAATCCACGTTGTTTGAAAAAATATTCTTTAAAAAATCCACGTTGGTAGAAAAAATATTCTTTAAAAAATCCACGTTGTTTGAAAAATATTCTTTAAAAAATCCACGTTATTGGAAAAAATATTCTTTAAAAAATCCACGTTGTTTGAAAAAATATTCTTTAAAAAAACCACGTTGTTTGAAAAAATATTCTTTAAAAAATCCACGTTGTTGGAAAAAATATTCTTTAAAAAATCCACGTTGTTGGAAAAAATATTCTTTAAAAAATCCACGTTGTTGGAAAAAATATTCTTTAAAAAATCCACGTTGTTGGAAAAAATATTCTTTAAAAAATCCACGTTGTTGGAAAAAATATTCTTTAAAAAATCCACGTTGTTGGAAAAAATATTCTTTAAAAAATCCACGTTGTTGGAAAAAATATTCTTTAAAAAATCCACGTTGTTGGAAAAAATATTCTTTAAAAAATCCACGTTGTTGGAAAAAATATTCTTTAAAAAATCCACGTTGTTTGAAAAAAATATTCTTTAAAAAGTCCACGTTGTTTGAAAAAATATTCTTTAAAAAATCCACATTGTTTGAAAAAAATATTCTTTAAAAAATCCACGATTTTTGTTCTAACTTAAATATTAGTTAGCTATCCTTGAAAAATGTACTCGACTCTGCAGCATAGCTCTAACGGATACAAGATCTCCTGGTAAAGAATGAAATATCTTCTGATAGTCTATCATGTGATTGGGCACAATTTCTATATGAAGCAGAATATAGAAATTATTTTCCCTTCATTCTAAAGCTGTAAATAATTTCAAATTCCATAAAAGTTCTTTCATTGTTGTGGTTGCCTAGAGTGTACTACACTACCACATCAACATGCCATGTCTACTATTTGTATTTAGTAATGTTTATTATTGTTGTTGTTTTTATTTATTTTTACCTGTTATTTGATGTTTTTGGGGAATTTTTATTTGTATTCTGTCGATTTTATTGGATTTTGAGAGAGAGAGAGTCTATAAAATATACAAATATCGTCCTTGCAAAAAAAAGTAATAACCTGAGGTATTTTTACTATGACAATGAAGATACTCTACACACCTATAAACATGTTCGTATGTATAGTAGGTGTGTATATCAGACATACATTGTTATGGTTTTGTTCACAACTACATAGCTACTCGTATTTGTATTCATTTGTTTTTGTTGTTTTTTACAATGCCTGTCCAAATGTCTCTTCCATGTGTCTGGCTACCTAACCATCCTGTCAAGTTTATCTATTAGATTACAATTTAAATAGTTTTGTAATGACATGAATTGAACATGAAATGTTAAGAGAGGTAAAAAGCATTGCAACTATTTTTTCTAATAAATTTATAACACTTTTGTCTAGGAATTTAGAATATGTTATTGGTATGAATAAAAATGTTTTTACACTGGACATTTAAGATTTTTCCATAAGAAAATATTAAAAATACAAAAAATATTAGCAATAATTGAAATTTATTGGATTGTTTACGGGGTAGTATCAGTCTTGTCACAACGTATACGCCATAGGTTACATAACTAAGTGAGTTGTTGTAGACATTGAGGCGTATAACTTTTAGCAACACTTATACGCCACACTTTCATTAATAAAGGGAGTGGGTTTTTCTAGGCTTTTCAAACGATTTAAAGAAGGGTGGACGTGTTAGACGCTAAGTGTGACTTCAAAGACAAGTAAAAGGCCTCCGACTACATTGACGATCAGTGGGCGGTATTTATTTATGAGCTGGATGCAGTATGCACAGGTAGAAAACAGTGGAAAGCATTTATCTAGATAGAAGGTATCCACTATGTCATTTACAGATTGAAAAGGATTAATATTTCTACATTTTACCGATATACGCATCTTATAAAATATTGAGAAAAAATCCTACATTTATGGAAAGTTATTTACAAATTTATGTTCCCCAAAAAATGTTTCCGAAAAAATTCTTCTAAAAACCAAGTTCACTTTAAACATATTCTTAAAAAAATCCAAGTTTAATGAATATTTTTCCAAAATTCGTGGATTTTTTAAAGAATATTTTTTCAAAATTCGTGGATTTTTTTAAGAATATTTTTCCAAAATTCGTGGATTTTTTAAAGAATATTTTTTCAAAATTCGTGGATTTTTTTAAGAATATTTTTCCAAAATTCGTGGATTTTTTTAAAGAATATTTTTCCAAAATTCGTGGATTTTTTAAAAAATATTTTTCCAAAATTCGTGGATTTCTTAAAGAATATTTTTCCAAAATTCGTGGATTTTTTAAAGAATATTTTTCCAAAATTCGTGGATTTTTTAAAGAATATTTTTCCAAAATTCGTGGATTTTTAAAGAATATTGAATGAAAATGACAGGGCACTTTCTGGTGTGAAAACCTTCAAACCTTGGCAGGCACGCAATGTCCCCTAATAGGAAGAATATTTTTTCAAAATTCGTGGATTTTTTAAAGAATATTTTTCCAAAATTCGTGGATTTTTTAAAGAATATTTTTCCAAAATTCGTGGATTTTTAAAGAATATTGAATGAAAATGACAGGGCACTTTCTGGTGTGAAAACCTTCAAACCTTGGCAGGCACGCAATGTCCCCTAATAGGAAGAATATTTTTTCAAAATTCGTGGATTTTTTAAAGAATATTTTTCCAAAATTCGTGGATTTTTTAAAGAATATTTTTCCAAAAATCGTGGATTTTTTAAAGAATATTTTTCCAAAATTCGTGGATTTTTTAAAGAATATTTTTCCAAAAATCGTGGATTTTTTAAAGAATATTTTTCCAAAATTCGTGGATTTTTTAAAGAATATTCTTGCAAAATTCGTGGATTTTTTAAAAAATATTTTTCCAAAATTCGTGGATTTTTTAAAGAATATTTTTCCAAAATTCGTGGATTTTTTAAAGAATATTTTTCCAAAATTCGTGGATTTTTTTAAAGAATATTTTTCCAAAAATCGTGGATTTTTTAAAGAATATTTTTCCAAAATTCGTGGATTTTTTAAAGAATATTTTTCCAAAATTCGTGGATTTTTTAAAGAATATTTTTCCATAATTCGTGGATTTTTTAAAGAATATTTTTCCAAAATTCGTGGATTTTTTAAAGAATATTTTTCCAAAATTCGTGGATTTTTTAAAGAATATTTTTCCTAAATTCGTGGATTTTTAAAGAATATTTTTCCAAAATTCGTGGATTTCTTAAAGAATATTTTTCCTAAATTCGTGGATTTTTTAAAAAATATTTTTCCAAAATTCGTGCAATTTTTAATGAATCTTTTTCCAAAATTCGTGGATTTTTTAAAGAACATAATTTCCAAAATTCGTGGATTTTTTAAAAAATATTTTTCCAAAATTCGTGCAATTTTTAATGAATATTTTTCCAAAATTCGTGGATTTTTTAAAGAATATTTTTCCAAAATTCGTGGATTTTTTAAAAAATATTTTTCCAAAATTCGTGCAATTTTTAAAGAATATTTTTCCCAAATTCGTGGATTTTTTAAAGAACATTTTTCCAAAATTCGTGGATTTTTTAAAGAATATTTTTCCAAAATTCGTGAATTTTTTAAAGATTTTTTTTCAAAATTCGTTGATTTTTTTAAGAATAATTTTTTCAAAATTCGTGGATTTTTTAAAGAATATTTTTCCAAAATTCGTGGATTTTTCAAAGAATATTTTCCAAAATTCGTGGATTTTTTAAAGAATATTTTTCCAAAATTCGTGGATTTTTTAAAGAATATTTTTCCAAAATTCGTGGATTTTTTAAAGAATATTTTTCCAAAATTCGTGGATTTTTTAAAGAATATTGTTCCAAAACTCGTGGATTTTTTAAAGAATATTTTTCCAAAATTCGTGGATTTTTTAAAGAATATTTTTCCAAAATTCGTGGATTTTTTAAAGAATATTTTTCCAAAATTCGTGGATTTTTTAAAGAATATTGTTCCAAAACTCGTGGATTTTTTAAAGAATATTTTTCCAAAATTCGTGGATTTTTTAAAGAATATTTTTCCAAAATTCGTGGATTTTTTAAAGAATATTTCTTCAAAATTCGTGGATTTTTTAAAGAATATTTCTTCAAAATTCGTGGATTTTTTAAAGAATATATTTTTCCAAAATTCGTGGATTTTTAGAGAATATTTTTCAAAAATTCGTGGGTTTTTTAAAGAATATATTTCCAAAATTCGTGGATTTTTTAAAGAATATTTTTCCAAAATTCGTGGATTTTTAAAAGAATATTTTTCCAAAATTCGTGGATTTTTTAAAGAATATTTTTCACAGAATTCGTGGATTTTTTAAAGAATATTTTTCACAGAATTCGTGGTTTTTTTAAAGAATATTTTTCACAGAATTCGTGGATTTTTTAAAGAATATTTTTCCAAAATTCGTGGATTTTTTAAAGAATATTTTTCCAAAAATCGTGCAATTTTTAAAGAATATTTTTCCACAAATCGTGGATTTTTTATAGAATATTTTTCCAAAATTCGTGGATTTTTTAAAGAATATTTTTCACAGAATTCGTGGATTTTTAGAGAATATTTTTCAAAAATTCGTGGGTTTTTTAAAGAATATATTTCCAAAATTCGTGGATTTTTTAAAGAATATTTTTCCAAAATTCGTGGATTTTTTAAAGAATATTTTTCACAGAATTCGTGGATTTTTTAAAGAATATTTTTCACAGAATTCGTGGATTTTTTAAAGAATATTTTTCCAAAATTCGTGGATTTTTTAAAGAATATTTTTCACAGAATTCGTGGATTTTTTAAAGAATATTTTTCACAGAATTCGTGGATTTTTTAAAGAATATTTTTCCAAAATTCGTGGATTTTTTAAAGAATATTTTTCCAAAATTCGTGGATTTTTTAAAAAATATTTTTCCAAAATTCGTGCAATTTTTAATGAATATTTTTCCAAAATTCGTGGATTTTTTAAAGAATATTTTTCCAAAATTCGTGGATTTTTTAAAGAATATTTTTCCAAAATTCGTGGATTTTTTAAAGAATATTTTTCCTAAATTCGTGGATTTTTAAAGAATATTTTTCCAAAATTCGTGGATTTCTTAAAGAATATTTTTCCAAAATTCGTGGATTTTTTAAAAAATATTTTTCCAAAATTCGTGCAATTTTTAATGAATCTTTTTCCAAAATTCGTGGATTTTTTAAAGAACATAATTTCCAAAATTCGTGGATTTTTTAAAAAATATTTTTCCAAAATTCGTGCAATTTTTAATGAATATTTTTCCAAAATTCGTGGATTTTTTAAAGAATATTTTTCCAAAATTCGTGGATTTTTTAAAGAATATTTTTCCAAAATTCGTGGATTTTTTAAAGAATATTTTTCCCAAATTCGTGGATTTTTTAAAGAACATTTTTCCAAAATTCGTGGATTTTTTAAAGAATATTTTTCCAAAATTCGTGAATTTTTTAAAGATTTTTTTTCAAAATTCGTTGATTTTTTTAAGAATAATTTTTTCAAAATTCGTGGATTTTTTAAAGAATATTTTTCCAAAATTCGTGGATTTTTCAAAGAATATTTTCCAAAATTCGTGGATTTTTTAAAGAATATTTTTCCAAAATTCGTGGATTTTTTAAAGAATATTTTTCCAAAATTCGTGGATTTTTTAAAGAATATTTTTCCAAAATTCGTGGATTTTTTAAAGAATATTGTTCCAAAACTCGTGGATTTTTTAAAGAATATTTTTCCAAAATTCGTGGATTTTTTAAAGAATATTTTTCCAAAATTCGTGGATTTTTTAAAGAATATTTTTCCAAAATTCGTGGATTTTTTAAAGAATATTGTTCCAAAACTCGTGGATTTTTTAAAGAATATTTTTCCAAAATTCGTGGATTTTTTAAAGAATATTTTTCCAAAATTCGTGGATTTTTTAAAGAATATTTCTTCAAAATTCGTGGATTTTTTAAAGAATATATTTTTCCAAAATTCGTGGATTTTTAGAGAATATTTTTCAAAAATTCGTGGGTTTTTTAAAGAATATATTTCCAAAATTCGTGGATTTTTTAAAGAATATTTTTCCAAAATTCGTGGATTTTTAAAAGAATATTTTTCCAAAATTCGTGGATTTTTTAAAGAATATTTTTCACAGAATTCGTGGATTTTTTAAAGAATATTTTTCACAGAATTCGTGGTTTTTTTAAAGAATATTTTTCACAGAATTCGTGGATTTTTTAAAGAATATTTTTCCAAAATTCGTGGATTTTTTAAAGAATATTTTTCCAAAAATCGTGCAATTTTTAAAGAATATTTTTCCACAAATCGTGGATTTTTTATAGAATATTTTTCCAAAATTCGTGGATTTTTTAAAGAATATTTTTCACAGAATTCGTGGATTTTTAGAGAATATTTTTCAAAAATTCGTGGGTTTTTTAAAGAATATATTTCCAAAATTCGTGGATTTTTTAAAGAATATTTTTCCAAAATTCGTGGATTTTTTAAAGAATATTTTTCACAGAATTCGTGGATTTTTTAAAGAATATTTTTCACAGAATTCGTGGATTTTTTAAAGAATATTTTTCCAAAATTCGTGGATTTTTTAAAGAATATTTTTCACAGAATTCGTGGATTTTTTAAAGAATATTTTTCACAGAATTCGTGGATTTTTTAAAGAATATTTTTCACAGAATTCGTGGATTTTTTAAAGAATATTTTTCCAAAATTCGTGGATTTTTTAAAGAACATTTTTCCAAAATTCGTGGATTTTTTAAAGAATATTTTTTCCAAAATTCGTGGATTTTTTAAAGAATATTTTCCAAAATTCGTTGATTTTTTAAAGAATATTTTTTCCAAAATTCGTGGATTTTTTAAAGAATATTTTCCAAAATTCGTTGATTTTTTAAAGAATATTTTTTCCAAAATTCGTGTATATTTTAAAGAATATTTTTTTTCCAAAATTCGTGGATTTTTTAAAGAATATTTTTCCAAAATTCTTGGATTTTTTAAAGAATATTTTTCCAAAATTCGTGGATTTTTTAAAGAATATTTTTCCAAAATTCGTGGATTTTTTAAAGAATATTTTTCCAAAATTCGTGGATTTTTTAAAGAATATTTTTCCAAAATTCGTGGATTTTTTAAAGAATATTTTTCCAAAATTCGTGGATTTTTTAAAGAATATTTTTCCAAAATTCGTGGATTTTTTAAAGAATATTTTTCCAAAATTCGTGGTTTTTAAAGAATATTTTTCCAAAATTCGTGGATTTTTTAAAGAATATTTTTCCAAAATTCGTGGATTTTTTAAAGAATATTTTTCCAAAATTCGTGGTTTTTAAAGAATATTTTTCCAAAAATCGTGGATTTTAAAGAATATTTTTCCAAAAATCGTGGATTTTTAAAGAATATTTTTCCAAAATTCGTGGTTTTTAAAGAATATTTTTCCAAAATTCGTGGATTTTTTAAAGAATATTTTTCCAAAATTCGTGGATTTTTTAAAGAATATTTTTCCAAAATTCGTGGTTTTTAAAGAATATTTTTCCAAAATTCGTGGATTTTTTAAAGAATATTTTTCCAAAATTCGTGGATTTTTTAAAGAATATTTTTCACAGAATTCGTGGTTTTTAAAGAATATTTTTCCAAAAATCGTGGATTTTAAAGAATATTTTTCCAAAAATCGTGGATTTTTAAAGAATATTTTTCCAAAATTCGTGGTTTTTAAAGAATATTTTTCCAAAAATCGTGGATTTTAAAGAATATTTTTCCAAAAATCGTGGATTTTTAAAGAATATTTTTCCAAAAATCGTGGATTTTTTCCACAAATCGTGGATTTTTAAAGAATATTTTTACACAATATTTTTAAAGAATAAAACAAGTTTTGAGGCTACTTGAAAAATGTGTTTCAAAATATCCAGGTTCTGTGTCACTGCTAATCTTTACAGTGTCCTTAAAAATAAAGAATATATATTTCCTTTCAAGTATGCCACATATATCCTTAAGCAATATATTTATTTCTGCTTTCTTTTAGAAAAAAAAAAATAATATTTTTAAAAAGGTTTCAATGTAATAAGAGATCAAATATTCCTTGCCCCCCAAAAAGAATTGCTGATTTGTGATAGCATAACAACAATTCTTCAAATATTGATAATTCTTTTTAACGAAATGCTTAGCCTCTTTGGATGTTCGTCTTCATCTTTGTTTGCCAACATTCATCATTATAAAGGATTGAATTTATTTCGTTACTTCAACAACACAATAAACCTTCAACTCCCTGACAGAAAATATTGAACTCTTATCCCCCTCCCACACATTACAAAAACAAAGACGAAAAAATATGCATATCGATGTATTTCGATTACAGGCAATATTTTCTTCTCCAGTTTTCAATCTTTGGCATTTGCTTTCGTCAATGTCGTTAGAAAGCAAAATGAAATGAAAAAAAATTGCTGGCTTGTTTTGTAAACGATACGAAAATAAACGAAAAAGGGAGAGAGCGAAGCGAGTAAGAAAATCTGACAAGTCATCATAGTATGTTTCCATTAAGATGATTTACAATCAAATATTAAATCTTATTTGTATGCATTTGCATGTTGTTATACAAAGCGAATTACACACACACACATACCCACTCTCATAGTCTTCATTCCTTCTATAGAAATATAATACCAGCATTATGCCAGCGTAGTAGAATTTCCCTCAATAAAAAAAATGTATTTCAAAATGAAAATTTCGTTCTTGATTTTGTTACAACGGCAGCTTAAAAGTATTTACCGAACCCCCAAAAACTTTGTCTTTTCATTATTTGCCATTCAGCCAGCCTTGCCAGAAAAACAAAACGCAACAACATTCAACTAAAAGATTTGCCTGATTGTCCTTTGCCTCTTCATCCTTTTCCCACTACTTAACTCTTACTAATTTGTTCTACTTATTTAGAGCAAATGCCATCCGTGTCCTTGCCGGAGAGGAGGCAACAACCACCACGAGGGAAGATTTTAATGCTAATGTAAAAGCTTCTGAGCGGGGAAACGATGTTGCTGGTGGTGACGTTGGCCAAAAAGTAAACTTAATTCAATTAGCTTGAACAAATAGTTCACCGACGAAATTCCAAGTCATCTAAATCCGTTGAATTTGAGTGAACATAGACCAGAAACTGGGGGAGAGGGGACCTTTCATTTATTTCCCAGTTAAAACCATTTTGAAAATTATATTTCTTCCACGTGTATTCTTTGAAATAATCCATCAAAGAATGTAAGGAATTTACAGTGCGGTGAGTTTGAAATTTAATTGTAAATAATCCCGTGCAGACGAGTGCATTTTAATAAACACAGCAATGAACAGTTGCGTTGTTGTCAGTATTTATACCGCACTGTGGTTCCGCCCGTGGACAAAAATTGAAAATTTTATAGCGACAAATTTGATTGCGATTGAAAGAAATATTCTCTAAACACATAACATTTTTAATACCCAATATTATTTTGGCCAATTTACAGCGGTAATATGTCAAGTTAAGTCGAAGAAGTTGAGACTTGTATGCGGTGCCTTTAAAACGAAAAATAGATCGGCAAAGCATTCGTATTATATGAGTGAAATTGAAAAACAAATTGAAGAGGTAAATGTACAATTTCCAAAATGAAACTAAGGGCCTGTTTATGTATGTCGATAAGAAAACGAATGCGGAAGAAAAACTACCAAACTTGAGTGTGTATTTCAAATTTGTTCTTTGTTTTGAAGCAAAAGCAAATTAAATAATATTTTAAAAACTAAAGTTTGGGTGTCTTTCATGCGCACACATTTTCGTTTCGAAATACATAAACTGGGGGTTATAGTTGATGGCATTGACTAGGTTTTTACGAAAAAAAATTGAAAATTTATTTTCTAACTTCCTTAAAAATAAATTCTTTGTAAATGACTTTTTGTGCTATTTTTAATATTCGTCAAAATACCGAACATCGGGAGGTACGTTTATATGGGAGCTATACCTAAACGTGGATCTATATTGAACATTTTTTGCACGAAAATATGGTGTTCCCTCCAAAGTCAAAATACAAAATTACAGCCAACTCTGTTAGAAAATTTGACTAAAATCCTCAAAATAACGAATATCGGGAGGTACGTATATATGGGACCTATATCTACACTTGGACTTATAATGAACATTTGTTGCAAGGAGGTATGTTGTTCCCTCAGAACACAAAATGCAAAATTACAGCCAAATCGAGTCGAAAATTTGGCTACGTTTATATGGGAGCTATACCACGGTGCTCTTGAAACAATTTTAAATGGAAGGTGCTTACACCTCGGAATTTTTTGCGGATTCTGACACTACTATGTTTATAGATGAGAAAAATCAAAAAACAAAAAAAATCGCCGGAGCGCTTTTTAAATAAATCGCGATTTAAATTGACATTTTTAGGGGTTATTTAGGTTTTCACGATTTTGCTTAGAAACCGCAAGTCCTATCAAAACGAGACTAAAGAAAATGTTGTAGCTAAGAAAATTCTCTACAAGACCGGCCTTTATTATATTTTCGTGAGTTTTCCCATTTTTGAGATATAGAAGTTCTAATTGGGACAATGCATGGACTGTATCGCCCCCTTATAAAACAATGCCATGAAGGGTGCGCCTTAACTAACTTTTGATGAAAACCGCTTACACATGGGAAGTTTTTGTGAATTCTGAAACAGCAATGTTCATAGTTGAGAAAAATCCAAAAACAAGAAAAAATCGCTGTAGGGATTTTTAAATAAATCGCGGTCAAAATTCACATTTTTAAGTGTTTTTTAGGTTTTCACGATTTTGCTTGGAAACCGCAAGTCCAATCGAAATGGAGCTAAAGAAAATGTTGTAGCTGTGAAAATTATCTAGAGGATTGACCTTTTTCATTTGTTCCTAGCCTGTACCGTTTTTGAGATAAAGAAGCTCAGTTTACATTTTTAGGTTTTTTTGTTAGGGTTTCGCGATTTTGCTTGAATACGGTAAGTCTTATCGATATGGGACCTGAGAAAATCTTAAAGCTGTGAAAATTCTCTACAAGACTGCCTTAGGTAACTTATCCTAAGTTGTACCATTTTTTTATAAATATAAGTTTAAGTTGGGAAATTGCAGTCATGACATTGTTTTATAAGGGGGCGATACAGAATTTAATTGAATTTGAATTGTCCCAATTTGAACTTCTATATCTCAAAAACAGTAAAACCGACGAGATTAGAATAAAGGTCAATCTTTTAGAGAATGTTTATAGCTACAACATGTTCCTTAGTCCCATTTCGATAGGACTTGCGGTTTCTAACCAAAATCGTGAAAAACCTAAACAACACCAAAAAATGTAAAATTAAATCGCGTTTTATTTAAAAAGCGCTCCGGCGATTTTTTTGTTTTTTGATTTTTCTCATCTATAAACATTGTAGTTTCAGAATCCGCAAAAACTTGCAAGGTGTAAGCACCTTCCATTTAAAATTATTTCAAGAGCACCGTGATACCTAAACGTCGACCTACATTCATTAAAATTGTTTTTCTCTCTTTTGGGTTCGTTACACTCCTTTCCATACAAGTGTTGGGCTGATAAATTAAATGAAAATTTGAAACATTCAGTGGGACTTTCTATAGATAGGATGCCCCCAAAAGATCATATAAAGAAAGCAAACCTCCTAAAGGCACAGATAGAAGGTCACTTTAAGGTTTTCTGGATATAAATTAAAAAATATTTGACCTTTGAACAAATATTCTTCATTAAATCAATAATATTTGAAAAAATACTATTTAAACATCCATGATTTTTGAAAAAAAAAATATTCTTTTAAAACTCCACGATTTTAAAAAAAAAATATATAATTTATCCACGATTTTTGAAAAAATATTCGTTAAAAAATTTACGATTTTTAAAAAAATAATAATAATTAAAAAAATTCACGTTGCTTGAAAAAAATCCACGATTTTTTAACAAAATATTCTATAAAAAATTTACGATTTTTGAAAAAAAAAATATTTTTTACAAAATTTACTATTGTTGAAAAAATATTCTTGAAAAAATCCACGATTTTTGAAAAAATATTCTTTAAAAAATCGACGATTTTTAAAAAAATATTCTTTAAAAAATCCTCGATTTTTAAAAAAAAATAATTTTTGAAAAATCCAAAATTTAAAAAATATTATTTAAAAAGTCCACGATTTTTGAAAAAAAAAAATCCACGTTGCTTGAAAAAATATTGTTTAAAATATCCACGTTGCACAGTAGCCAATTTTACGAAAAACCTGGCCAAAACTCTAAAAATTAATGGACTTAAACCTAAACTTGGGTTCTTATGTTTTTCGGGTCGCTGGTTTCATTTTTAATATTTTGTAAACCTCAGACGGTCATTAAAGGGGTCTTTTTGGTCCCTTCTCATATAAAATGTGATCGTATCAGATCAAAATATTCTACATCAATTTTTACTATAGGTCTTAGAATACAGAAAAACTCTACATCGTACTAAACGCCAGAAATATGCAAAATTAAAAACAAATTTTAGGGTTAAGGTCGTACTTCATGTGAGTTTTGGCAAAATTGTCATACAAATCATAATTTAAAAAAAATGGAGTCAAAGAAAGTCACCAAAGAAATGAAATCTCTATTTGCATTACATACTAAGGAAATATCGGTATCAATTTTGCCGAAAAAAACAAGAAGCTAATATAGGGCTGCAAGCTTCAGCCATTTCTACAGTTCTGGAAATATTTGAGCTAAGATTACTTGGAATCCTTGCATTTTAGATATATAGTGTCTTTGGCAACTTTACCATATCAGACCACGTTCGGTATAGTCTCCTTACAAAAGTTTTTAACCAAATTCTCCAACAGAATTGAAGCAATAACTAAAAAATCTTTCAAATTAATATTACCCATATAGATGTACGTTTTGGTGTATCCCAGAATTTTCAACCATATTAGCTCTTATTTGGAATTTTGGGTTCTAAATCCCGCAGCAAATAGCTTTCGAAACATTTTCTATATTCGAGGCTATTAGCATAGTTTTTTAAAATTCCAATGGAAAAAGTGGTGAAAATAGATCCACGTTCGAACACAGGGATTGCATTCGCGAATATGTCGAAAAGATATATACAGCGTTTGGAGGATATAAACAGTTCGATCCGAACATAACGCCGTTTCTTCCTTAAAGTACATATATCACACACTAACTTCAGTGCCATTGTGATAGAGTCCGTGAAAGCCAACTAAAAATTCAGAAAATTACATTAAAAAGGGGAAAAAAAATTATCAGGAGCCGGGCGAGCAATCTACGACTCATAGACTCCGAATCCAACTCGCAGTACTGTTTGAGACTACGCTAACACATGGTCGAAAAAATATCCCTAAAAAAAGCTAAATCCTGAAAAAATAGTTTAAGACGAAAAACTCCATCTGATACATCTATCTTAATTGTACGACTAGATGTTTATGGACTCGACGACCTTAAAAACTTTCCATAGACCAATCACTTCTGTCGGCACAGCGGAGAGAAACTTATGAAAATTTATAACTTTTGTTTTCTGGAAAACAAGTAAAAAGTAACAGTCGGGTTTGCCTACAGAGATATAACCTTAGCCAGTGTGAGTTGAGACTTTTATATAGAGACAGATCGAATACAGGCTACATAGCCAAATTTTTTTTCTATAAATTGCATAGCCAAGAAGTTTCAGAATTTCGTCTCCTTTTTTGAACGTATAAACTTTCCGACAATAATTTAGAAACATTTGTGGTGTACAACCTCACGATTGTTGGCGTTACGAATAAATGCTTATGTTGTGCTCAAAAATGTGACTTCGATGAAACCGCAAAAGTTTTGCACTTTTGTACCGACGATACCTGAAAGAATCGACTGATATAGTCCATTTTGGAAGTGGACCTTATTTTGGAATTCAATTTAGTTGGTCGGCGTAAGATTTAGAGCTTTTGGACCAATCCTAACAAAACCATGGACTTACCCATTAAAAATACAATATCGCTGTAAACAAGACCGGAAGAAATACCATTGGTCAAAATGTGCAATGGCTCCTCAAACAGCCCTTAAACTACACAAATAGACCCTCTTTGTACTTGATATATGTACGTAATTTTAGGATGTTTCGGTCAAATCGGATAATTTAAATTTTGTGTTGGAGGTATCTGAAGGATTGAATCGATATCATCCATATTCGAACCTACTCTAGGTCTCGAAAAAATCGGATTGGACTTTGCTCATGATTTTAGGGAAATATTTGTAAGTCTGGTGTCCAAAGGAAGTTTGGACAAGATATTGCGAGATTCAAAATTTGGACCAAATCTGTTGATCTGTTCGAGAGTTATAATGTGCGCGATCGAGACAGACGAACGAACTGAGATAAATCGACTCCAAATTGTTTGACGCGGGTTTCGTCAAAACATATGATTAGTCTAAGAGCATTATTTCGATAAGGTATATTTTTATCGTTAGCCTAACGGCTGAGGGGTGATATACAATACAAATAACAGCAGATTTTAATACCAAATTTAATACGAAAGTTTGACCATCAATTTCGTTCACGGTTGTTTTCATCTACAAATTTGTTACTGATAGGAAAAAATTCAGATGGGCATGCTATTTATAGCAGATATTATCACTTTATAATTTACAACAACACATTTTTCTCCATTATTTTTTCCCACTGTTTAGCAACAAGTTGATATAAAATAGGAATACAAAATTTTGATTAAGGCAGTAAAACAATTTTGTAACTGGTTTTTGAGATATACTCCTGAAACCCCTTGATATGTCGTACATATTGTCCAATAGACATTTCATTTTATGTACTTCTAATCCGCACAATATTTAATTTGTAATCGTTTTGAATACAAAATGAGTTTAAAGCCTCAAGACTTTTATATACATTACAGAATTCCAAAACACTGGCATGGCATAAAGAAGGAATTCTCTTTTACTGGAAGTTTCTCTAAAAAGAGTATTCAAAAATAAAATTGAAATATGTTTTCATTTGAAATTTCAAAAACAAAAATTATTTTAGAGAAAAAATCGTAATAATTTGTTAAAGTAGCTCAAAAAATTTTAGTCGACTAAACCATTTCGTGGGGGGCCCGGGCATTTTTTTTCCAAATAGGGCCACTTTGACCTACTTTCACGCCCACTTACTAAACAAGAAGCGTATATATTTTTTCATAACTACACGCAGTGAGATCCTATAAACAATATTTGATACTTTTTTTAGTGTACATTGATATAATTGTTTTTCGATTTTTGGCCAGGTTTTTCGGAAATTTGGCCACTGTGCGTTGCTTGAAAAAATATTCTTTAAAAATTCCACGTTGCTTGAAAAAATATTTATTAAAATCCACGTTGCTTGAAAAAATATTCATTAAAAAATCCACGTTGCTTGATAAAAATATTCTTTAAAAAATCCACATTGCTTGAAAAAATATTCTTTAAAAAATCCACGTTGGTTGCAAAAAATATTTTTTTAAAAATCTATTTTGCTCGAAAAAATATTCTTTAAAAAATCCACGTTGGTTGCAAAAAATATTTTTTAAAAAATCCACGTTGGTTGAAAAAATTATATTTTAAAAATCCACGTTGGTTGAAAAAAATATTTGTTTAAAAAATCTACTTCGCTCGAAAAAATATTCTTTAAAAAACCACGTTGATTGAAAAAAATATTTTTTAAAAAAATCCACATTGCTTGAAAAAAATATTATTTAAAAAATCACGTTGTTGGAAAAAAATATTCTTTAAGAAATCCCCGTTATTGGAGAAAATATTCTTTAAAAAATCCACAATTTTTGAAAAAAATATTCTTTAAAAAACCAACGCTGCTTGAAAAAAATATTCTTTAAAAAATCCACGTTGTTTAAAAAAATATTCTTTAAAAAATCCACGTTGTTTAAAAAAATATTCTTTAAAAAATCCACGTTGTTTAAAAAAAATATTCTTTAAAAAATCCACGTTGTTAAAAAAAAATATTTTTTAAAAAATACACGTTGTTTAAAAAAATTTTTCTTTAAAAAATCCACGTTGTTTAAAAAAAATATT
Source organism: Musca autumnalis (assembly GCF_047663935.1). Classification (NCBI taxonomy): domain Eukaryota; kingdom Metazoa; phylum Arthropoda; class Insecta; order Diptera; family Muscidae; genus Musca; species Musca autumnalis. The sequence goes on along the minus strand of NW_027411977.1, from coordinate 242,841,032 downwards.
CTTTAAAAAATCCACGTTGTTTAAAAAAATATTCTTTAAAAAATCCACGTTGTTTAAAACAATATTCTATAAAAAATCCACGTTGTTTAAAAAAAAAATATTCTTCAAAAAATCCACGTTGTTTAAAACAATATTCTTTAACAAATCCACGTTGTTTAAAAAAAAAATATTCTTCAAAAAATCCACGTTGTTTAAAACAATATTCTTTAACAAATCCACGTTGTTTAAAAAAATATTCTATAAAAAATCCACGTTGTTTAAAAAAAAAATATTCTTCAAAAAATCCACGTTGTTTAAAAAAAATATTCTTTAAAAAATCCACTTTGTTTAAAAAAAAATATTCTTTAAAAAATCCACGTTGTTAAAAAAAAATATCCTTTAAAAAATCCACGTTGTTTAAAAAAAAATATTCTTTAAAAAATCCACGTTGTTGGAAAAAATATTCTTTAAAAAATCCACGTTGCTTGAAGAAAATATTCTTTAAAAAATCCACGTTGCTTAGGAAAAATATTCTTTAAAAAATCCACGTTGTTTAAAAAAAATATTCTTTAAAAAATCCACGTTGCTTAAAGAAAATATTCTTTAAAAAATCCACGTTGCTTAGGAAAAATATTCTTTAAAAAATCCACGTTGTTTAAAAAAAATATTCTTTAAAAAATCCACGTTGTTAAAAAAAAATATTTTTTTAAAAAATACACGTTGTTTAAAAAAATTTTTCTTTAAAAAATCCACGTTGTTAAAAAAAAAATTCTTTAAAAAATCCACGTTGTTTAAAAAAATATTCTTTAAAAAATCCACGTTGTTTAAAACAATATTCTTTAACAAATCCACGTTGTTTAAAAAAATATTCTATAAAAAATCAACGTTGTTTAAAAAATATTCTATAAAAAATCCACGTTGTTTAAAAAAAAATATTCTTCAAAAAATCCACGTTGTTTAAAAAATATTCTATAAAAAATCCACGTTGTTTAAAAAAAAAATATTCTTCAAAAAATCCACGTTGTTTAAAAAAAATATTCTTTAAAAAATCCACTTTGTTTAAAAAAAATATTCTTTAAAAAATCCACGTTGTTAAAAAAAAAAATATTCTTTAAAAAATCCACGTTGTTTAAAAAAAAAATATTGTTTAAAAAATCCACGTTGTTTAAAAAAAATATTCTTTAAAAAATCCACGTTGTTTAAAAAAAATATTCTTTAAAAAATCCACGTTGTTGGAAAAAATATTCTTTAAAAAATCCACGTTGCTTGAAGAAAATATTCTTTAAAAAATCCACGTTGCTTAGGAAAAATATTCTTTAAAAAATCCACGTTGCTTAGGAAAAATATTCTTTAAAAAATCCACGTTGCTTAGGAAAAATATTCTTTAAAAAATCCACGTTGCTTAGGAAAAATATTCTTTAAAAAATCCGCGTTGCTTAGGAAAAATATTCTTTAAAAATCCACGTTGCTCAGGAAAAATATTCTTTAAAAAATCCACGTTGTAGGAAAAAATATTCTTTAAAAAATCCACGTTGTAGGAAAAAATATTCTTTAAAAAATCCACGTTGCTTAGGAAAAATATTCTTTAAAAATCCACGTTGCTTAGGAAAAATATTCTTTAAAAATCCACGTTGCTTAGGAAAAATATTCTTTAAAAATCCACGTTGCTCAGGAAAAATATTCTTTAAAAAATCCACGTTGTAGGAAAAAATATTCTTTAAAAAATCCACGTTGTTGGAATAAATATTCTTTAAAAAATCCACGTTGTTGGAAAAAATATTCTTTAAAAAATCCACGTTGCTTGAAGAAAATATTCTTTAAAAAATCCACGTTGCTTAGGAAAAATATTCTGTAAAAAATTCCCGTTGCTTGAAGAAAATATTCTTTAAAAAATCCACGTTGCTTAGGAAAAATATTCTGTAAAAAATTCCCGTTGCTTAGGAAAAATATTCTATAAAAACTCCACGTTGTTAAAAAAAATATTCTTTAAAAAATCCACGTTGTTGGAAAAAATATTCTTTAAAAAATCCACGTTGTTGGAAAAATATTCTTTAAAAAATCCACGTTGGTGGAAAAAATTATTCTGTAAAAAATTCACGTTGCTTAGGAAAAATATTCTATAAAAACTCCACGTTGTTAAAAAAAATATTCTTTAAAAAATCCACGTTGTTGGAAAAAATATTCTTTAAAAAATCCACGTTGTTGGAAAAAATATTCCTTAAAAATCCACGTTGTTGGAAAAAAATATTCTTTAAGAAATAGCGTATAATTAATGGTCATACTTATACGCCACTTAATTTCATCAATAAAATGGATTTTATGACAATTTCTTCGATGAATCCGAAAAAGTTTTATTTACTATTTTGAAGATTGCTATATCAGTTTTCCTTCATTGGAAAAAGTGTTTTTCTGTCCAATAGATAGATAAAGTATGAGGCTCCTATTTTTAATCCTATTTTATTTATGAGGTTCCTTTTTATTGGAAAATAAATTTCATTTCTAAAAACAACACAACAGATGCATATGTAGATTTGTCTCTACCACAAGATAATTGTCAAATATTTTCCTATTTCCGATATCCTTCAAATAATTGCCAAAAATGGAGTGGGTTAACAAATTTATGATTTTATTTCTCAACTCCAAACAATGCCACCACATCTCTTCAATGTTATGGTCGAATAATTTAACCACAAAATATTTTGAAAATATTGTCAAATGCAGGAGCAGCAACACAACAACAATGGAATAAAACATCATATAATCCAGAAACTACAAGAAGTCAATATGTTTTTTATTTTTTATGATGTTGCCTATGTATACGTGTGTGTTCATGTGCATACAAGGGTCATGGGCATATTTATGTGGTTAAATGAATGTGTCTGGAATAACATAAATGAAATATTTCTAGTAAATATTTTCAATATTTCTATTGTTATTATTCTTAGAAATGTGTAAAGGCATGTGTTTTTGTGAGTCTGGACAATTGTCTGTAGATATGTGAATATTTATTTGTTTAAGGAAGCCAAAAATGTAGAAAATTATGTTTTTTTTTTTTTTGTCTTATGATATTTTTATGAGTTTTTATTTAGTTGGGTATGGCAAACAAATGTCGGCTTGGGGCAGATTTTGTCTATAAATTTGTTATTGCCATAAATAAATACTATAAATGCATTTTTTAAATTTTATTCGGATTTTTTTATTGAGAAAATGAGAACCCACTCTAACTGTATGAGCATTGGGTGGCGTATAAGTTGTGATATTAGTCATACGCACTAAGCGGCTTGTAGCTATTTATGCTAAAGACATATACATATATACAAGCTACTTGGCAGTCATATTACTGATTACCATTTAGAAGTATTTAAGAGTAATATTTGTTTTTTCTTTCTACTCCAGCCAAGGTTTTGGTTGAAGTTTCTTCGTTAAACCTGAATTTAAATTTAACGCTGTCCAATGTGCCTCAAAGAAACCAAATTTCTAACAACCCACAACTATTTAAGTCACTGACTGCGTTTAAAAAAATCACGACAGCAACGCTCTGCTAAATACTAATCATACGTGCGGCGTATACATGGTGACAACACTTATACGCCCCCAAATAAAAAATATTTTTAAACAATTATTTCAACACTAAAAAATATCTGTTTTCTCTTCCGCCATTTGAAACAATAAATCTGCTTTCCTACTTTGTTACTATATTATTTAAATCCTATTAATTTTTTTAATATTTTTTCTCCCATTTTTTATTTCCATTCGAATGCAAAACACATAGTTTTATTCCGGGCTAACATGATCTTATTGCTTTTTTTTGTTCTCCTATCTCTTTTTAAATATATAATTCTATTATGCGCTGGCGAGCTATAATAATCTTAATTCATTTTAATCACTTCTAAACGTGATGACAATACCATAAAATGACCATAGATTTACACGCATTTATTCGTTCGCATCCGCACCAACACACCTTCGCATACTTAAATGTTTTACAAACACCTTTGGAAAGGCGTGAATAAAAAATAGCTTAGCCCTTTTACAGATACACCAAGTAGATATCTGTAAGAAAACATGCATAACGGAAGCAGCGGCAGCAGCACCACCGGAATGGTTAGGAAAAAAAATACCAAAAATAATTGCATTTACTTATTACCAACACTAGCAACAATAACAATATCAGGCCAAAGCTGTTAAAGCGTTGAAATGTAAGTTTGGGGTTTTCTTCTTTGCAGAAGCGCGTAAAGGGGCCTTATTAAATCTGCAACAAAAAGTGGTCTAAAGATTGCAGATATATCAAGGCGTATAGGTATTGACGCAACTTATACGCCACAGAAGCTAAAGCATTTTTCAAGAACTTCTCCACATATCAGAGTGAAGCCAGAGTCTACAAGTAGACTAAATGATATGAATCCACCGAAAATAAAAATGAAACTATTAAACAAAGTGGTCAACAATTTAATTTAAAGAAACCTCTTGGCGTATGAGTACCACCGCAACTTAAACGCCACAGAAGGGAAACCTATGTATTTGCCACGAGTATCCACCAGAGGATACTTCTCTCAAATTTCATTGCTTGCGTCCTCCTTAAAAATCTAAGATTTTTGAAAAAAAAAAAAACTTAAAAATTCCATGATTTTTGAAAAAAAAACTTAAAAATTCCATGATTTTTGAAAAAAAAAATATTCTTTAACAAACCCATTAAAATACAAATATTAAAAAAAATATTCAGATTTCGGAAAAAATATTCTTTAACATTTTTGAAAAAATATTTTTTAAAATATTATTATTATTATTTTTTAAAAAATATTCTTTAAAAAATCCACGATTTCTGGTAAAATATTTTTTAAAAATCCACAATTAAAAAAAAGTATTCTTTAAAAAATCCACGATTTCTGGTAAAATATTTTTTAAAAATCCACAATTAAAAAAAATATTCTTTAAAAAATCCACGATTTCTGGTAAAATATTTTTTTAAAAATCCACGATTTCTGGTAAAATATTTTTTTAAAAATCCACAATTAAAAAAAATATTCTTTAAAAAATCCACGATTTCTGGTAAAATATTTTTTAAAAGTCCACAATTAAAAAAATATTCTTTAAAAAATCCACAATTTCTGGTAAAATATTTTTTAAAAATCCACAATTAAAAAAATATTCTTTAAAAAATCCACAATTTCTGGTAAAATATTTTTTAAAAATCCACAATTTCTGGTAAAATATTTTTTAAAAATCCACAATTAAAAAAATATTCTTTAAAAAATCCACAATTAAAAAAAATATTCTTTAAAAAATCCACGATTTCTTTTATATTTTTTTAAAAATCCACAATTAAAAAAATATTCTTTAAAAATCCACGATTTCTGGTAAAATATTTTTTAAAAATCCACAATTAAAAAAAATTCTTTAAAAAATCCACAATTAAAAAAAAATATTCTTTAAAAAATCCACGATTTCTGGTATATTTTTTTAAAAATCCACAATTAAAAAAATATTCTTTAAAAAATCCACGATTTCTGGTAAAATATTTTAAAAACCCACAATTAAACAAATTTTCTTTAAAAAATCCACAATTTCTGGTAAAATATTTTTTAAAAATCCACAATTTCTGGTAAAATATTTTTTAAAAATCCACAATTAAAAAAATATTCTTTAAAAAATCCACAATTAAAAAAAAATATTCTTTAAAAAATCCACGATTTCTGGTATATTTTTTTAAAAATCCACAATTAAAAAAATATTCTTTAAAAATCCACGATTTCTGGTATAACATTTTTTAAAAATCCACAATTAAAAAAAAATATTTTTTAAAAAATCCACGATTTCTTGAATAATATTTTTTTAAAAATCCACAATTAAAAAAAATATTCTTTAAAAAATCCACGATTTCTGGTAAAATATTTTTTAAAAGTCCACAATTAAAAAAAATATTCTTTAAAAAATCCACAATCAAAAAAAATATTCTTAAAAAAATCCACGATTTATTGTATAATATTTTTTTTTAAAATCCACAATTAAAAAAAATATTCTTTAAAAATCCACAATTAAAAAAATATTCTTTAAAAAATCCACGATTTCTGGTATAATATTTTTTTAAAAATCCACAATTAAAAAAAATATTCTTTAAAAAATCCACGATTTGTGGGAAAATATTTTTTTTAAAAATCCACAATTAAAAAAATATTCTTTAAAAAATCCACGATTTGTGGTAAAATATTTTTTTTAAAAATCCACAATTAAACAAATATTCTTTAAAAAATCCACGATTTGTGGTAAAATATTTTTTTTAAAAATCCACAATTAAAAAAATATTCTTTAAAAAATCCACGATTTCTGGTATAATATTTTTTTAAAAATCCACAATTAAAAAAATATTCTTTAAAAAATCCACGATTTCTGGTAAAATATTTTTTAAAAATCCACAATTAAAAAAAATATTCTTTAAAAAATCCACAATTAAAAAAAATATTCTTTAAAAAATCCACGACTTCTGGTAAAATATTTTTTAAAAATCCACAATTAAAAAAAAAAATATTCTTTAAAAAATCCACGATTTCTGGTAAAATATTTTTTTTAAAAATCCACAATTAAAAAAAAATATTCTTTAGAAAATCCACGATTTCTGGTAAAATATTTTTTTAAAAATCCACAATTAAAAAAATATTCTTTAACAAATCCACGATTTCTGGTAAAATATTTTTTAAAAATCCACAATTAAAAAAAAATATTCTTTAAGAAATCCACGATTTCTGGTAAAATATTTTTTAAAAATCCACAATTAAAAAAAATATTCTTTAAAAAATCCACGATTTCTGGTAAAATATTTTTTAAAAATCCACAATTAAAAAAAATATTCTTTAAAAAACCCACGATTTCTGGTGAAATATTTTTTAAAAATCCACAATAAAAAAAAAATATTCTTAAAAAAATTCACGATTTCTGGTAAAATATTTTTTAAAAATCCACAATTAAAAAAAAGATTCTTTAAAAAATCCACGATTTCTGGTAAAATATTTTTTTAAAAATCCACAATTAAAAAAATATTCTTTAAAAAATCCACGATTTCTGGTAAAATATTATTTAAAATTCCACAATTAAAAAAATATTCTTTAAAAAATCCACGATTTCTGGTAAAATATTTTTTTAAAAATCCACAATTAAAAAAAATATTCTTTAAAAAATCCACGATTTCTGGTAAAATATTTTTTAAAAGTCCACAATTAAAAAAATATTCTTTAAAAAATCCACAATTTCTGGTAAAATATTTTTTAAAAATCCACAATTAAAAAAATATTCTTTAAAAAATCCACAATTTCTGGTAAAATATTTTTTAAAAATCCACAATTAAAAAAAGATTCTTTAAAACATCCACGATTTCTGGTAAAATATTTTTTTTAAAAATCCACAATTAAAAAAATATTCTTTAAAAAATCCACAATTTCTGGTAAAATATTCTTTAAAATGTTTGAAAAATATTCTTTAAAAAATCCATGATTTCTGATAAAATATTCTTTAAAATGTTTGAAAAATATTCTTTAAAAATCCACGATTTCTGGTAAACAATTTTGTAACATTTTTTAAAAAACATTCTTTGAATATCCAAAATTTTTCTTATAAATATTCTTGAAAAATCCACGATTTCTGGTAAAATATTTTGTAACATTTTTTAAAAGACATTTATTGAAAATCCACATTTTTTTTAAAAAATATTCTTTAAAATCCACGATTTCTGGTAAAATATTCTTTAAAATTTCTGAAAAAATATTCTTTAAAAATTAAATTTTTTTTAAAAAAATTAAGATTTCTTGCAAAATATTCTTGAAATTTTTTGAAAAAATATTTTCTACAAATCCACAATTTAAAAAAAAATATATATTCTTTAAATATCCACAATTATTTAGAAATTATTCTTTAAAAAATCTACAATTTCTGGTAATTTTTTTTAAATGTTTTAAAAAACATTCTTTAAAAATTCACTTTTTTAAATATTCTTTAAAAAAACCCCGTTTTCTGGTAAAAAATTCTTTAAAATTTTTGAAAAATATTCTTAAAAATCCACAATTGTTTAAAAAATATCCTTTAAAAATACACAATTTTTTAAAAAATATTCTTTAAAAATCGAAATATTTTTTTAAAAAATTTAAAAAAAATATTCTTCAAAAATCCAAAATTTTTTAAAAAATTTTCTTTAAAATATAATATATTCTTAAATATTCTTTAAGAAATCCACGATTTCTGGTAAAATATTCTTTAAAATTGTTGAAAAAATATTTTTTAAATATCTAAAATATTTTAAAAAATCTACGTTTTTTGGTAAAAATTCTTTAAAAATCTACAATTTTTTAAAAAAATATTCTTCAATAAAATATTCGACAATAAAAATTCATTAAAATTTTTGAAAAAATATTCTTTATAAATCTAAAATTTGAAAGAGTATTATTTAAAAATACACAATTTTTTAAAAAATATTTTTTGAAAATCCACAATTTTTTAAAAAATATTCTCTAAAAATCCAGGATTTCTGATAAAATATTCTTTAAAATCCACAATTTTTTTTAAAAATATTCTTTAAAAAATAGACGATTTCGGTCAAATATTCTTTAGAATTTAAAAAAAAATGTTCCTTAAAAATACACAATTTTTTTAAAAAATTTCCTTTAAAAACCCACCATTTTTTTTAAATATTCTTACAGAAATCCACGTTTTCCGGTAAAATATTCTCAAACTTTTTAAAAAAAATAATCATTAAAAGTCCACCATTTAAAAAAAAATATTCTTTAAAAATCCACAAATTTTTAAAAAATATTCTTTAAAAAATCCACGATTGCTTTAAATTTTTTGAAAAAATATTTTTTACAAATCCACAATTTTTTTTTTAAATATTCTTTACAAATCCAAATTTTTTAAGAAATATTCTTTAAAAAAATCCACAATTTTTGATTTTTTAAATCATGGATTTTTAAAGAGAAATATGTTTTAAAAAGGTCCTTATTTATTCTTTATGTCACTAAGAAGTATACGCCTACTTCAGACTTGGGTTCTCTTTTATTTGCCGAGTGAGAACGATGCGAATATTATGTCGTACTACTGCACTTGCAGAGAATGCTGAAATACTCGACGAATGTAGACGAATATTATGGTGAGGGGGCTTAGCAGCCGTTGAAGAATTTAAAGCTGTCTTGGCTGAAACTTAGACTTCGACATTTAGTGTGCAAAGCGACAATGCCAATGCCCAGCAAAATGTTCGATGCCAAAGATGCCATTCAATCATGGGTGCAAGTGAGCTGGCTTGTCATCTTTTTAGCATCTTCATCGACGAATTTTATATGAACGTGGACCCCAAAAGATCCAAAGCATGTCATTTACACCAATGCTTTGACATGTCATTTCCACCAATCCTTTGCAATGACATTATCATTACGACGAGAGTTTTGTCAACGTTGGTTGTGATATCGAGTCTCCGACAACATCAAGCCTATTGTAAATAATTAATCTTATATATTTAGAGAAAATTGTATAAATAAAAACACTAAATTAATCTCTATTGGATGATGGAATGGGTTCAAATGCTGATGAAAAGATCGGATCTTTCACGACTTCTTTTGCATGGGTTCAAATTCTGATGAAAAGATCGGATCTTTCACGACTTCCTTTGCATTAGTTCAAATGCTAATGAAAAGATCGGATCTTTCACGACTTTGTTTAAACCAATGCAAAAGATGCCATGAAATCACGTCATCGCATGGAACCCCTCCCTTCAAATTTTGCTGGGTGGTTAATATATGGCGTATACGTCTTAACAGCACTTATACGCAACGGTTCACAATAAATAAAATAGGAATTTGTTGTGTAGGCTTCAAAATTCATTCATCAAGGCCCATGTTCCCCTTCGTACCGCCATTGTAAAAACCATAAATATTTTATTTTTCACCAAAGAAAATTTTTTTTTAAATTAACGGAGAAAAAAGTTGGTGGTAAAAATGTTTAACCTCTTCCATAACAATAAAAATTCAAGTGATTTTTTTACTGAAGCTACTGGGCTGCTGGTGTCTGCATTTTGAGTTTTATATTTTACAGCTACGGGTGCTGAGCTGATATTACTACTACTGATGCCGCTGCTACCATTACAACTTCCACTCGTGGTTAGTGGTTCGTGGTGGCTATGGCGTTGATCCTCTTCTAACAGAAATACTAGTGGCAAGTGAGCATCACATATTCCCAGACACGCACGCACACACACACAGATTCACATGCTATCCGGCTTAGAGACCAGAGTCATATACAAATATTCTCATACACACATGTACGAGTGGCAGCAAAGAAAGGAAAAAAAACTTTGAAACGCTTAAATAAAATAGTGTAAATCCTATTAAACATGATGTAAAAATATAAACCCCTTCACTTTATGTGGATTGTTTGTGTGTGCGTGTGTGTATGTTTGCATACATGCCAGTCTATAAGTGTGCGACGTGTCCTTGTATGCACTATAAAGTACTCTTTGTGAAACTGTGAAGGACAAAAAGGGATTTTAAAATTAGATTTATATTCAACTATAACTCAGACGTTAAGATATAAAGTTTTTTTTTTTTGTATGGCAAATAAAAAAGTAAAATTTTAGAGATTTTTTAATTTGTTAAAAATGTTAAATAACTTGGATGGCAAATTTTGATTAGATCGTGTTATTGCATTCAACTTCATTAACAATCCCATACAAATTAGAATAATTGTCTATGGGGCGTATGCGTTATGACGGTAGTTATACGTCTAATGTGAATAGGGCGGCAATGTGTTTGAAGTTGTGGAATTTTCAGTGGGACAAATGTCTTCTTCTAGAGACATACATACGTGGATTTTATTAAATACAATTAAGTAGCAACACAAAACCTGGATTTTTAGCAATATTTTTCAAGGAAAGTAGCAACACAAACTGTGGATTTATTCAAACAATATTTTTCAAGGACCCAATCAAAAAAAACGTGGATATTTTTAAAGAATATTTGTCAAAGACCAAGGCAACCCAAAACGTGAATTTTTCAAAGAATATTTTTCAAGGACCAAGAAGAACAAAACGAAGATTTTTTTAAACAATATTTTTCAAGGGCCAAAGCAACACAAAACGTGAATTTTTAAAGAATATTTTTCAAGGACCAAAGCAACACAAAACGTGGATTTTTTTAAACAATATTTTTCAAGGAACAACGTAACACAAAACGTGGATTTTTAAACAATATTTTTCAAGGACCAACGTAACACAAAACGTGGATTTTTTAAACAATATTTTTCAAGGACCAACGTAACACAAAAAGTGGATTTTTTAAACAATATTTTTCAAGGACCAACGTAACACAAAACGTGGATTTTTAAACAATATTTTTCAAGGACCAACGTAATACAAAACGTGGATTTTTTAAACAATATTTTTCAAGGACCAACGTAACACAAAACGTGGATTTTTAAACAATATTTTTCAAGGACCAACGTAACACAAAACGTGGATTTTTTAAACAATATTTTTCAAGGACCAACGTAACACAAAACGTGGATTTTTTAAACAATATTTTTCAAGGACCAACGTAACACAAAACGTGGATTTTTTAAACAATATTTTTCAAGGACCAAAGCGACACAAAACTTGGATTTTTTAAACAATATTTTTTCAAGGACCAAAGCAACACAAAACGTGGATTTTTTAAACAATATTTTTCAAGGACCTAAGCAACACAAAACGTGGATTTTTTAAAGAATATTTTTCAAGGACCAAAGTAACACAAAACGTGGATTTTTTAAAGAATATTTTTCAAGGACCAACAGTAGCACAAAACCTGGATCTTTTAAAGAATATTTTTCAAGGACCAACAGCAGCACAAAACGTAGATTTTTTAAAGAATATTTTTCAAGGACCAACAGCAGCACAAAACGTGGATTTTTTAAAGAATATTTTTCAAGGACCAACAGCAGCACAAAACCTGGATTTTTTAAACAATATTTTTCAAGGACCAAAGCAACACAAATCCTGGATTTTTTAAACAATATTTTTCAAGGACCAAAGCAACACAAAACCTGGATTTTTTTAAACAATATTTTTCAAGGATTCAAATTCAAAATATCTTTTAGATATATTTTAAAAGAGAAAACCTTTGAAAGACTCTTGGAGTCATCTTAACCCTGCGACCTGATGGCGTATACATAACGACAACAGTTATACGCACCATGGAATTGTGATATTTTCTACATAAATTTGTTATATTTTTTCTAGGGAATTACATTGAATAACAGAAAAACCATAACCTTAGCATAAATTTCTAAACGATATGGGCAGTTAAAAATTTAACCATAAGGAAGTGGCAAAACATTCCTAAGTATGCTCCACAAAATGCATTGTTAATGTTGCCATTCCTTTAGCAAAACAGCCACTTTAACATTTGTTTTGGTTATAAACATTGCGATTATTAAAATTCTGGGAACTCCGCTCCCACTCCTTCCTCCTTTTTGAATAAATGGAATTCTTTCCTATTGTGGTTTTTTCTGTTTATCGCCATTTGATGGAATTTCATGTTTTATTACAAAAACACATTAACTTTCGAACATTAATGATGGTGAATGGTTTTTATTGGAAAATGGTGTGGTGGAATGGCTGGGTACCAGGGATGACACTGCACTCAATTTAGCAAATGCATTGACCAACACTCCCGCAAAAAGAAAAACACCAACACAAACCCTCTCCATTCAATTGGGACGGGAAGGTTGGTTAAACACACACTTTTCAGCGGTTGCTGATAACTGTTATTAGTTTAAAACCCCAAAAGTAATAATAATAGCAACAGTCATTATGAGGTTTATGGTCCTACAAACACAATTTTAATGGTACACCATTTCAGTTCGACAGCAGCACAGCACCACCAACCACAACCTATTCAGCCGTATTGGAACAATAATAAAGCATGAATACAATAAACAAAGCAAATACTCTAGAGTGGTATAAACACACACACATACATATGTGTATGCATAATTTTTAGGGGAGTTCTAAGTACACATACCCTACATAGGTTCTGAGAGACAGTGAGAGAGAGAGGTCATTGTGGATAATGGCTAAGTGCTAATATTAGTTAAAACTTAGCTTAATTAAGGGATTACCAGCAAAAGGGAACAATTAGGGTATGCAACTGAATCGAGGGCAATTTTAGGAAAAACAATGTAAAAAAACAATAAAGTGAAAGTAGATCAAAGGACAAATATATCACTTTAGGAAAATTTTGGCACGCTCCCTTTATAACTTAAATAAAAACCATATTAAAATGCTTCCTGATTAACTTTGTGTAATATTACATTGGGTGCGTATACGTTGTAACAATACTAATACGCAACGGTGAACTGCAACAATATAAAGCCGTATTTTATAGTACCTACTTACTACTTGTTCCATAGGCCGAACTAAGAAAAGATATCCAATTCTCTCTATTTGTTGCTTCGCACTCTGGAATACCGCGCCTTTTCATCTCATCATCCACTTGTTTGCGCCATCTATTCCTTGGCCTGTCAATTCTGCGTGCACCGCCAAGCGTTCCGTATTTATACGCCTTTTTAGCGGGTTCATCATCGCTCCCTCTTATGATATGGCCTAGCCAACGCAATTGCTGCATCTCGATACGTTTAACAATATTGATGTCGTTGTATGGCAGATACAGCTCGCAGCTCATGGGACGTCGATATTCACCGTCGACGCAGATTGGTCCGTAGATCTTTCGAAGAATTTTTCTCTCAAACACACCAAGCACTGGCATGTTTGCTTGCGCAAGTACCCAGTCTTCGGAGCCATACATCAGCACAGGTAGTATGAGCGTTTTGTAGAGCGATATTTTTGTTTGACGAGATGTGGCTTTGTTTTTAAACTGCTTACTTAAACCAAAGTAGCATCTGTTGGCCAATACAATTCATTTCATTTTATCTCACAACTGATGTCGTTTGTTGTGTTTACGGAGGTGCAGAGGTAGACAAAGTCTTTTACTACCTCAAAATTATAGGAGCCAACTTCCACAGTTGATCCGAACTCAATGGACGCGTCGACACCATTAACTTAGACTTCTCACCATTTACCCCCAGATTTTCCTTCGACCTTCATAAAGGTAGCAGTTACCGTCCCATGATGTCTATATCATCAGCATAGGCAAGTAACATGTGGCTATTGGTGTAAATTGTGTCATTTCTTTTGACGTTTGCCTCTCGTATAACCTTATCCAGCAGGATGTTGAAGAGATCACACGAAAGGCTGTCTCCTTGTCTGAAACCTCTTTGGGTACTGAACTGTTCGTAGAGGTTCTTTCCTATTTTAACTGAGGACCTCGTGTCAGTTAAAGTCATTTTACCAAATTCAAACATGGCTTGGAATACCTTTGAGCGCAGCGGGCTGTCCAAGGCTGCTTAATAATAATCGACAAAAAAGTGGTAGGTGTCGATCTGCATATCTTGGGTCTTCTCCAGGATTTGCCGCAGGGTAAATATCTGGTCAATGGTGGACTTTCCAGGTCTAAAGCCGCATTGGTATGGTCCAATTATCTCGTTGGCCATAGGCTTTAGTCGTTCGCACAATATTCCTGACACGATCTTGTAGGCAATAGGGAGCAGACTTATGCCCCTATAGTTACAGCATACGACTCCCTTCTTGTGGACGGGGCACAGGATACTCAGGTTCCAATCGTCGGGTACTCGTTCTTCCTTCCAGATGGTACTAACTAGCTGATGAATACACCTTATCAGCGTGTCGCCTCCGGTTTTGAACAGCTCGGCCGGTAAGCCATCGGCTCCTGCTGCCTTATTATTCTTCAGCCGATTTATTGCTGTATTTACCTCATCTTGGCTGGGCGGTATACATTCAATACCATAATCTGGTATTGGGTATGTCGTATCTTTGTCGTCTTCGCTGCTATTGGATACCAACAGTTTTGAAAAATGTTCTTTCCATATCCTGAGCACACTATAGTTACCAAATTACCTTGCTGGTCTCTACAGGAGGATGTGCCTGTACCAAAGCCATCCGTTTGATGCTTGACTCTTTGGTAGAATTTTCGGACTTCATTCTGGTTCCTGTACATCTCGATTTTTTCACACTCTCGCTTTTCCATCTCTCTCTTTTTCCTGCGGAAAAGACGTTTCTCTTCTCTCCTTTTCTCCCTGTATCTCTCTCGTGCGCTACGCGTTGCTAAGGATTGTAAAGTAGCCCTATATGCCGCATTTTTCGCTTCGGTGGCAGCACGACACTCCTCATCATACCACGGATTCCTTGGTGGAGGTCTCTGGTATCCAAGTATGGATTTTGCGGCTGTTTGCATGGAGTGGGCAATGCTTTGCCATTGCGCTGATATGTTATCGGGATGAGGAGTGCTTTGATTATGCAATTGGGCTAGTTGAGTGGAATATGCTGTGGCTATCTGTTGTGATTGCAGCTTACCGATGTCTAACTTTCGTGTTGTGTCTGTTCCTTTGTTTGCTACGTTTAAGCGGGTGTGTACCTTTGCTGCAACAAGGTAGTGGTCCGAATCAATGTTTGCGCCTCGGAACGATCGTACATCTAACACGCTCGATGAATGTCTTCCATCTATCACAACGTGATCAATTTGATTTCTTTTTTAAAGGCCTCCTCTAGGCAAATAACTTTTCGAAGGTCTTTTCTACACATAAGTGCAGTGTCTTCTAGACAGAGGACCTTTCTATGGCCTTCTCAAGACAGAAGAAATCCCTTCCAAATGGTATTTTAAAGACAGAATACCATATTAAGCGGTCTTTTATAAGCAGGTACATTCCGAAAGGTTCTTCTTCAAATCTAGCAATTTTAAAGAATCAATAAGTGCAGACAACTTTTAAAAATAGTCAAAAGACCTTTCCAGAGTCGTTTATATATATATATATATATATATATATATATAAGATAGAAAATTTGGTTAAAAGGCAGAATTACTTTCATAATATCTTCATAGACAGAGTATCTTTCAAAAAATATTCTATAGACAGAAGAATTTTTTAACATTCAATATCTGTATGCAGTAGCCTAATCCGTCTTAGTGGCGTATACATTGTGACAATACTAATACGCATCGGGTACCCCAAATAATATAAAACTCCGTCATCTTTAAACAGAAGAACTTTTAATAGGTCTCTTTTAAAATACGTTCTATAGACAGAAAGCTTTTTGAAGGTCTCCTCTAGGCAAATCACCTTTCGAAGGTCTTTTATACATAGGCAGAAGGAACCCCTTTCAAATGGTATTTTAAAGACCGATTACCATATTATGCGGTGTTTTATAAACAGGTACGTTTCGAAAGGTTCTTCTTCAAATCTAGCATCTTAAAAGAATCAATAAGTGGAGACAACTTTTAAAAATATTCAAAAGACCTTTCCAGAGTCTTTTATATATATTTGAGATCTTTGCCAAGGGTTAAGATAGAACATTTGGTTAAAAGGCAGAAATAATTTCATAATAAATTCATAGACAGAGTATCTTTCAAAGAATATTCTATAGACAGAAGAATTTTGTAACATTCAATATCTGTATGCAGTAGCCTAATCCGTCTTAGTGGCGTATACATTGTGACAATACCAATACGACTCGGGTACCCCAAATAATATAAAACTGACTCATTTTTAAACAGAAGAACTTTTAATGAGTCTCTTTTAGAATACGTTCTATAAACAGAAAACCTTTTGAAGGTCTCGCCAAGGTGAATCACCTTTCGAAGGTCTTTTCTACATATAAGTGCCTTCTCAAGACAGAAAAAACCCCCTTCCAAATGGTATACTAAAGACAGAATACCATATTAAGCGGACTTTTATAAGCAGCTACATTTCGAAAGGTTATTCTTCAAATCTAGCAACTTTAATGAATCAATAAGTGGAGACAACTTTTAAGAAATAGTCGAAAGACCTTTCCAGAGTCTTTTATATATATTTGAAACCTTTGCAAAGGGTAAATATAGAAAATTTGGTTAAAAGGCAGAAATACTTTCATAATATTTTCATAGACAGAGTATCTTTCAAAAAATATTCTATAGACAGAAGAATTTTTTAACATTCAATCTCTGTACTGCATACAGCCTAATCCGTCTTAGTGGCGTATACATTGTGACAATACTAATACGCATCGGGTACCCCAAATAATATAAAACTGACTCATTTTTAAACAGAAGAACTTTGAATGGGTCTCTTTTGGAATACGCTCTATAGAGAGAAAACCTTTTAAAGGTTTCCGCAAGGCAAATTGCCTTTCAATTGTCTTCATTTCACAGAAAATTATTTAAAAGGTCTTCTATAGAGAGAATATATTTTCTATGGGTATTTTCTAGACCGAATGCCTTTCCAATGAGACTTTTATAAACAGAATACCCATCGAAAAAGTCTTCCACATGCAAAGGAACTTTCCAATGTGTTTTATTCAAATCTGAGGCAGATCCAATGGATTAAATGTAGACATACGATCTTTTAAAATATCTTCAATACTTTCGAAAGGTCTTCTGTAGACAAATGGCCTTTTAAAGGTCTTCTATAGACATACGATTATTCCAAGAGACTTCTATAAACAGCAATCATTTCTATTCAAAGAATACCTCTCTCATGAGTCCTTCATTGACAGAAAGTTTTAAAATTTTGTCTCTATAATGCTTCCTGCCTAACCTGAAGCTAAATGTTTTAAGTGGTGTATACGTTGTGACAATATTAATACGCATTGGTGTACTGCAGAGTATTAAGTTACATTCTTCTATAGGCACAATACCATTTCAAGGGAATTTTTAAAATGTCTTTAAAACCAGAAAAACTTGTAACAGGTCTAGTATAAAAAGAGGATCTTTAAAAAGTATTCTTTAGAGAGAAGATTATTTAAAATGTCTTCTACAAGACCTTCAAAAAGGTCTTCCGGAGAAATACGACTTTTCAACAGATATTTATAAACAGAAGATGTTTCATAGACAAAAGACCTTTCAAGATGCTTTGTATATCAAAGGAACCTTCAGAAGATCGCCATGGATAAAAGACTTCTACATACATATTTTATATACAGAATACCTTCCAAAAAGTGCTTAAAATACAAAAGACAATGTGACTTACGTGGCGTATACGTCATGGCAGTACTCATACGCAATGGAATAATCTACCGAATATACCCTTCAGAATTCTTACGACATATAACGAAGAAATCTAAACACCTGTGAAAGATTCCAGCAGGACGAAATGTCGAAAATTGTTTGTTTTCGAGTGTATCTAAGGCCTAATAGATTAAATTCTTTTACTGATAACAATTTCAGACCGTAAATAGAGACTCACTTCTGGTTAAGTATGATTACAGAAAATGGTACCCGGGCATAACTTCTCGAAATCATTGATGCCATTTACCGATCTTTACCAAAACCGAATAAAATATTTTTTAAAAAAAATGTGGACATTTTAAGAATATTTTTTCAAGAAAAATAGATTTTTTAAAGAATATTTTTCAAAAACCGTTGAATTTTGAAATAATATTTTTCTTCAAACATGGTGGATTTTTAAAGAATCTTTTTTAGAAAATAATGTTTTTTTCGAAAATCATGGATTTTTTAAAGATAATTTTTTTAAATATCTTCGATTTTTAAAGAATATATTTTTCAAAAATATGTGGATTTTGAAAGGATTTTTTTAATCGTGAATTTTTTTAAGAATGTTTTTTTTTTAAATCGTGAATTTTTTAAAAAATATTTTTTATTATTATTTATTTATTTTTTTTATAATTTTTTTTTCAAAAATTGTGTGTTTTTTAAAGATTTTTTTCAAAAGTCGTGGGTTTTTTAATAATTTTTTTTTCAAAAATCGTGGATTTTTTAAAGAATATTTTTTCATAAATCGTGGATTTTTTAAAGAATAATTTTTTCAAAAATCGTGGATTTTTTAAAGAATATTTTTTCAAAAATCGTGGATTTTTTAAAGAATATTTTTTCAAAAATCGTGGATTTTTTAAAGGAATATATTTTTTCAAAAGCCGTGGATATTTAAAAGAATTGTATTTAAAAAATCGTGGATTTTTTAAAGGAATATATTTTTTAAAAGCCGTGGATTTTTTAAAGAATTGTATTTAAAAAATCGTGGATGATTTAAGGAATATTTTTTCAAAAATTGTGGATTTTTTAAAGAATGTTTTTTAGGAAATCTTCGTTTTTTAAAGAATGTTTTTAGGAAATCTTCAATTTTTTATGAGTATTTCTTTAAATGAATCGTGGATTTTTAAAAGAATATTTTTTTTTTTTTTTCAAAAATCATGGATTTTAAAAAATATTTTTTTCAAAAATCGTGGATTTTTTAAAGAATATTTTTTCAAAAATCGTAGATTTTTTAAAGAATATTTTCTTCAAAAATCGTGGATTTTTTAAAGAATAGTTTTTAGAAAATCGTGGATTTTTTAAAGAATATTTTTTTTTCAAAAATCGTGGATTTTAAAAAATATTTTTTTTTCAAAAATCGTGGATTTTAAAAAATATTTTTTTTTCAAAAATCTTAGATTTTTTAAAGAATATTTTTTCAAAAATCGTAGTTTTTTTAAAGAATATTTTCTTCAAAAATCTTGGATTTTTTAAAGAATAGTTTTTAGAAAATCGTGGATTTTTTAATGAATATTTTTTCAAAAATCGTGGATTTTTTAAAGAATATTTTTTTTCAAAAATCGTGGATTTTTTAACGAATATTTTTTTTTCAAAAATCATGGATTTTTTAACGAATATTTTTTTCAAAAATCGTGGATTTTTTAACGAATATTTTTTTTTCAAAAAACGTGGATTTTTCTAAAGAATATTTTTCATCGAAAATGGTAGATTGTTTTGAAAATTTTTTCATAAATCATGGATTTTTTAAAGAATATATTTTTCAAAAATCATGGATTTTTTAAAGATTTTTTTTCAAATATCATGGATTTTTTGAAGCATATTTTTTCAAAAATCATGGATTTTTTAAAGAATATTTTTTCATAAATCATGGATTTTTTAAAGAATATATTTTTCAAAAATCATGGATTTTTTAAAGATTTTTTTTTTCAAATATCATGGATTTTTTGAAGCATATTTTTTCAAAAATCATGGATTTTTTAAAGAAAATTTTTTCAAAAATCATGGATTTTTTAAAGAATATTTTTTTCTTCAAAAATCCTGGATTTTTTAATGAATATTTTTTTTCAAAAATTATGGACTTTTTAAAGAATATTTTTTTAAATATCGTGGATTTTTAAAGAATAATTTTTCTAAAATCGAGATTTTTTCAAGAATATTTTCTTTTAACTAGTGGATTATTTAAAATGTATTGTTACAATTGTGGGCTTTTTAAGAATATTTTTTGTTAATCGTGGATTTTTAAAGAATATTTTTCAAAAATCGTTAATTTTTTAAAGAATATTTTTCCAAAAATCGTGGATTTTTTAATGAAAATTTTTTTCCAAAAATCGTGGATTTTTTAAAGAATATTTTTCCAAAAATCGTGGATTTGAATAGAATATTTTTTTCACAAATAATGGATTTTTTAAGGAATATTTTTTGAAAAATCACTGATATTTTAAACTTTTTTTTAAATCGTGGTTTTCTTAAAAACATTTTTTTTTAAAACCGTGGATTTTTAACGAATAGTTTTTAGAAAATCGTGGATAATTCAAAGAATATTTTTTCAAAAATCGTGAAGTTTTTAAAGAATATTGTTTTTTTTCTAAAACGAGGATGTTTAAAGAATATTTTTTTATTAAAATCGTGGATTTTTAAAGAATTTTTTCAAAAATCGTTAATTTTTTGAAGAAAATTTTTGTAAAAGTCGTGGATTTATTAACTTTTTTTAAACCGTGGATTTTTTAAAGAATATCTTTCCAAAAATCGTGTATTTTCTTAAAGAATATCCTTCCAAAAATCGTGGATTTTCTTAAAGAATATTATTTTTAAGGAATATTTTTTTGAAAAATCGTCAATTTTTTAACTATTTTTTAAGGGAATATTTTTTTCAAAAATTATGGATTTTTTCAAGACATTTTTTTGTAACCCGTGATTTTTTTTAGAGAATAGTTTTTCAAACAACGTGGATTTGTTAAAGATTATTTTTTTTAAAAATAGTGGATTTTTAAAGAATAGTTTTTCTAAAATCAAGGATTTTTGAAGAGTATTTTCTCTTAAATCGAGGATTTTTCAAGAATATTTTTTGTAAATAGTGGACTATTTAAAATGTATTGTTACAACAACTGTGGGCTTTCTAAGAATTTTTCTTTATTTTTTAAAGAATATTTTTCAAAAATCGTTAATTTTTCGAAGAATATTTTTTAAAAATCGTGGATTTTTAAAGAATATTTTTTTAAAAAATCGTGGATTTTCTTAAAAAATATTTTTCTCACAAATAGTGGATTTTTTAGGAATATTTTTTGAAAAAATGTGGATTTTTTAAAGCCTTTTTTTTTAAATCGTGGATTTTTAAACGAATATTTTTCTCAAAAATCGTGGATTTTTTAAGACCTTTGTTTTAAAAAACCGTGGATTTTTTAGAGAATAGTTTTTAGAAAATAATGCAGGATTGAAAGAATATTTTTTTCAAAATCATGGATTGTTTTGAAGAATTTTTGTTTTCAAAAATCGTGGCTTTTTTAAAGAATATTTTTTTTCAAAAATCGTTGATTTTTTAAAGAATTTTTTTCTTCAAAAATCGTAGATTTTTTAAAGGATATTTTTTCAAATGTCTTAGATTTTTTAAATAAACATTTATTTTCCGATTACTTGCAACATTTTTTGTAATAAGATTTCATTCCGCCAATCTACCAAGACTCAATTTTTCTCAGCTATTAATACTTCCTCCTTTTATCTGTAAATATTCCTTTCTGTTCGGTTATAAATGCTGATATTCTTTCTTTTAGCTCGTCAGAAAAGAAAACCTGGATTTCTAAATTAATAAACTTTTTTAGGCGAATTTTCTTCATTCATGCTTAAAAATTGTTTGATATCAGATGGCGTATAAGTGCTGTCAATACTTATACGTCCGTGTGGACCTTACATAATTGTTTTTAATTAAAACATTTAATTCCAATGCAATTCTGCTACTTTGAAATAGGGTGTCAATAATCCTCCTATTACTTCTAAGTATATGTACAACCTTTCAGAAAGGGTCTAAAGAATTAACGTTTCTTTTAGATAGGGTCTATAGAAGCACCATTTCTTTTAGAAATGGTCCATAAAAGCACTCCTTCATTCAGAAAGAGTCTTTAGAAGCATAAAGACTCTTTCTGCAGAAAGAGTCCTTAGAAGGAACCTTTGTTGCAGAAAGGGTCTATAGAAGCACCCCTTCCTTAAGAAGGTTCTATAGAATATAAGAATTTCTCTAAGCTCGTCGGGGAAAACTGAATATCTAAACTTTCTTTAGGTGAATTTTCTTCACTCATCCTCAAAATTATTTAAGATCAGTAGTGCGATTCTCTAACTCATTTTTTGAGTTACCGACGAAAATCGGTAACATTAAAATGCAAAATTATGTATGAAAAGTTCCAATAAAAGTTGACAACACTGTTGCTATCGGTAGAACTTTACGACTACATTTTATTGGTCGCTAACTTACCGAATAATATCATTAATTACCGAAATTATAAGCATTTTAATTTTACCGATTTTTGTCGGTTACTCAAAAAATGAGTAAGGGAATAGCACCACAGAGGGTGTATACGTGCTGTCAATACTTATACGCACTTGTAGCCTTCAAATAATTGTTTTTTATTTAAAACCTTTAATTCCAATGCAATTTCTTTACTTTGAAATAGGGTGCCAATAGTCCTGCTATTATTTCTAAATTTAGCTACCACCTTTCCTTAGCTCATTCCTTCCACACTCAGCTTCATCCACCAAAGTTATTGCGAAAGAAAAGTCATAAATGTTGTTACGTTTTTAAACGTTTATTAGCCAAGGAGTGTTATGTTGAGTTTTCAGCAAAAAAATTATTGACAGCTATTTGAATCGCTCGCTCGCGCTCACTACCTTGCCTTGAACATAACAATCATAAAATTTTATAACTTTTCGTTTTAAAAAAGAAACGGAAGTATAGAATAAAAAAGTGGATTCCTAGAAATTGTTAAGGTAATTAGAATTATTGCCGCTACAACAGGCGGGCTGTTAAGGAGATAGGATTTCAATTCGAATGAGGGAAAATATAAATTGAAAATAACAATATTATTTAACAGTTGGTTGTTAATGTTGTTGCAGGGAATAAGAGGCATGGAATTGAAGAAAAAATATTTTTTTCTTGAGGTCTTCTTTGGACAGAAGGCTCCTTGAGGTATTGTATATACAAAAATCCTCTTCGGGGTTTTCTACGACGAATAAGAGGGAAGATACAGACTATTGGAAGACTCAACTCCATTACTGGCTTCACTGTCCATAGATAAATCCTCTTCCAGCAAAGTATGCTTTAATTTACTTCCTATATATTTTAGGCCATGTTTGTTAAGGAATTGAAGAAATACAACCTAAAATATTTTATATTCCTCCTAGCTTTAAAACAACAGCTGCTGACTAGCATCATCCTCATAAATTGCCAAAATATAATAAAGATTTCATTTGACAAAATTTTCGTACCCCTTTTCTGACTTAATTCACTTTCAGTGACAATTGTTTTTCGTTTTTACTTTATTTCCGCTTACCAAATGTGCATTTTAAGTGAGTCAATGTGAAAATTCACTTTTATGAAATTTTTAATGGTGACCCTGTAAATAACATCTGGCGTTTTCACATTGCCATATATCTGTGGGAACTGAATAACAGCTGTTCTACGCTGTTTAAATGCAACGAGAATGAATATTACCTCATGTATGCCTTTTTGTTGCTATTTTTCATAAATGAATCTTAAATAACAAGGGTTTAGTATGTGGCGTATACATTTTGACAGTAGTTATACGCAATCTGTTACCACTTAAATAAATCTTCAAACAATCAGAGTTACAGAGTTAACAGAATAAAGGGTAGATATTCCAATACTTCTCACAATTCACCCTGCTATTGGGTCATTCATTTAGTCTAGTAAAGTATCGGTCAATAAAGTTAATATAGTATTGGTAAAGGAAAGATCAGCATTTTTTAGAAGACGTGGATTTTTTAAAGAATTTTTTTAGAAGACGTGGATTTTTTAACGAATTTTTCTAGAAGACGTGGATTTTTTAAAGAACTTTTTTAGAAGACGTGGCTTTT
Source organism: Musca autumnalis (assembly GCF_047663935.1). NCBI lineage: Eukaryota > Metazoa > Arthropoda > Insecta > Diptera > Muscidae > Musca > Musca autumnalis. The sequence continues at coordinate 242,816,862 of NW_027411977.1, read as the reverse complement.
TTAAAGAATTTTTTTTAGAAGACGTGGCTTTTTTAAAGAATTTTTTTAGAAGACGTGGCTTTTTTAAAGAATTTTTTTTAGAAGTCGTGGATTTTTTAATGAATTTTTGTAGAAGACGTGGATTTTTTAAAGAATTTTTTTAGAAGACGTGGATTTTTTAAAGAATTTTTTAGAAGACGTGGATTTTTTTTTAAGAATTTGTTTAGAAGACGTGGATTTTTTAAAAAAATTTTTGTTTAGAAGACGTGGATTTTTTAAAAAATTTTTTGTTTAGAAAACGTGGATTTTTTAAAAAAATTTTTGTTTAGAAGACGTGGATTTTTTAAAAAATTTTTTGTTTAGAAGACGTGGATTTTTTAAAGAATTTTTTAGAAGACGTGGATTTTTTAAAAAATTTTTTGTTTAGAAGACGTGGATTTTTTAAAAAATTTTTTGTTTAGAAGACGTGGATTTTTTAAAAAATTTTTTGTTTAGAAGACGTGGATTTTTTAAAGAATTTTTTAGAAGACGTGGATTTTTTAAAAAATTTTTTGTTTAGAAGACGTGGATTTTTTAAAGAATTTTTTAGTAGACGTGGATTTTTTAAAGAATTTTTTTTAGAAGGCGTGGATTTTTTAAAGATTTTTTTTAGAAGAAGTGTTTTTTTAAACATTTTTTTAAAAGACGTGGATTTTTTAAAGAATTTTTTAGAAGACGTGGATTTTTTAAAAAAAATTTTGTTTAGAAGACGTGGATTTTTTAAAGAATTTTTTAGAAGACGTGGATTTTTTAAAAAATTTTTTGTTTAGAAGACGTGGATTTTTTAAAGAATTTTTTAGAAGACGTGGATTTTTTAAAAACTTTTTTGTTTAGAAGACGTGGATTTTTTAAAGAATTTTTTAGAAGACGTGGATTTTTTAAAGATTTTTTTAGAAGACGTGGATTTTTTAAAGAATTTTTTTAGAAGACGTGGATTTTTTAAAGATTTTTTTTAGAACACGTGGATTTTTTAAAGATTTTTTTTAGAAGACGTGGATTTTTTAAAGATTTTTTTTAGAAGACGTGGATTTTTTAAAGAATTTTTTTGGAAGACGTGGATTTTTTAAAGAATTTGTTTAGAAGACGTGGATTTTTTAAAGAATTTTTTTAGAAGACATGGATTTTTTAATGAATCTTTTTAGAAGACGTGGATTTTTTAAAGAATTTTTTTAGAAGACGTGGATTTTTTAAAGAATTTTTTTAGAAGACGTGGATTTTTTAGAGAATTTTTTTAGAAGACGTGGATTTTTTAAAGAATTTTTTTTAGAAGACGTGGATTTTTTAAAGAATTTTTTTAGAAGACGTGGATTTTTTAGAGAATTTTTTTAGAAAACGTAGATGTTTTAAATAATTTAAAAAATTAAATTGTAATTCTTTCTTATTTAAGAACAAATAAATTTCATGCGTAAGTCCACCAAACACTCATCGCCTATTTGTTAATTCCCAACTCATGTGGCGTATACATTTCGACGTTAGTTATACGCCCTTTGGTACCACATAAAAATTATTTATCAAATTAAAATTTACGCTTGCCTGAATATCAGATTTTTCTTATTTATTGCCTTGAAAAATAATTTATTATTATTACATGTAGCTACTACTTGTCCTCTACAATGATGTCCTATCTCAAAATTATGCATCAGAACAGAAAAACAAAAAGCGCCATGAAATCTTAACTGCCCCCACGCCCCTACCATCATCACTGGCTACAAATCCTTCTTCATCAGTCATAAAAACCATTTTTATGTCCAGCCATCAAAAAAATATATTTATATATTTACAAATAAATTGTAATAAAAAAATATTGTCGTTGTTTTTGTTGTTGCTCTTGATTATAACAAATTTTTATGCGACAGCACACACATACACTCATACCCACCCAATGCTCCTTCTCCTCCTCCTCTAAATAAGTCAAACGAAACGGCCAGTGAATTGTGTTTTATGTCTTCTATGAAAAACAAAAAAAAAACACGTCAAGAGAAACGTTAAAACAAAGTGTTAGCACATGTTTTAATTTGTAGTCATAATCATTATTATAATGGCGACACAAGTGGCAACAGCAACAACAACAGCAGCAGCACCAACGACAACAAATGGCCATGAAAAAATATAACAGTTATATAAATAAGCCATGGCTCACACCTAAACATTATTATACCCTCAGCCTTTAGGCTAAAGAGGGTATTTACACTTTGATACGACCAAAAATGTGCCTCATCGAAATAATGGTTTTAGACCCCAAGTATGTTTGTACGATATCCGTTTCAGACAATTTTGAGTAGATCTAGCAATGTCCGTCCGTCTGTCTGTCTGTCCGTCTGTCTGACTGTCTGTCTGGCTGGCTGGTGCGCACGATAACTCTCGAACGGATCAATCGATTCCGTTCAAATTTTGGGTATCGAAATATTTTGTCCAGATTCGATTTAAGTTCGAAGATGGGCCATATAGGTCCACTCCTTCAGGTACCTCCCCCACAAATGTTCAAAAATTGTCGCAAAACTTGTGCACACGATAACTCCTGTAGGGAATAACCGATTTAGTCCATACTTTGCACATCGTGTAATTTCTACCAAATTTAGATGAGGTTCCAATATGGACTCAATCGGTCCACTCCTTCGGGTACCTCCCACACAAAATTTCGGAAAAGTTCAGTTTAGGACCTGGTCTCGAATCGCTTTGATTTTTGTTTACGCAAGTTGTATTTGCTGTCCTCTATACGACGCTGTAAGTTTCATTAGGGGCAAGTCCATACTTCATGAGAAAATAGCCTGAATGTTACAAAAACCCCTATGACACCGTGTGTAGTGGTTGGAGCGCAAGATAACTCTCGAACGGATCAGTCGATTCGGTCCAAAATTTGGCTTTCGTAATATTTTGTCCAAACTTAGTTCAAGTTCAAAGATGGATTATATCGGTCCACTCTTTCCGGTACCTCCCCCACAAAAGTTCGAAAATGTTCGGAAAATTTGTGCGTACGATAACTCTTGAAGGGAGTAACCGATTTGGTCCATACTTTGCACATTATGAAATTTCTACCAGACTTAGATGAGGTTCCAATATGGACTCAATCGGTAAACTCCTTGGAGTACCTCCCACACAAAATTTCGGAAAAGTTCAGTTTAGAACCTGCTCTCGAATCGCCTTGGTTTTTGTGGTAACATCTTGTATTCACTGTCGCCTATACGAAGGTACACGTTTCCTCAGGGGCAAGTCCATACTTCCTGAAAAAATAGTCTGAAAGTTGAAAAACAAACCCTATGACACCATGTTTATGGGTGGAAGCGCACGATAATTCTCGAGCTGAAATGCCGATTCCGGCCAAAATTTGGCCTTCGTAATATTGTTTCCAAACTTACTTTAAGTTCGTAGATAAGCCATATCGGTCCACTCCTTCAGGTACCAACCCCACAAAAGTTCAAAAATATTCGGAAAAATTGTGCGCACGATAACTCTTGATGGGAGTGACCGATTTGGTCCATACTTTACACATTTTCATAATATCTACCAGATATAGATCAGCTTCGAATATGGACTATATTTGTCCACTCCATCCCGTACCTCCCACACAAAATGTTGGATAAGTTCACTTTAAGACCTGCTATTGAATTAATTTGATTTTTGTTAAAGCAACTTACATTCGCTGCCTCAATTACGATGGTAAAAGTTGTTTCAGGGGCAAGTCCAAACTTCTTGAGAAAACAGCCCGAAGGGTGTAAAAACGCCCTATGGCACCCCCATGGTCTATGTCGGTCCACTCCTTTAAGTACCTTTTCCGCAAAATTTTTGAACTTTAATCCTAATCAACATTTTTGTCGTTTCATACGACCAAAATTTTGAAACCCCCTAAATACATAAGTTTTTTTGTGAAAAAAGTGTTTCAATTTGCACAGGCTGAGGGTATATCTCTGTTGGCAAAGCCGACTGATACGTTTTTACTTGTTATTTACATTAAAAATGTTTATTTGTCATAACAAAAATAAATAAATAAATAAATAAATAACAATAGGGAAAAATGCAAAGCTAAATGAAGGACATTAAAGGATAAAATAATATATTAAGGGTGGGAAATGCAGTCTTAGATGAGCCAGTAGTGCGATTCTGTAACTTTTTTTAATAACGAACCGACATCGGTAATTAACGAAAATATTCGGTTGAGTTAACGAATGTGCTATTCTGTAACTTTATGTTACCGATTGTAGAAATCGTTAGCACATATCGACGAATATCGATGGAAAGACAAATTGTCAAATAATATATTTTAATATTTATTAATGTATTTTTAAATTAAAAACATTATTTCTTCGCAACTGCAGAATATAAAACGCGCAAAGGAGGAAAAATATCTTGTTTTGGAAGGTAGGTGCATACAACAATGCGAAACCCAAGAGTAACTTCAACTTCAAAAACGTCAAGTGTGTATGTGAGTACTTCTAGGAGGAACAATGCATGATTCTCATAGATTTTGGTGGTTTTATTCCAGGATATGAAGAAATATATCATTAGCCTCCACCGTAATAGTTCGGCGAGACAAATTATAGAATATCCCCAATTTATGGTTTTGAAGTGGACAAGAACTTGTCTTTTAGACCAAAACAATATGCGTGTGCATCTACACCGTCTTTGGTGAAGCAAGAGAAGCTGCATTATTTATGTCTACCACACATTCATATATTAAACGTATTACTGACAAAAAAATATTTAACAGATTTATGTAAGGATCATAGGTCAAAAGGTCACTTCCTATTATAGTGAATTGTATTTTATACATGCATGATTTAAAAAATATAAATTTGGTAAAATCCCTCCCTTCACATACATATGAACCGCTGTTTTATTTTTTCTAACTACAAAGGTAGGGTCATATTTTGGGTTGTGGTGCTTTGTGCGAAAATTCTGAACAGCGCAAAAAAAGGAAAAAATTGAACTTTGAGGTTTCACATAGTTAAGCCCCTTCGGTGACGTTCGTGGATCCACGTTACCGCCATTTGAGTCATTTATTCATTTCGCGCCCATATTAAATGGAACTTCTCATGACCTATAGTTCGGAAATCCGAACTTATAGCATTTTGGCTTCAATACGACATTAAAGCCAACAAACGCATCTTAGAAAGATAGTGTTAACGGAAATAATATAAATCTTACATAACAGTACCACACATGTGTTCTTTTGAAGCGTTAGCTTACGATTTACCTCTATAATAAATAAGACAGGGAAAGTTATGAGTTAATCGAAGTTCTACAACTTTCTCTTTGGTGGTCTTTATGCAGCTTCAATAAAATCTGGTCTGGCGAAAGCACAACAGTGTCGAAGCTGACCCATGTTATCTTACATAGTTAACCCTTTTGCAAACGCTTTAATAAGATTTTTCTCAATAAGGCAGAATTTACCTTGTGTGCCCTCCTCATTAACATAACATATGCGCATATAAAAACGCCGTTTTTAAAAGAAATCAGCAAAATATTGCAATAATGTACTGTCGTTAAGACTTAACAACAACTTTTTTTTGGTTGTTCACTTAACAATAATTTTCGGTAATTAACGACAAAATTTACCGACAAAAATCGTTAAAATTGGTATACAGAATAGCACTTACCGAAAATTATCGTTAACTAACGACATTCGTCGTTAATTCTGTCGTTAAGGAGTTACAGAATCGCACTACAGGTCATGGAAATTTACCTGAATAATCCTGGCTAATAAATAAAAAAAAAACATAAAGAAGAAAACGACGTGTTAAGGTGGAATGAGAGGCAGAGGAAGGAAAGCCTTTAAGACATATTTTCCAGCGTGGACTTTTTATAGAACTTTTTAATCATAATTTTTAAAGAATATTTGAAGAATATTTTTAAAAATTATTGAATTTTTAAAGAAATTTTTTTCCAAAATTGTGAATTTTTTAAACAATATTTTGTCACGGCGTGTTAGCGTTCAAAGCCAAAACTCATAACTTCAAAGGCAGCACAAACAAGCGTTTGTCGTGAAGAAAATACATTTCAGCGGCCAAATATCCGCGTAAATGTATAAAACACATTTGCATTTGAAAAACGAAAAGTTCTAGGACAGAGAAGCCACTACATAGTCGATACTGGCTTTACCACCAGTGAAACCAGATAACGTAATTTGGTGACTATGTGGGTTCGAGTCCTTGGCTTTCCTTTTTCACTTGCAAATAATTTCCGATCATCAAGCTTAACGCTAAACAAGAAAATTAATAAAAAATCATTCAAAATGATCTTCGCCCTAAAAGGCAAAATTTCAAAAAATATTTTTTTAAATCGTTGATTTTTTTGAAAAATCGTGTACTTTTTAATTAACATTCGTCAAAAATCGTAGATTTAAAAAAATCTTAAAAAAACATAGGATTTTTAAGGATTTTTTTTTAAATTGTCCATTTTTAGACTTTTTCTTCAAAAATTGCAGATTTCTTTTAAGATTATTATCGAAAAAAAAAAACATTTTTTTCAAAAGTAGTGAAATTTTTTAAGGTAAATTTTCTCCCTTTTTCGCCGACTCTGTATCGATAAACAGGTCAATAAAGCCATCTAGCAAATTAAATAAAATGTTCGACTCAAATTGTAGGGTAAACAGCTTTAGGGCCATACAGCAAATTTCTCATTTTATTTAATTTGCTAGATGGCTTTATTGACCTGTTTATCGATACAGAGTCGGCGAAAAAGGGAACTGATGAAGTTGTTTGGTGACAACTGAAACTATAGTATTCCCTACCCTTCGCCCGCAACTAATCAATTTCATATCCACCTTAAAATATTTTGTTGTTATTCAAACAATTGAATTACAACAAAATATGGACTCAAGCTGAAATAAACACAAAGATGTAAAATTCTGCAGTCCATCAATAAAAACGACAACAGAATATTTTTTCTTCAAAAATCGTGGATTGTTTTAAAAAATATTTTTTTAAAAAATCGCGGATTTTTTAAGGAATGCTTTTCAAACGGCGTGGATTTTTTTTAAATATTTGTTAAACCAAAGTGGATTTTTTAAAGAATATTTTTTTCAAGCAAGCAATATTTTTTCAACCAACGCGGATTTTTTAAAGCATAATTTTTCAACCAACGTGAATTTTGTAAATGAATATTTTTTCAGCCAACCTCGATTTTTTAAATATTTTTTAAACCAACATGGAATTTTTAAGGAATATTTTTCCAACCGACGTGGATTTTTTAAAGAATAGTTTTTAAATAACGTTGATTTTTTATATAATATTCTTTTTAAATCGTGGGTTTTTTAAAAAAATTTTTTTTTTAAATCGTAAATTTTTTAAAGATTTCTTTTTCAATAATCGTGGATTTTTTAAAGATTTCTTTTTCAATAAACGATTTCTTTTTCAATAAACGTGGATTTTTTAAAGATTTCTTTTTCAATAATCGTGGATTTTCTAAAGATTTTTTAAAGATTTTTTTTTCAAAAATCGTGGATTTTTAAAGATTTCTTTTTCAATAATCGTGGATTTTTTAAAGATTTCTTTTTCAATAATCGTGGACTTTCTAAAGATTTTTTAAAGAATTTTTTTTCAAAAATCGTGGATTTTTAAAGATTTTTTTTCAAAAATCGTGGATTGTTTAAAGAATTTTTTTTTTTTTCAAAAATCGTGGATTTTTTAAAGAATGTTTTTTTCAAAAATCGTGGATTTTTAACAAATGTTTTTTTTTTCAAAAATCGTGGATTTTTTAAAGATTTTTTTTTTTTCAAAAATCGTTGATTTTTTAAAGAATGCTTTTTTTCAAAAATCATGGATTTTTTAAAGATTTTTTTTTCACAAATCGTGGATTTTTTAAAAAATGTTTTTCACAAATCGTGGATTTTTTAAAAAATGTTTTTTCACAAATCGTGGATTTTTTAAAAAATGTTTTTTCACAAATCGTGGATTTTTTAAAAAATGTTTTTTCACAAATCGTGGATTTTTTAAAAAATGTTTTTTCACAAATCGTGGATTTTTTAAAAAATGTTTTTTCACAAATCGTAGATTTTTTAAAAAATGTTTTTTCACAAATCGTGGATTTTTTAAAAAATGTTTTTCACAAATCGTGGATTTTTTAAAAAATGTTTTTTCACAAATCGTGGATTTTTTAAAAAATGTTTTTTCAAAAATCGTTGATTTTTTAAAAAATGTTTTTTTTTTCAAAAATCGTTGATTTTTTAAAAAATGTTTTTTTTTCAAAAATCGTTGATTTTTTAATAAATGTTTTTTCAAAAATCGTTGATTTTTTAAAAATTTTTTTTTTAAAAATCGTGGATTTTTTAATAAATGTTTTTTCAAAAATCGTTGATTTTTTAAAAATTTTTTTTTTAAAAATCGTGGATTTTTTAAAGAATGTTTTTTTTTTAAATCTTGGTTTTTTAAGAATTTTTTTTAAATCGTGGATTTTTTAAAGAATGTTTTTTTCAAAAATCGTGGATTTTTATACCCTCAGCTTTTAGGCTAAAGAGGGTATTTACACTTTGATACGACCAAAAATGTGCCTCATCGAAATAATGGTTTTAGACCCCAAGTATGTTTGTACGATATCCGTTTCAGACAATTTTGAGTAGATCTAGCAATGTCCGTCCGTCTGTCTGTCTGTCTGGCAGGCTGGTGCGCACGATAACTCTCGAACGGATCAATCGATTCGGTTCAAATTTTGGGTATCGAAATATTTTGTCCAGATTCGATTTAAGTTCGAAGATGGGCCATATAGGTCCACTACTTCAGGTACCTCACCCACAAATGTTCAAAAATTGTACGCACGATAACTCTTGTAGGGAATAACCGATTTGGTCCATACTTTGCACATCTTGTAATTTCTGCCAAACTTAGATAAGGTTCCAATATGGACTCAATCGGTCCACTCCTTCGGGTACCTCCCACACAAAATTTCGGAAAAGTCCAGTTTAGGACCTGGTCTCGAATCGCTTTGATTTTTGTTTACGCAAGTTGTATTCGCTGTCCTCTATACGACGCTGTAAATCTCATTAGGGGCAAGTCCATACTTCCTGAGAAAATAGCCTGAAAGTTACAAAAAACCCTATGACACCGTGTGTAGTGTTTGGAGCGCAAGATAACTCTCGAACGGATCTGCCGATTCGGTCCAAAATTTGTCTTTCGTAATATTTTGTCCAAACTTAGTTCAATTTCAAAGATGGATTATATCGGTCTACTCCTTCCGGTACCTCCCCCACAAAAGATCGAAAATGTTCGGAAAATTTGTGCGTACGATAACTCTTGATAACTATACCAGATAACTATACTATACGATAACTATACCAGACTTAGATGAGGTTCCAATATGGACTCAATCGGTAAACTCCTCCGAGTACCTCCCACACAAAATTTCGGAAAAAAGTTCAGTTTAGGACCTGCTCTCGCCTTGGTTTTTGTTGTAACATCTTTTATTCACTGTCACCTATACGATGGTACAAGTTTCCTCAGGGGCAAGTCCATACTTCCTGAAAAAATAGCCTGAAAGTTGAAAAACAACCCCTATGACACCATGTTTATGGGTGAAAGCGCAAGATAATTCTCGAACGGATATGCCGATTCCGGCCAAAATTTGGCCTTCGTAATATTGTTTCCAAACTTAGTTTAAGTTCGTAGATAAGCCATATCGGTCCACTCCTTCAGGTACCACCTCACAAAAGTTCAAACATATTCGGAAAAATTGTGCGCACGGTAACTCTTGAAGGGAGTGACCGATGAAATCCATACTTTGCACATCCTAATATATCTACCAGATATAGATCAGGTTCGAAAATGGACTATATTTGTCCACTCCATCCGGTACCTCCCACACAAAATTTTGGATATGTTCACTTTAAGACCTGCTATTGAATCACTTTGATTTTTGTTGAAGCGATTTGCATTGGCTACCTCCATTACGACGGTAAAAGTTGTTTCAGGGGCAAGTCCATACTTCTTGAGAAAACAGCCCGATGGGTGTAAAACCCCCTATGGCACCCCCATGGTCTATGTCGGTCCATTCCTTTAAGTACCTTTTCCGCAAAATTTTTGAACTTTAATCCTAATCAACATTTTTGTCGGTTCATACGACCAAAATTTTGAAACCCCCTAAATACATAAGTTTTTTGTGAAAAAAGTGTTTCAATTTGCACAGGCTGAGGGTATATCTCTGTCGGCAAAGCCGACTGATACTTTTTTACTTGTTTTAATTAACGTGGATTTAAAAAAAATCAATAAACGTGGATTTTTAAAGAATATTTTTTCAAGCAACGTGGATTTTTTAAAGAATATTTTCTTAAGCAACGTGGATTTTTTAAAGAATATTTTCTTAAGCAACGTGGATTTTTTAAAGAATTTTTTTCAAATATAATGAATTTCTTCAATGATAATTTTTCAAAAACCGTGGTTTTTTATATTATTTTTTTAATCGTGGATTTTTTAAAGAACATTTTTTTTCAAAAATCATAAAAAAAATCGTGTTGTTTTTTAAAAAAAATATTTTTTTTTTCAAAAATCTTGGTTATTTTAAAGAATATTTTTCACAAATCTCGGATTTTTTAAGAATATTTTTTAAAAAATCGTGGATTTTCTAGATTATATATTTTCAAAAATTTCAGATTTTTAATACTATTTTAAAATTGCGAATTTTTTAAAGAATATTTTTTGCAAAAATCTCGGAATTTTAATTTTTTTCAAAAATCGTGAATTTTTTAAAGTATTTTTTTTAAATGTAGGATTTTTAATGAATATTTTTTCAAAACTATGCACTACTTGGATTTTGTGGGGCTTCCGAGGCTGAGAAGTTTAATCTGTACATACCGCCGATGCACAGTGGAAAAAAATACCGATCTAGCGCGCCAAAAGTCAAAAAAATCACATACGCCAATTTAAAAATTATTATTGCAGTATTAATCTAAGGTGTCCACAGAATGCAACGGCATTTAAAATAATTTATTTTGCATCAGTCTAAGAGGAATAACGGTCCATTTCTGGTTGACATTTTTTGAACTAGTTTTCATAATATAGTTTAGTAGTAAATTTATGATCGTCGCATGCACTCTTCCTACAAAGTAATTTTAAAGCTTTACTGAATTTAACATTTCGTGAAGCAGGTGATTTAAAAAATGTTGAATATAAGATGTTATTTATTGTAACTCGGATTTTACACTTAAAACATGTGACATCCGATTTTTTTCCAAATTGTGCACTTTGTTAAAGCTATTACTAAGGAGTGTCGAGGGATGGCGCGTATATTTTTTATTTTATTTTTAGTACACATAGTTCTTAACCAATTTGTAAAATTTTAGCTGCAACAAACTGCAACATTTTATTTTATTACTATTTTTATTAATAGTATTTTTTATGTAAAATGCTGAAATTAGGGCGGTACCTTTCTATGGGGGCCATATCAATGCGTGTACCTGTGCCGAAAATTCTCCGTCGGAATATTTTATACCACCAACGAAGACTCAATGTCAACTTTCACCTATTTCGGTTGGATAATGTGGCTAAAACCTCAAAAATTACCGAAATCGGTGGTACCGGCCTATGGGGGCTATATGAAAACGTGGACCTATACCGAAAATGTTTATAGGAGTGTATGCATAAACCCCACGGAGACTAAATACCAAATCCTAGCCGTTTCGATTGGATAATGTGGTAGAAATCTTTAAAATATCGAAAATCGATAGGTACCATTCTACGGTAAAAATACAAATTTACCAAATATATTAATAAATGAAGTAAAATTGTCAATTTATAGCTGTTCATATCGAATTTATGGGCAAACATGCAATAAAACATAGATTTGTACTTTTGGCGTGCTAAATCGGTACTTTTTTCCACTGTGCGATGGGTCTGTTAATGGTCGGATGTCTCTGAGTTCTCGATACTTAGCTCTTAGACATTTATGTCACAATACCAATTTAAATAATTATTACTTGGAATTATCTCAAGTTTTGTGTGAAAACTTTTTATGACCTACAAATACCCTTTACCACTCCATAACGCATAACTTTTAATGGGTTGCTATTGGTAAAATGCATTTAACATAACCACCCATTTAGGTCACATTATTAAATGTCACGCATCACATAAACACATACTTCAATTCGATATGCATTTGTATGTATGTGTAGCTATGTAAATGTCATTTTATTAGATTTTGGTCATATAAAAGTAATATTTGAATGTTGTTTTTGAAAAGCATATTGTTTTACGATTTTATTTTTGGCGTCATAAAAACCAATTTATATTACATTACTTTGAACAAAAAACCCAAAACTTTATTCCCCACCCCTCTAAACTTTATATGTGAGTGTTATGACCGCATGAGTGTGTGGCGGCTTGACACATTTATGGCGTATCAATTCAATGACTGTTATGACAGTTATCCTTTTAATGCATTTTCCATTGAACATTGTGGCCATAAAAATATGTTTACACCCCCCGTTGTTGTTGTTGGTGTCTTTCTGGAGGACATTTTGTTTTTCAAAAATATAAATGATTTTTATAGGATTTTGATGGTCAAAATAACAAAATCTCGTGAACGTGGGAGGAGTGGGGAGTGAGGAGGAGTGGGAGGAGGCTCAAACATTTTTTATTATTATGCAACTTAACATACGTTGGTTGCTGTGTTAATGGCCCCTGAAAATATGGGGTTCTAACATCCATCCTGGAACTTTTCCGTTCGGTCGATGGGTTATTATTTTATTGTTATTTTTACGGATTTGTAATACAGATTCCCTGAATTACTCTCAAAGTAAACTGTCGATAAATTGTGTGTGAACTTTGTAATTGGCTTATCAACAAAACAGCTGATTTGGCTTAAAATCCATTTTCGCTCAATAGAATTTTAAGTAAAGTCTAATAAAAATAACAACAAAGTTTTCAAATAAAAATCGGATAACGATCTGCTGCCTTTGCTACTGTTGACATTTGAGTGTGTGTGTGTGTGTGTGTGTGTCTATTGGTTGTTAGTCTTGTTTGTTGTTGCTAGTTCCCATATGTTTGTTGGTTTTCTAATAAAAACCCTCTAGATTGTGTTAGAGAACACATGTTAATTTAACACCGACAAACAACAAAGTCCAAGATAATATTTCTATTTGCCATAAACAAATAAACAAACAGACGAACAAAGTCCACAATGGAGGAAAACCAAACAAAGTCTTACTAAAATAGTTGTGTGAATCAGAGCACAGTAATTGCAAGGAAAAAGTTTAGTTTTTGTATTAAAAAAAAAGACATAATAGGGATACTCAAGAAAGCAAGACAAGGAATTTGACATCATTGGATTTTTTAAGGAAAATATATTTTTCAAAAGGGAGCAAAGCATAAAGCAAACGTGGATTTTTTAAAAAAATATTTTTGCAATAATCGTGGATTTTCTAAAAAATATTTTTGCTAAACTTGGATTTTTTAAAAAATATTTTTGCAATAATCGTGGATTTTTTTAAAAAATATTTTTGTAATAAACGTGGATTTTTTAAAAAATATTTTTGCAATAAACGTGGATTTTTTAAAAAATATTTTTGCAATAAACGTGGATTTTTTAAAAAATATTTTTGCAATAAACCTGGATTTTTTACAAAATATTTTTGCAATAAACGTGGATTTTTTAAAAAATATTTTTTCAGCAAACGTTGATTTTTTAAAAAATATTTTTGCAATAAACGTGGATTTTTTAAAAAATATTTTTTTCAATGAACGTGGATTTTTTAAAAAATATTTTTGCAATAAACGTGGATTTCTTAAAAAATATTTTTGCAATAAACGTGGATTTTTTAAAAACTATTTTTGCAATAAACGTGGATTTTTTAAAAACTATTTTTGCAATAAACGTGGATTTTTTAAAAAATATTTTTTTCAATGAACGTGGATTTTTTAAAAAATATTTTTGCAATAAACGTGGATTTTTTAAAAAATATTTTTGCAATAAACGTGGATTTTTTAAAAAATATTTTTGCACTAAACGTGGATTTTTTAAAAAATATTTTTGCAATAAACGTGGATTTTTTAAAAAATATTTTTGCAATAAACGTGGATTTTTTAAAAAATATTTTTTTCAATGAACGTCGAGTTTTTAAAAATTTTTTTTTTAAAAAACGTGGATTTTTTTAAAAATATTTCTTCAATAAACCTGGATTTTTTAAAATATATATTTTCAATAAACGCGGATTTTTTAAAAAATATTTTTGCAATAAACGTGGATTTTTTAAAAAATATTTTTGCAATAAACGTGGATTTTTTAAAAAATATTTTTCAATAAATGTGGATTTTTAAAAAAAAATTTTTGCAATAAATGTGGATTTTTTAAAAAATATTTTTGCAATAAACTTGGTTTTTTTAAAAAATATTTTTGCAATAAACTTGGTTTTTTTAAAAAATATTTTTGCAATAAACGTGGATTTTTTAAAAAATATTTTTGCAATAAACGTGGATTTTTTAAAAAATATTTTTGCAATAAACGTGGATTTTTTAAAAAATATTTTTGCAATAAACGTGGATTTTTTAAAAAATATTTTTGCAATAAACGTGGATTTTTTAAAAAATATTTTTCAATAAATGTGGATTTTTAAAAAAAAATTTTTGCAATAAATGTGGATTTTTTAAAAAATATTTTTGCAATAAACTTGGTTTTTTTAAAAAATATTTTTGCAATAAACTTGGTTTTTTTAAAAAATATTTTTGCAATAAACGTGGATTTTTTAAAAAATATTTTTGCAATAAACGTGGATTTTTTAAAAAATATTTTTGCAATAAACGTGGATTTTTTAAAAAATATTTTTGCAATAAACGTGGATTTTTTAAAAAATATTTTTCAATAAATGTGGATTTTTAAAAAAAAATTTTTGCAATAAATGTGGATTTTTTAAAAAATATTTTTGCAATAAACTTGGTTTTTTTAAAAAATATTTTTGCAATAAACTTGGTTTTTTTAAAAAATATTTTTGCAATAAACGTGGATTTTTTAAAAAATATTTTTGCAATAAACGTGGATTTTTTAAAAAATATTTTTGCAATAAACGTGGATTTTTTAAAAAATATTTTTGCAATAAACGTGGATTTTTTAAAAAATATTTTTGCAATAAACGTGGATTTTTTAAAAAATATTTTTTCAATAAACGTGGATTTTTTAAAAATATTTTTTCAATAAACGTGGATTTTTTAAAAAAATATTTTTTCAATAAACGTGGATTTTTTTAAAAAATATTTTTGCAATAAATGTGGATTTTTTTAAAAATATTTTTTTCAAAAAACGTGGATTTTTTTAAAAATATTTTTTCAAAAAAGTGGATTTTTTTAAAAATATTTTTTTAAAAAACGTGGATTTTTTTAAAAATATTTTTTCAAAAAACGTGGATTTTTTTTAAAAATATTTTTTCAAAAAACGTGGATTTTTTTAAAAATATTTTTTTCAAAAAACGTGGATTTTTTTAAAAATATTTTTTCAAAAAACGTGGATTTTTTTAAAAATATTTTTTCAATAAACGTGGATTTTTTAAAAAATATTTTTCCAATAAACGTGGATTTTTTAAAAAATATTTTTTCAATAAATGTGGATTTTTTTAAAGAATATTTTTCAAGCACCCACAAGCCACAAAACGTGGATTATCAAAGAATATTTTTCAAGGACCCACAAACAAAACATGGATTTTTAAAGAATATCAAGGACCCACAGACCACAAATCGGGATTTTTATAGAATATTTTTAAAAGACCCACATACCACAAAAAGTAGATTATTTGAAGAATATTTTTCAACCAAAAATAGACCACAAAACGTGGATTTTTAAAGAATATTTTTATAGAATATCATTCAGATCCAATTTTTATTCTGAATAACCCTAACATTGATCACATGCAAACATACAAATGTATGAGTGTGTGCATCCGTGTGAATTACAATGGATAAAGCCAAAATAACAGAAAATCAATTTGGAGAATGCAGTAAAAATAATGTCAGAAACAGGAAATACAAACCAACATACACGCACTCACACACATGGACACACATACATACATATGTATGTGCAACCTACAGAAGCTTATCCTGACTGGCTGTCCATGCAAGCAACACAATCAAATAAAAATCTCCGGCCAAAAAAAACGACAAAATGAAATAATAAAAAGGAAACATTTCTGCCCCAACAACCGAATGAAAAAGAGGTGAAATTAATGTGTGAGGTTTTGTGCGAGAAAACCTCAGAAAAAATAAGAGAAACAAAGAATAACAAAAACACAGGGAGAAGCAGAGGACTGAACACAAAAAGTAATGCCCTTTCAAGTTTATTATTTTAAAACATATGGATGATCGGTGGCCAAAAGAAGTTGTGCCAGAGAACTGGGCAACAAAAAATTGCCAAGCTAAAAATAACCAAGACCACAAAACATGCTCTGCGGCTAGTAGAGACAGATCTCAAAACATTCTGAAATAAATGTCTTGGTATTAATTAGCCTGTATTTCCTTTTTGACTACTTAGACACACTTGGGTGTTTTTTTAGACGTTTGCAATGCCGTTTTTTGCCTTGAACTGCAGCAGTATTCCAGGACAAGACTTGTGGTTGAAGTCTGAGTCTAGGGTTTTTTGTTGTTGTTGTTAAATTGATTTGCTAAAGGAAAACCTTTAGAAAAGAACTACACATGTCTGCTGTCTTATGGCTGATGCTGCAGCAGCAGTACCACATGCTCGAGGATAATTCCCAAGTAGAAGCCAACAAAAAAACGGCAAAATTAACAAAAAACGGAAGGAAATTAAATAAAAAGAGATACATGAAAAAGAACCATTGTGGATGTTGTTTTATTTTTCATTTTGCAATGTTTTTCCTAAAAAATCGAATAAAACAAAGGCCACCACCACCAATGTCTTGACAATCGTCTGGGTGGGTAAGCTTTAACATTTATCTAGTTAAGGAGAATTTTGAATTTTGTGAGAGAGAGGGAAGAAGATGCATTATGACCACAAATTTGTCACATTAGTTGAACGAAAATTTGTTATTTTTTGCCTGCAGGGTTTGTAGTGCAGAGGAAAATCGCTGTCATAATT
Organism: Musca autumnalis; assembly: GCF_047663935.1. Lineage (NCBI taxonomy): Eukaryota > Metazoa > Arthropoda > Insecta > Diptera > Muscidae > Musca > Musca autumnalis. The sequence continues at coordinate 242,799,840 of NW_027411977.1, read as the reverse complement.
CAAGTGTGTGAATTTGGTTTGGAAAAAGAATCAAAATTGAATTATTTTAACAGGACATCGTTTGCTGATTCAGAAAGGATACATACAATAACCCTTAACAGATACATCTCATAGACTTTTAAAATTGTTGCTTGTAAAAAAACAAAGTAGCTCCAAAAACATATTTTAAAAATCCACGTTTAGTAGCCTAAAAGATGCTCCAAAATATATTTTAACAAGTAAAAAAGTATCAGTCGGATTTGTCGACAGAGATATACCCTCAGCCTGTGCAAATTGAAACACTTTTTAGGGGGTTTCAAAATTTTGGTTGTATGAACCGAATAAATGTTGATTAGGATTAAAGTTCAAAAATTTTTCGGAAAAGGTACTTAAAGGAATGGACCGACATAGATCATGGGGGTGCCATATGGGGTTTTTACACCCTTCGGGCTGTTTTCTCAAGAAGTATGGACTTGCCCCTGAAACAACTTTTACCATCGCAATTAAGGCAGCGAATGTAAGTTGCTTCAACAAAAATGAAAGTGATTCAATAGCAGGTCTTAAAGTGAACTTATCCAAAATTTTGTGTGGGAGGTACGGGATGGATTTGACAAATATAGTCCATATTCGAACCTGATCTATATCTGGTAGATATTAAGAGAATGTGTAAAGTATGGATCAAATCGGTCACTCCCATCAAGAGTTATAGTGCGAAAAATTTTTCCGAACATTTTTGAACTTTTGTGGGGGAGGTACCTGAAGGAGTGGACCGGTAGTGCTTATTTTCAAACATAAACTAAGTTTGCACAAAATATTACGAAGGTCACATTTTGGACTGAATCGGCAGATTCGGTCGAGAGTTATCTTGCGCTCCAACCACTACACACGGTGTCATAGGGCTTTTTTGTACCTTTCAGGCTATTTTCTCAGGAAGTATGGACTTGCCCCTGAGAAAGCTTGTACCTTCGTATAGGGGACAGTGAATACAAGATGTTACAACAAAAACCAAGGCGATTCGAGAGCAGGTCCTAAACTGAACTTTTCCGAAATTTTGTGTGGGAGGTACTCGAAGGAGTTTACCGATTGAGTCCATATTGGAACCTTATATAATTCTGGTATAAATTTCATAATGTGCAAAGTATGGACCAAATCGGTTGCTCCCTTCAAGAGTTATCGTACGCACAAATTATCCGAACATTTTCGAACTTTTGTGGGTGAGGTACCGGAAGGAGTGGACCGATATAATCCATCTTTGAACTTGAACTAAGTTTGGGCAAAATATTACGAAAGCCAAATTTTGGACCGAATCGGCAGATCCGTTCGAGAGTTATCTTGCGTTCCAACCACTACACACGGTGTCATAGGGTTTTTGTGACTTTCAGGCTATTTTTCTCAGGAAGTATGGACTTGCCCCTAATGAAACTTACAGCGTCGTATAGAGGACAGCGAACACAACTTGCGTAAACAAAAATCAGTGCGATTCGAGACCAGGTCCTAAACTGAACTTTTCCGAAATTTTGTGTGGGAGGTACCCGAAGGAGTAGACCGATTGAGTCCATATTGGAACCTCATCTAAGTTTGGTAGAAATTACACGATGTGCAAAGTATGGACCAAATCGGTTATTCCCTTCGAGAGTTATCGTGCGCACAAATTTTCCGAACATTTTCGAACTTTTGTGGGGGAGGTACCTGAAGGAGTGGACCTATATGGCCCATCTTCGAACTTAAATCGAATCTGGACAAAATATTTCGATACCCAAAATTTGAACCGAATCGATTAATCCGTTCGAGAGTTATCGTGCGCACCAGCCTGCCAGACAGACAGACAGACAGACAGACGGACGGACATTGCTAGATCTACTCAAAATTGTCTGAAACGGATATCGTACAAACATACTTGGGGTCTAAAACCATTATTTCGATGAGGCACATTTTTGGTCGTATCAAAGTGTTAATACCCTCTTTAGCCTAAAGGCTGAGGGTATAAAAATCCACGTTTTGTAGCCTAAAAGTTGCTCCAAAAATATTGTGAAGAGTGATGAGACGAGAGTGATGAGACGAGAGAGAGAGAAATAATAAGAATGAGTGATTGTAGAGGAAAATACCAGATTTAGAAGAAGAAGATTGATTATAAAAAGTATATATTAGACTACTCAAAGCCTATGTTGATCTGCCCCTAGAGACAATTTAGGCTCTTGCAGTAAACTAACAGGACTGTAGGAGAAGAAAGAGAGAGATTCAATCACATGCGCGCCAAATAGTCTATGTCTTTTGACCATCAGTCTAGGACACCTACACAGAAGGTGCTCGATTGTCTCCGTCTCCTCCTCATCCTCGCATAACCTACAATACTCAATGTTGTTATCATCCCACTTACAAGTCATAGATCTTATTCGGCAATGGCCAGTTATGACCCCTGTAACGATTGTGATTTCTGACTTGCATAGTGAGAGAAGGGACGCAGTTCTACGCCATGAGATTGCCGGCCAGATTGATTTAGATATATTACAACCAGGTATGTCTTGCCAAATTCTTACGGTTTTCTCTGCGTAGAACTGCCTGAGTTTGCCGAGCAAGTAGCAGAGCGGTGGCTTTACGCAGTCCTCCACCCTTAGGTCCGAGCCACGCCTCGCCAATTTATCAGCTATCGCATTACCCCCAACATCACAGTGTCCTGGTACCCAACAAAAAATGACGTTCAAATTGTTCGTTTTAAGAAAGACCTACAGTTTTGAACATTCCTAGATTTGATGGTGTAGGATCCAAGCGCCTTCAAGGCAGCTTGGCTATCCACGTAAATGGTCGCTGTCATACCTGAGCTGTGCGTCATTTCCTCTAGTAGCCCTAAGGCTTTTAAAACAGCAGAAAACTCTGCCTGAAAGACACTGCAGTCGTCGCTAAGTTTATATGGGCGTCTAATATTCAACTCTTCACAGTACACACCAGCTCCCGTGCCATCTTCCATTTTTGAACCATCGGTAAAAATGGGTAGATGATCGGGCAGTGGTGTGTCCTGCTCCCAAGCACTTCTGTCAGGGATAAACACATTCACTTTGTCAAAGTCCAGGAATGGCGAAATATAGTCAGTATCACCCCCTCTGTCACATAGTCCTATCTGGCTGTCTATCCGCTTCAGAATACTAGCATGTCCAATCTCTGACCAACGCAACTGATTTATCTCATTAAGCCTCAAGGCACTCCTGTCAGAATATCCAGTGTTTGGAAATTCAAAACAGCATTCAGGTCTGCCTGAGGGGTGCTTTTTGCTGCCCCAGTGATGAGAACCAATGCAGCCTGGTGCACTGAAGATAACTAGACAGGCATTAATGGCATTAATGTTCAGGGCATTAATGTTCAGGGCTTGCCACCAGACGAGACATCCATAAGTCAGAATGGGGCAGACCACTGCCCAATGCAGCCAATATATTACATGTGGCCTTAAGCCCCAACTCTTACCTATGGAGTTCTTGCAAGAATAAAGTGCAATTAGGCCCCTCTTAGTGCGCTCCTCCGTGTTCCTTTTCCATTTTAGCCGATGGTCGAGGATCACCCCCAGGTATTTCGCCTCAGTAGAGAGGGTCAATTGCATCCCATCTATCGTGGGTGTTGTGAATTCATTTATTTTCCTCTTCTTGGTGAATAGCACCAACTCTGTCTTTGCCGGGTTCACACCAAGACCATTGTTATAAGCCCAGCGTGAGAGTTTTACCAGAGCACCTTGCATAAGTTCAGACAGCGTAGATAAATATTTTCCACTGATTAGAATTACTACATCGTCTGCAACTACCCGAGTTCCTAGTCTTTCAAATTCCTTAAGTATCCCGTTAAGCACCAGAAGCCAAAGTAGGAAAGATAGAACTCCCCCCTGTGGAGTGCCTCTGGTGACACACTTCCTATCGGAACTCTTCCCAATACTTGAATTTATAAGCCTACTTTCCAGCATACTATCAATCCAAATAGTAAGGATAAAGGGGACACCAAGTGACTCTAGAGCAGAATGAATGGATTCGAGTTTCACATTATTAAAGGCACCTTCGATATCTAGGAACGCAGCTAGGGTGGAACTCGAACCATCCAAATTCTTTTCTATACAACTCACAACGTCATGCAGCGCTGTTTCTGTCGATTTCCCTTTGGTACAAGCATGTTGTGAACTGCTTATGATGTTATTATTCATGTATGATCTAATTTCCAAGCCTAGTAACCTTTCCAAGGTTTTTAGAAGAAGGGAAGAGAGACTTATCGGCCTATAGTCCTTAGGTAACGAATGACTTGGCTTCCCAGCTTTGGGAATGTAGGTCTCAGTTACCTCCTTCTATAGTGCCGGTAGAATGCAGGCAGTATGGTAACCAAACTAGTCGGTGCGTTCTGAAGCATCGCTGGAATTATACCATCAGGTCCAGGAGACTTGTAGGGCTGAAAAGTCCTAATCGCCCATGAAACTCTGTGATCACTTATTAGCTCGTCAACTAGGACCGAATCCTCCAAGGTGTAGATCCTTCTCAAAGCCACCCTGTGCGGGCCTGGATTGGCATCCTCACACCCTAGAAAATGGGTCTCTGCTAACAGGTCAAGAGTCTCCGAAGCGGAGTTAGTCCAGGTACCGTCGTTCCGCATAATGCTCCCAATGGGTTTGGGGTCCTTTGAGATCACCTTGCGGAACCTCGCTGCTGCACTAACCTCCTCTACGGCCTCGCTAAAGTTTATCCATGAGTTCCTTTGGCCTTCCTAATCTCACTCTTGTACTTGTTAAAGGCATCTCTGAAAAGATCCCAATCGGTACTGAGTTTAGACTTACTGGCTTTGTTATATCCTTTCCTGCTGTTCTTCCTAAGTTTGGCCAAATCTTTGTTCCACCAAACTGGTTGAGCTCTCCTACCAGGATATGTTAATGGGCAGGTCTTCTCATAGCAACCTCGAAGAATACCTGTGAGACCTTCAACCCGCCTATCAATTTCCTCTGCTGTGTGGTGCTCAGGAAGCTCACGCTGCCTTGAAGAACGAGAGAGTTGTAGTTTTCCCAGTTGGCTCTTCTTGGATTGCGATGAGGCGATTGCCTTTTACTACTATAGCAGACTCGAAAGTGTATCGCTCTATGGTCCAAAAAGGAACACTCCTTCCATACTCTCCAGTCTGCTATAGAAGTATCCTGTATATTTGTAAGGGTGATATCAATGACTTCCTCCCTTACCCTATTCTGGAAGGTGGCAGTGTTTCCCCTATTACATACTCGCAAATTATTAACTAAAATAAAGTCGAATACAGACTCACCTCGCATATTGGTGTCACTGCATCCCCAGTGGAAGTGATGAGCATTTGCATCACAGCCCATCACCAATTTACAAGTGCCTGCCATGGTCTCCTCCACCAGTTTGCGCACCAATCTGTTCGGCGGGACAGGTGTCTCATACGGCATGAAGACCGAGGCTAGCACTAAGGCCTTCCGGTATCCTCATCTAGCCTCACTACAGTCGTATCGCCATCGCTGTAATTGTAGAGTTGAATAGGATTAAGACTTTTCTTGGCTACAATACAGGTTCTTACCTTATCCTCACTGGATGCAAAGAAAACAGAGTAGCGACCATCGTTTAGTCCGGAGACCCTATTTTTTGTATAAATAGGGTTCCTGGACTAAAGCGATGTCAATTTCGGTTTCTGTGAGGGAGAGAAGGAGTTCGGCAGCCGCAGCCATGCAATGATGCAAATTAATTTGCACCACGCGTAGGCCATGCTGCCGAACATCCTTACTGCAACTCCGGGATCCGGCACAGAAGTCCTCCAGATCCGAAATACAGCACTCCCTCACAATTCCTAATATATCTCGCACTCTCGTTGTCCATCGTGAATTTCATCACGGTTCCTCCACCATTCTTGAAGGACTTGACCAGCCTCCAGCTGTCCATCAGAAGACCTCTGTTCTGCTTTCTGATCATTTTCAGAACATCCGCCAAGTCTGAATCCTGAGGTGACACCCATGTCGTGCCTGCGATCCTACGAGGTATCTCGTCTACAGGAACCGCGGCTAGCCTGCAGCCGCCCCATAATGCACCGGAGTCCTCAATCGTTTGGATGAGGAATTTCTTAGATTCCTCATCCTGACAATTTAGAACCTTGATGCCCATATGGACGACTGCCCTGCCAAAGCCGGTATTCCTGGCATCTACCTGGTCTGAGTTAATAACCTTCCCAGTAGACGTTCCACCAGGAGCCAGTGGTCGTCGTCGATCATGCCATCCGGATCAGATCTATCAATGATCGCAACGTGGAGGTCATCCGGGGCGATCATCCTAGCGAGTCTTGTTGGCTCCCGCGTCCTCTCACGTGATGGTTGTGGGGTTTCGAACCTTGGCTGACTTGGGTGGTTTTCCCTGGTAGAGCCCTTTGAACCCTCTGGTGAGCGGCCACTTCAGCAAAAAAGGCCGAGTGATTGTTCGTCCGATGTTCCGCTGTCCTCTTAGCAATCGGATGTGGGTCCTCAGAAGATCTAACCCTCTTGACGCATTCCTGCGCAGATGTCTTCGATTTACCGCCCTGCTTTGAGGTCGATGGACCGTCGGACGTGCCAGTCACTGTCCTCCCAGCTGTACCAACGGCTTTTCTCGCAGCATCAGAAGGGCAAGACTTACCAGGGGCAGGCGATCCTACCGTGGTCTGTGAGCCAGTCCTCTGCACAATCGGAGCTCCTGATAACTCTCCGCTCTTCTTTGCCCCTGCAGAATCAGAGACAGTCGCCCATGAACCAGCCGAAGTAGGAGACACCCTGTGCGGTTGGTTGGTTTGCGTCTGTCTTTCTTTCTGCGCCAACTTCGAATCGAGTTTTGACCGATCCGCTGTCTTTGAGGCCGAGGATATCGGATTGTTTGCCCGAAACTCCCGGTTTTCCTTTGTTGCCTGGAAACGTTGCCTTCGTCACAGCCGTTGGTCTGGAAACTGCTTCGTTTCCAGGGGTTGGAAGTCGGTCAATCGGAAGGAAGATCTTCTCAGCGTAAGGGTATTTGCGCTCAAAATGCCTCACAAATCGAAGCTTCAATCCGATCTCCCGAAATTCCGCTTGAGTTACCTCAGCGGGATTCCTGCCTATAAAGCGCTTGCAGTGATAAATAGCCCTTTTATAGTTGTATTTGTACTTCCTCTACTTGGGCCCGCTCTTCTTGGCTGCCGGGGACGTGGAGTCGGTTGTCAGTTCCTCCTCTTCATCCCCTTTTACCAAGGCATCTTGCCTAGACAGGGAGGGCTTGTGGGTAACGACCGACGCTTTTTCCCCTGAGGGAGTTGGTCTCTCGACTACAGGAACTGTACCCCTTTAAGTGGCTGAAGGAGTTACCTCCTTGGACGATTGAGATGGAATGATTGTGACATCCATCTCATCGTCCGTCAGAGGGAAGTCCTCCCAGTCCCACGGCGGGCGGCTCTCCTGGCTCAGTCTGAGAGTCTCATTCTTCTCCAGGAGATCGAGCAATTCCCTGCTCTGAGAGTAAATGGCGTCGCTGACTACGTCCATTGTCAAAGTCCTCAATCCGTCGTCCCCGCCCATAGATGGGGTCATTACTGCACTGGGTGCATCGTTGTCAATTGTCATAGCTGGGGTCAATATCGAGGGTTGATTGAGGTTTGTTGTTTTTTTGGGAGTTTTTTAAAAAGTTCGAATTATCCATTAAAAATTTGATTAATGGGGGAGATGAGGACAATCATGGCATAGCCCTCCTCTACCATGACTAGGGCTCTAATACTCGTTGAGGTGCCCAGGTATCACACGAGGCTCCGTTCTAATACAGTTGGTACCCTAACTGCAAACCTTGGGAACACCGATGGGCACGAGATCGCGTTACACCCCGGTGTTAGGGGATCCCACAATTACTTTGGTAGGAGATCGCTACCAAATATATGTCATTCAATCCGGAGATACACTTTGAATTCCAGTGCACTAAGTTGGTACGTGACAGATAGTGGATAACCTTTGGTCGATCACAGCCTCCCACTTCAACACTACAAGAAGTTAATTGAGAGGATTGTGACGTCTAGCCCCCGCATCGCGCCAACATTGTTATCCCCGGCGGGGGAGCCTAAAGGATGCTTCAAAAATATATTTAAAAAGAAAATCCACGTTTTGTGTCCTAAAAGTAGCTCGAAAAATATTGTTTTAAAATTCACGTTTGGTGGCCTATGGTTGCTTGAAAACTATTCTTTAAAAATCCACGTCTTTAGGTCAATGAGTCCTTTCAAAACAATCAACATTTATTAAAACTTGACCCAAATTCTCCAAATCAAAAAATCACAACCGGATTTAAATCTTGCATGGCAATCATATTTATTGCTCTCCCTGGCTAAGCCCATTAAAAGGATAATATTTCCTGTAACACATTTTTGTCAGTAATTATAATCCAAAAAAAAATTCTAACACAACCTGGGCCGGGGGACAACAAATAAAGGAAATTCCGCTGACGAAAATTGTTGTGAATATTTTTGTCATGGAACTTAAATTCGCATGATGGACAAACAATGAAAATAGAAAATCCGCATAGAATGCCAACTGCAGCTCAGAACCAACAACGACAAAAAATCTATTAGAAATGGTCACAAACTAAACCTCGTATTTTTGTTGGTCGGCGAACTCCACTTGGCGGTCTCACAGTGCAGGCACATAAAAAGCTATGAATTTTCACTACTTTTATGTGGCAATAAACGCTATTAAACATTTCCGTATTGAACAACGGCAATGTTGTTGTTGTTTTTTCTTTTTTCACTTTGCCGCCAGCCAACAAAAACCAGCAACAATGGTGGTGGACAAACCGCAGCGAGAACAATTTTCTGGAATAGAAATCAACAATAGCTGGAAAAGGGAAAGGAACGGGACCCAGAGAGTGAGTTAAAAAGGTAAACAAACGAAAAAAAACAGGTAAAACTATAACTGTAGTGGTAACATAACCTTTAAAATAAATGTTTGTTGGTAAACAAAAATTGAGGTTTTATGGTTATGAAGCCATCCAAACTTGTGCAAGCAGCCACCCGCGCACACATCTCACAAAGGTTTGTCTATTGTCCACTGCGAGTGGCAATAACAGACATCGAAACAAGCGGAAATAAACAGCAAAAGAGGAAAAAACTGCTGACAAAATATTACATCCGCTCAGGTGAATTGCACAATAAATACAACTCTGGGTGTGTGCTTTTGGTTGACAGTCAATGAGAACAAGTGCATTGGGTTTAAATTTGTTTAAACTTTGTTAATGCAAATTTAAATTTTAAAGAATTTTGCTGAAATCTTAACAAAAAAAAGCCGCCTAGTAAAAACATCACTACAAGCTTTTGTTTTCTGTTTTTACTTAAAAGCAGCCCTCTCTTTGATGCGAGAATACTAAGAGTGGCAGTTTTATTGCAGTCCTGTGTGCTTTGAACTTGTTGTAATTAACAAGCCTTCCATTACTTACCAAGCTATGGTAATACCATTATGGTGAAACGCTGCCACCAAAAAAAAAAGAAACGCTCATTCTTTTTTAAACTGAAGTGGTAATAGAGACATGCTGGAGTAGAGTGGAAGTAGTGCAGCCATGCTGAGAGGCACAAAATATGCATAACGGAGTTATTTTCATTTTATTTAAATACAGTGGGTCATGGAAACAAAAAAAATCTATTTCAATAACGTTCAGAATCAATAAACGTGGATTTTTTAAAAATTATTTTTTCAATAAACGTGGATTTTTAAAAAATTATTTTTTCAATAAACGTGGATTTTTTAAAAATTATTTTTTCAATAAACGTGGATTTTTTAAAAATTATTTTTTCAATAAACGTGGATTTTTTAAAAATTATTTTTTCAATAATCGTAAATTTTTTAAAAATTATTTTTTCAATAATGGTGACATTTTTAAAAATTATTTTTTCAATAATGGTGACATTTTTAAAAATTATATTTTCAATAAACGTGGATTTTTTAAAAAATATTTTTTAATAATTATTTTTTCAATAATCGTGGATTTTTTAATATTATTTTTCAATAAACGTGGATTTTTTAAAAATTATTTTTTCAATAAACGTGGATTTTTTAAAAATTATTTTTTCAATAAACGTGGATTTTTTAAAAATTATTTTTTCAATAAACGTGGATTTTTTAAAAATTATTTTTTCATAAAACGTGGATTTTTTTAAAAAATATTTTTTCAATAATCGTAAATTTTTTAAAAATTATTTTTTCAATAATGGTGACATTTTTAAAAATTATATTTTCAATAAACGTGGATTTTTTAAAAAATATTTTTTAATAATTATTTTTTCAATAATCGTGGATTTTTTAATAATTATTTTTTCAATAATCGTGGATTTTTTAATATTATTTTTCAATAAACGTGGATTTTTTAAAAATTATTTTTTCAATAAACGTGGATTTTTTAAAAATTATTTTTTCAATAAACGTGGATTTTTTAAAAATTATTTTTTCAATAAACGTGGATTTTTTAAAAATTATTTTTTCATAAAACGTGGATTTTTTAAAAATTATTTTTTCATAAAACGTGGATTTTTTAAAAATTATTTTTTCATAAAACGTGGATTTTTTAAAAATTATTTTTTCAATAAACGTGGATTTTTTAAAAATTATTTTTTCAAAAAACGTGGATTTTTTAAAAATTATTTTTTTCAATAAACGTAAATTTTTACAAATTATTTTTTTAATAAACGTGGATTTTTTACGAATTATTTTTTCAATAAACGTGGATTTTTTAAAAATAATTTTTTCAATAAGCGTGGATTTTTTAAAAATTATTTTTTCAATAAAAGTGGATTTTTTTAAAAATTATTTTTTCAATAAACGTGGATTTTTTAAAAATTATTTTTTTCAATAAACGTGGATTTTTTACAAATTATTTTTTCAATAAACGTGGATTTTTTACAAATTATTTTTTCAATAAACGTGGATTTTTTACAAATTATTTTTTTAATAAACGTGGATTTTTTAAAAATTATTTTTTCAATAAACGTGGATTTTTTTAAAAATTATTTTTTCAATAAACGTGGATTTTTTACAAATTATTTTTTCAATAAACGTGGATTTTTTACAAATTATTTTTTTAATAAACGTGGATTTTTTAAAAATTATTTTTTCAATAAACGTGGATTTTTTTAAAAATTATTTTTTCAATAAACGTGGATTTTTTAAAAAATTATTTTTTCAATAAACGTGGATTTTTTAAAAATTATTTTTTCAATAAACTTGGATTTTTTAAAAATTATTTTTTCAATAAACGTGGATTTTTTAAAAATTATTTTTTCAATAAACGTGGATTTTTTAAAAATTATTTTTTCAATAAACGTGGATTTTTTAAAAATTATTTTTTCAATAAACGTGGATTTTTTAAAAATTGTTTTTTCAATAAACGTGGATTTTTTAATAATTATTTTTTCAATAATCGTGGATTTTTAAAAATTGTTTTTTCAATAAACGTGGATTTTTTAATAATTATTTTTTCAATAATCGTGGATTTTTAAAAAATTATTTTTTCAATAATCGTGGATTTTTAAAAAATTATTTTTTCAATAATCGTAGATTTTTAAAAAATTATTTTTTCAATAATCGTGGATTTTTAAAAAATTATTTTTTCAATAATCGTGGATTTTTAAAAAATTATTTTTTCAATAATCGTGGATTTTTAAAAAATTATTTTTTCAATAATCGTGGATTTTTAAAAAATTATTTTTTCAATAATCGTGGATTTTTAAAAAATTATTTTTTCAATAATCGTGGATTTTTAAAAAATTATTTTTTCAATAATCGTGGATTTTTAAAAAATTATTTTTTCAATCGTGGATTTTTAAAAAATTATTTTTTCAATAATCGTGGATTTTTAAAAAATTATTTTTTCAATAATCGTGGATTTTTAAAAAATTATTTTTTCAATAATCGTGGATTTTTAAAAAATTATTTTTTCAATAATCGTGGATTTTTAAAAAATTATTTTTTCAATAATCGTGGATTTTTAAAAAATTATTTTTTCAATAATCGTGGATTTTTAAAAAATTATTTTTTCAATAATCGTGGATTTTTAAAAAATTATTTTTTCAATAATCGTGGATTTTTAAAAAATTATTTTTTCAATAATCGTGGATTTTTAAAAAATTATTTTTTCAATAATCGTGGATTTTTAAAAAATTATTATTTCAATAATCGTGGATTTTTAAAAAATTATTTTTTCAATAATCGTGGATTTTTAAAAAATTATTTTTTTAATAATCGTGGATTTTTAAAAAATTATTTTTTCAATAATCGTGGATTTTTAAAAAATTATTTTTTCAATAATCGTGGATTTTTAAAAAATTATTTTTTCAATAATCGTGGATTTTTAAAAAAATTATTTTTTCAATAATCGTGGATTTTTAAAAAATTATTTTTTCAATAATCGTGGATTTTTAAAAAAATTATTTTTTCAATAATCGTGGATTTTTAAAAAATTATTTTTTCATAATTATTTTTTAAAAATATTTTCCATGTATCAAACGTGGATTTAAAAAAATTCCTTGGACCACACGCGTATTTTTAAAAATATTTTCAATGCACCAAACGTGGATTTTTAAAAAAGATTTTCCGTGCACCAAACCTGGATTTTTAAAAAAGATTTTCCATGAACACAACGACATCTATTATATAGCAACCACATAAGGTGGTTTCCTATGCTTTCTTTCAGAGACTTCAGAAACTAAAAAAAACGTGGATTTTTTAAAAAAATATATTTTTGTAAAAAACGTGGATTTTTTTAGAATATATTTTTGCAAAATACTTGGATTTTTTAAAATATATTTTTGCAAAAAACGTGGATTTTTTAAAATATATTTTTACAAAAAAGTGGATATTTAAAATATATTTTTGCAAAAAAGTCGATTTCTTAAAAAGTATTTTTGCAAAAAACGTGGATTTTTTTAAAATATATTTTTGGAAAAAACTTGAATGAACCCAACGGCATCTACCGTGGTTTCCTATTACATAGGAACCACATAGGGTTTCCTATGCTTTCTTTCAGAGACTAAAAATAGAGAAAGAGAGTAGAGGTTATTATTACCAGGGGCACTGTTATTTTTGTTATGGCTATTATAATTATTTTAACTATTTTCTGCTACTACTCCATGTTGTTGTGTTACTTTGAAGTAACAGCAAAAGCACAAGAGCCATAACAGTAGTGGTCCTTACAGCAGTTTTTTATGCCTCTAACTTAAAAAAGCGTAGAGTAATTTTTTCACTGCAAAAAAATATTTCGCAAGTGCTTGAATTTTTTTAATTAAAAGTTTCCAACGATTTAGCATTAAATTGAGCGCTACATGAGGGAAGAAAAATGGCCATCACATCGTTCACTAAACAAAACTACTTTGGCATAGAATGAAAGAAACAAGTAAGTCCACTAGGGCAGTATTAGCAAAATGAAGAAAATAAATCAAAACAGGATACAAATGCGAAGAAAAAAGCATATAAATAATTTTTTTATAATTAAAAGATAAAAATTTTAATATTGTAGATTTAAAAAAAATCAGATTCAACAACATAGATTCCCTTATTATTAACAGGTGAAGATGAAGTAACCCGAACGATTTGATCTCATTTCCTTTTGTTCTAATTATATTCCATATTCCAATAAAAATGCATTGTAACATGGCCGATTTTTTAATGAAATTTTTTATTGTTTTTTTTTACAGCTCCCACATGCAAACATGTAGCCACGGATATGCATGTATAAATATTAGGATGGTTTTAAAAAAATCGATGTTGGATTTTTTTGTGCGGCATGAAATGAACTGGTAAAAATTTCTCTTTGATTGGACAATAAATAAATGGAGGTTTTAGAGCAATTTCGTGGAAATTCACCTTTGGCTCCATAGATATTACTATGGAAACTTTGAGGCCCAGTGGTCGTGTTAACACATTTCGATTGTGCTCAAACTTTGGCAATCTTAAAATTTAACAAAACTAAACACTTTAGGAGGTGGTGCCGCATTAAAATATCCGACACCGATTTTTCCCTTGAGTTAAAACTAGTCTAATACATATGTACATATGTGTGTATGCATGTCATTTTCCCTAGATAACTAACTTATCGTCATAATGAATGAAATGCTGTTTACCCAAGTACTACTACTGCCGCCATTTTTTAATGAAATAAGTGCACACACACACACATCCACACAAGTATTTGAATTTCTAGCACAAGTCCCACGATATTGCCACTTGTCCGTCCATAGGCCTTCTTGTTATGGCCAATGGCAGGCAGTTTGTAAACTCTCTCTCGTAAAAAAGGTAAATGAAACTAAAGTAAATTTAATCTCCATCCATTCTCTGGTGGTATTTAATGAAAAAATCAAAATTAAATTGAAAATTAAAACGAACTTTGCTCTTCAGTCTCTAAAAAACATTTACAGTCTCTAATGGCGGGACCAAAGTATGACAAATAAAACAAAACAATTCCGGAAGGAAAACAAGAAAACTACGCCATTAAAGAGGAGCTAAAAAATAACGGATTGGTATGTAGGTAATCAAATTAGGTGTTTTCGATACCTTCAAAAAATCTACAATTGGTCCTTACAAAATATTCTTTAAAACATCCACGAATGACAGCTGAAAAATATTTTTTAAAAAATATTTTTAAAAAATCCACTTTTGTTGAATGGTTTTGTTTAAATTCCACAATTGTTGCAAAACCTTTATAAAAATCACGTTTGTTGAATTTTTTTTAAAGAAAAAAAGCGGTTGTTAAAAAATATATATTTTTTTTAAATCCACGTTAGGTACGTTGAAAATATTCGCTAAAACAACCATGAATGACCCTTGGAAAATATTCTAAAAAAAATTAAAAAAAAAAAAACAAGTAAGAAAAGCGTTATGTTCGGTCGGGCCGAACTTTTTATACCCTCCACCACAAATTTCAGCCATTTCAGTGGATTAATGTGGCCACAACCTTTAAAATACCGAAATTCGGAAGGTACCGTTCTATGGGGGCTATATGATGGCGTGGACCTATACCTACAAATTTCTGGGGGAAAGTTTTATACGCCTAAAGAAGACTAAATACCAAATTTCAGCCATCTCGGTGTGATAATGAGGCTAAAATGTTCAAAATATCGAAAATCGGGAGATATTGTATTATGGGGGCTATATCAACACGTGGACCTATATAAACATTTTATGGTAGAAATGTTTCTTAGCCTCTGGAAACACAAAATACAAAGTTACAACCGATTCTTTGGTTAAATGGGTCTAATACATTCAAAATATATTAAAATGACGCGTACTTTATAAGGGGCCTTATGTGGGGGCAATACCAAAACGTGGACCTATATAACCCAACTTTGGTAGGAATGTTTTCTGGTCTCTGAAGACACAAAATACCAAATTACAACCAATTCTGTGGTCAAATGTGTCTAATACATTCAAAATATATTAAAATGACGCGTACTTTATATGGGGCCTTATATGGGGGTTATACCAAAACGTGGACCTATATAACCCAACTTTGGTAGGAATATTTTTTGGCCACTGGAGACACAAAGTACCAAATTACAACCAGTTCGGTGGTAAAATGGGCCAAATATCTTAAAAATTCCTTAAAACGACGACGCGTCACGCGTCATTTTGTATGGGGACTATACGAAAGCGTGGACCTACATAGCTCGCTTTCAATACTAAAAGTCCTACGTAAATATAACATACTAGCAAATGCCCGCTACTTCGTATGCGGAAAGGACATAAAATATATATGAACAATATTTAATGTATGAGTGGTGAACACTGACGATTCTGTTGTATTAAAACCTATTTTTAATACCAACATTTAATCAATTTAATTCCTTTAATTCCAAAAAAAAAACATATCTGCCGTATCGCACCCCTACACAGCTACCATATTTTTTATTTCGGATTTCCAAAACTACGACCTCATATCACAGACATACACCAACAGCGTCCATATTGCAAATTTCAGACTTGACTTCTGGTTTTACTCTTTCACTTACACAGCATTTCCTCCCAATACGAATTTCCAAACACTAAACTTTATCTCACCCCTTCACAACAACAATAACGCACATTCACAATTCAAGGAATTTTCGGAATATATAGAACAAATCTATACTGTCCAATTTTCTTTACATTTGGACCTTGAATACTCAGAGGATATAAAAGCTTAATTTAAAAAATGTCTACTTCAATCCACTGTTATTAGAAGAGGTATTTTGAAGACTTAGTGTATTTTGAAGATATTATGCACATTTTCCAACCGAACTCCGAACTTTATCTCAAAGTTCAGAGTGATCTTCATAACAAACATTTTTCCATTTCGTATTTTTTGCCCAAATTATATAATCCAAGCTTTGTTCCTACACCCAACACCAAATTTAGTACCATTTAGTACTTTTCGTTCACCTATAGTAGGTATTTCTCACTTTAACCGTTTACACAATACCAAAATGGTTTTGGTACCAACATGTTACCAAACTTTTCGTACCCATAATTAAACGTTTCAAAGCTTACTTCCTTATACTCAACATATATCCTGACCACAATTCACTTTTCCAGCTTTATATGTTCCGCTGAAAGCAATTATATTACTATTTAGTACTTTTTGTATAAATAAGTGCGAATTTTCAAAACTTCATCCCTACCCCCACTCTCAACAACAATTGCTAATCTAATATCGAATTTCAAATTTAAAAATTCCAGTTCTACCCCTTTACAAAATCACAAATTGTACAAAATTCTGTACCATATAGCAAATACCAAAAGGTACCAAATTTTGTACCATTTACCACTTATCGTACACGACTTTCCAAAAACTACTTGCATAACTCAGTTCTTTAGTTCACCTAAATCCAAATTATAGCCAATGTACTTTCATTTATCACTTTTTCATAAGTACGAATTTCCAAAGTAACCGCAATCCTACACTCCAACAGTAATTGTATCGAATTTAGTACCATTTAGTACTGCTTTGTGCACAGTAGTATGATTTTCTAAAGTTACCTCCATATCTCAATTCTACATTCTAACAGTAATCTTAATTCCAAGTTTCACGATTCCAGCTCTATCTTCACCCAAATCCAAATCATACTAAACTCACTACCATTTAGGACTTTTCGACCTTTGGTACACCTTTCTTGCTCTTTATCAGTGACCCTTATTCCAAATTTCAGCACTATTCGTTAACTCAAATCCAAATTGTACTATATTTAGTACTTTTCGTACACTTTTAGTTCGAATTTCCAAAAACCTGTCTTTACTCTCCATCAGTGACCCTTATTCAAAATTCCAAGATTCCTGCTCTATCCGTTCACCCAAATCCAAATTGTACTACATTTAGTACCATTTAGTACTTTTCGTACGCTTATAGATCGAATTTCCTAAAACCTTTCTTTGTTACACTCCATCAGTGACCCCTCATTCCAAATTTCAAGATTCCAACTCTATCCGTTCGCCCGAATTTAAATTGTACTAAATTTAGTACCATTTAGTACTTTTGTTAATCTCCATCAGTGGCTCTCATTCCAAATTTCAGGATTTCAGCTCTATCCGTTCACCAAAATCCAAATTGTACTAAATTTAGTACCATTTAGTACTTTTCGTACGCTTATAGTTCGAATTTCCAAAAACCTTTCTTTGTTACTCTCCATCAGTGACCCCTCATTCCAAATTTCAGGATTCCAGCTCTATCCGTTCACCCGAATCCAAATTGTACTAAATTTAGTACCATTTAGTACTTTTGTTAATCTCCATCAGTGACCCCTCATTCCAAATTTCAGGATTCCAGCTCAATCCGTTCACCCAAATCCAAATTGTACTAAATTTAGTACCATTTAGTACTTTTCGTACACTAATAGGTCGACTTTCCAAAAACCTTTCATTGTTACTTTTCATCAGTGACCTTCATTGCAAATTTCAGTATTCCAGCTCTATCCGTTCACCCAAATCCAAATTGTACTAAATTTAGTACTTTTCGTGCACTTACAGTTCGAATTTCCAAAAACTTTTCTTTGTTACTCTCCACCAGTGACCCTCATTCCAAATTTTAGGATTCCAGCTCAATCCGTTCACCCAAATCCAAATTATACTAAATTTAGTACCATTAGTACTTTTCGTACACTAATAGGTAGACTTTCCAAAAACCTTTGATTGTTACTTTTCATCAGTGACCTTCATTCCAAATTTCAGTATTCCAGCTCTATCAGTTCACCCAAATCCAAATTGTACTAAATTAAGTACTTTTCGTGCACATACAGTTCGAATTTCCAAAAACTTTTCTTTGTTACTCTCCTTCAGTGGCCTTCCTTCAAATTTTCAGGATTCCAGCTCAATCCGTTCACCGAAATCCAAATTGTACCAAAATTAGTACCATTTAGTACTTTTCGTGCCCTTATAGTTCGACCTTCCAAAAACCTTTCATCTCTTCTCTTCATCAGTGACCCTCATTCCAAATTTCAGTATTCCAGCTCTATCCGTTCACCCAAATCCAAATTGTACTAAATTTAGTACCATTTAGTACTTTTCGTACCCTTATAGTTCGAATTTCCAAAAACCTTTCATCGTTATTCTTCATCAGCGACTCTCATTTCAAATTTCAGGATTCCATCTCTATCCGTTTACCGAAATCCAAATTGTACTAAATTTAGTACCATTTAGTAATTTTCGTACCCTTATAGTTCGAATTTCCAAAAACCTTTCATCGTTACTCTTCATCAGTGACCTTCATTCCAAATTTCAGGATTCCTGCTCTATCTGTTCAACCAAACCTGAATTGTACTAAATTTAGTACCCTTTTGTACTTTTCGTACACTTATTGTTCGAATTTCCAAAAACCCTTTGGTACATCTTTCTAGCTCTCCATCAGTTACCCTCATTCCAAATTTCAGAATTCTAGCTCTTACCGTTTGCCTAATACAAAGGGTACCATATTTAGTACCTTTTAGTACTTTTCGTACACTTCTAGGTCGAATTTCCAAAAACCCAGCCTTATCTCACCCCTACACACCAACAGCAACCTACACCCAAAATTTCAACTTTCTAGCTTCAGCGGTTTCGTCTGGGCGCTGATGAATCAGTCAGTCAATCAGTCAGTCAGGCAGTCAGTCAGTCACTCACCTCACTACTCTTTTATATATATAGATTTTCCCAAAATTTCATCAACCTACGTTAATCCATTCGGACGCTAGAGTGATTTCCACAGACGGACAGACGGACAGACGGACGGACATGGTTATATCGATGTAGAATTGCACGCTGATCAAGAATATATATAGTTTGTGGGGTCTACAATGATTATTTCGAGTAGTTACAAACGTAGTGACAAACTTAATATGCCCCCATCCTATGGTGGAGGGTATAAAAATATTGTTGAATTATTATTTTTTAAATTCCACGTTTGTTAAAAAATATTTTTTGAATTCCACGTTTGTTTGTTTTGTTTTTTTTTATAAATCAATTTTGTTGAAAAAAATATTTTTAAAAAATCCCTATATTTTTAAAAAATTCCTATACAATCCACGTTTGTTGAAAAAATATTTTTAAAAAATCCCTAAACAATCCACGTTTGTTGAAAAAATATTTTTAAAAAATCCCTAAACAATCCACGTTTGTTGAAAAATTATTTCTTAAAAAATCCACGTTTGTTGAAAAATTATTTTTTTAACAAATCCACGTTTGTTGAAAAATTATTTCTTAAAAAATCCACGTTTGTTGAAAAATTATTTCTTAAAAAATCCACGTTTGTTGAAAAATTATTTCTTAAAAAATCCACGTTTGTTGAAAAATTATTTCTTAAAAAATCCACGTTTGTTGAAAAATTATTTCTTAAAAAATCCACATTTGTTGAAAAAATAACTTTTAAAAAATCCACGTTTGTTAAAAAAATTCAAGTTTGTTAAAAAAATAATTTTTAAAAAATCCACGTTTGTTAAAAAAAATAATTTTTAAAAAATCCACGTTGTTAAAAAAATAATTTTTAAAAAAATGCAAGTTTGTTAACAAATAATTTTTAAAAAATCCACGTTTGTTGGGAAATTATTTTTTAAAAAATGCACGTTTGTTGAAAAAATGTTTTATTAAAAAATGCACGTTTGTTGAAAAAATGCTTTATTAAAAAATCCACGTTTGTTGAAAAAAATTTTTATAAAAAATACACGTTTGTTAAAAAAATCCACGTTTGATGAAAAAATGTTTTATTAAAAAAATTCACGTTTGTTAAAAATTTTACATTTGTTGAAAATAAATTTTTAAATACTCGTAAAATGCTTTTATTGAAAGAATATATTTAAAAAAATATACTCTTGTTGAAAAAATATTAAAAAAAAAACTTTTTTGAAAATTTTGCCTATTAGGGCGAAGATAATTTTTATACCCTCAACATTTAGGCTAAAGAGGGTATTTAAACTTTGATACGACCAAAAATGTGCCTTATCGAAATAATGGTTTTAGACCCCAAGAATGTTTGTACGATATCCGTTTCAGACAATTTTGAGTAGATCTAGTAATGTCCGTCCGTCTGTCTGGCAGGCTGGTGCGCACGATAACTCTCGAACGGATAAATCGATTCGGTTCAAATTTTGGGTATCGAAATATTTTGTCCAGATTCGATTTAAGTTCGAAGATGGGCCATATAGGTCCACTCCCTCAGGTACCTTCTCCACTAATATTCAAAAATTGTCGCAAAACTTGTGCGCACGATAACTCTTGTAGGGAATAACCGATTTGGTCCATACTTTGCACATCGTGTAATTTCTACCAAACTTAGATGAGGTTTCAATATGGATTCAATCGGTCCACTCCTTCGGGTACCTCCCACACAAAATTTCGGAAAAGTTCAGTTTAGGACCTGGTCTCGAATCGCTTTGATTTTTGTTGTAACATCGTGTATTCACTGTCCCCTATACGAAGGTACAAGTTTCTTCAGGGGCAAGCCCATACTTCCTGAAAAAATAGCCTGAAAGTTGAAAAACAAACCCTATGACACCATGTTTATGGGTGGAAGCGCAAGATAATTCTCGAACGGAAATGCCGATTCCGGCCAAAATTTGGCCTTCGTAATATTGTTTCCAAACTTACTTTAAGTTCGTAGATAAGCCATATCGGTCCACTCC
Source organism: Musca autumnalis (assembly GCF_047663935.1). Lineage (NCBI taxonomy): Eukaryota > Metazoa > Arthropoda > Insecta > Diptera > Muscidae > Musca > Musca autumnalis. The sequence continues at coordinate 242,778,765 of NW_027411977.1, read as the reverse complement.
TTCAGGTACCTACCCCATAAAAGTTCAAAAATATTCGGAAAAATTGTGCGCACGATAACTCTTGATGGGAGTGACGATTTGGTCCATACTTTACACATTCTCATAAAATCTGCCAGATATAGATCAGGTTCGAATATGCACTATATTTGTCCACTCCATCCCGCACCTCCCACACAATATTTTGGATAAGTTCACTTTAAGACCTGCTATTGAATCACTTTGATTTTTGTTGAAGCAACTTACATTCGCTGCCGCAATTACGATGGTAAAAGTTGTTTCAGGGTCAAGTCCATACTTCTTGAGAAAACAGCCCGAAGGGTGTAAAAACCCCCTATGGCACCCCAATGGTCTATGTCGGTCCATTCCTTTAAGTACATTTTCCGCAAAAATTTTGAACTTTAATCCTAATCAACATTTTTGTCGTTACATACGACCAAAATTTTGAAACCTCCTAAATACATAAGTTCTTTGTAAAAAAAGTGTTTCAATTTGAACAGGCTGAGGGTATATCTCTGTCGGCAAAGCCGACTGATACTTTTTTACTTGTTAATATTAATTTTAATTAATTTCTCGTTGGAATATACCCATTGTTGTTGTAAAAAAAAAAACAAAAATTTCATTTGAATGAAGAAAAGTTCGATGACAGAGAAGCCACTCCACCCACAGCCGATATGTCTGATGAACCGATCACCAACGGCGAAACATGCATGTCACACAGTGGTGGTTGTGTGGGTTCAAATCTTCGGCTTTTACTTTTTCACTTGCAAAAATAAAAGGTCATTAAGTTCGATTCCAACGAGAAATTAATTAAAAAAATATTATTTTGTTGGAAAAACATTTTTTTAAAAAATATGCTTTTGTTGAAAAAATATTTATAAAAAAGTATAATTTAGTTAAAAAAATATTTTCTTAAAAATATGCTCTTGTTGAAAAAATATTTTTTAAAAAATATAATTTGTTGAAAAAAATATTTTTTAAAAAATATACTTCTGTTGAAAAAATATTTTTAAAAAATGTTTTTTAAAAAATATGCTTTTGTTGAAAAAAATTTTTTTTAAATATACTTTTGTTGAAAAATATTTTTTACAAAATATACTTTTATTTAAAAATATTTTTTAAAATATATACTTTTGTTGAAAAAAAAATATTTAAAAAATCCACGTTTTGTTAAAAAGAAAAAATATTTAAAAAATCCACGTTTTGTTGAAAAAAATATTTAAAAAATCCACGTTTTGTTGAAAAAAATATTTAAAAAATCCACGTTTTGTTGAAAAAAATATTTAAAAAATCCAGGTTTTGTTGAAAAAAATATTTAAAAAATCCACGTTTTGTTGAAAAAAATATTTAAAAAATCCACGTTTTGTTGAAAAAAATATTTAAAAAATCCAGGTTTTGTTGAAAAAAATATTTAAAAAATCCACGTTTTGTTGAAAAAAATATTTTAAAAATCCACGTTATGTTGAAAAAAAATACATATATATAAAAAATCTACGTTTTATTAAAAAAAAAATATTTAAAAAATCCACTTTGTGTTGAAAAAATATATATATAAAATCTACCTTTTGTTAAACAAAATATTTAAAAAATCCACGTTTGCTGGAAAATTAATTTTTAAAAAATCCACATTTATTGAAAAAAATAGTTGTTTCCTAAAAAATCAACATATTTTTAAAGCATAACCTATATCTTATGTTAATTTCCTATAATTTTTTTCATACAAACGCAATCCATATTACATCGCAATAATTGTAACAACCGCTTCGTTCCATCATTGATTGCAATTGATTTAATATTCTGTCAGAGATATGCAATGTCATTGCATTATAATAAAGTTTCCCAGGAACATTTATGACGTTCTTTTGTTCACACTCATCATCCGTCCAACGAGCTGGCACATAACACAACCACACATTTTCCCACACACACACTCCCATCTGTCAGTTGTGGGAAGTGTCTTACATAAATTAATTTAACTTTTGCAACAAATGTAACATACATTTCGACATAGCCGACAACATATGTCCGTTTCCCCTTCACATACATTCAAACAACAACAAAAACTGTCTGTCACTCATCAATAATTTGCAACACTTCGTCCATTCATCTTAAAATCCAATTAAAACTTATTTTTCAGGAATCATCATCGCCATCAATGGGCTGGGGCTGGCAGGCAATATGGTGTTCGTTGGCTTGGTTGGGTTTGGGGGGAAAATACAAAAATCATTAACCAACTCATATGTTCGGCAATTGGAAATATGTGGACATGAAGCTGGAGGTGAAACATGAAATAATCCTCCAGCCTTCCTGCATATTATCCTATGTCAGGTAGTCAACATATTTCCATTTCTAAGTCGGCAATAGATCAATAGAGCTGCGGACACCATGACACAGTTGCCATTCGTTGCCTCAAAGAAAAATCAATATTGGCCAAACGTTCTAATTTGAATTGTATTTACACGCTCTACACTGATCTGTGGCAAGAGGATGGGAGAGGGTGCTTGGGTTGCATTTGGAATTATCCAACAAATGAATGATGCATTCTCATTTCATGGTCCCAACCATCAAAGGTGGTCCCCAATGTGGTCATGGTGTAAAAGTTGCCAATAGTGTTTCCACTGCCCCTTCCGAAGAACTGCATCACAGCGGGGAGAGTAAGAGCCAATTTAACTACAAAATTATAACTAAAAGAACCGTTCTTCTATTGTTTTTCTTTCTCGCAAAAGTTTCCATTAGTCCGAACGGATGGCTGTAAAAACAAAAGCTGCTACTTTTTTCTGTGGCAAACAAAGGCAGGACTGACTGGCTGGATACCTAGCTGGCTGCCTGACTGTAGCATCTGTTTAGCTGTCGATATTGTCTTTCTTTTTTGGTTGACGACTATTGAACAATGTTTCATTCCCATTACGATGCATTGACCAACATAATTAAAATTGTTCCTCAAAGTTTCAGTTTAACTTTAAACGACAGTCAGCCAGCCAGCCAGCGAACCAGCCTTCTTTGGCGGCCAACAACAACAACAAAAAGGAAACAGCAACCGACGAGAAATGCCTTCATCGCGAAAGAAAAATACAATAGCGATATTGTTGTAGTTATTGTTGTCAATGTCATCGTTCACATAGCCATGGTGATTGGCTGGGTAATGGACAGTGGTTCGCGAGGATTTTTGGATTTAAAAAAAATCTTCAGCAAACGAAATTTTTTTACAATTTTTTCAGCAACAAACAGACGGGGATTTTTAAAAAAATACTTTTCAACAAAACGTGGATTTTCTTAAAAATATTTTTCAACAAAACGTGGATTTTCTTAAAAATATTTTTCAACAAAACGTGCATTTTCTTAAAAATATTTTTCAACAAAACGTGCATTTTCTTAAAAATATTTTTCAACAAAACGTGGATTTTCTTAAAAATATTTTTCAACAAAACGTGGATTTTCTTAAAAATATTTTTCAACAAAAAACGTGGATTTTCTTAAAAATATTTTTCAACAAAAAACGTGGATTTTCTTAAAAATATTTTTCAACAAAACGTGGATTTTCGTAAAAAATGTTTTTCAACAAAACGTGGATTTTCTTAAAAATATTTTTCAACAAAACGTGGATTTTCTTAAAAATATTTTTCAACAAAACGTGGATTTTCTTAAAAATATTTTTCAACAAAACGTGGATTTTCTTAAAAATATTTTTCAACAAAACGTGGATTACCTAAAAAAATATTTTTCAACAAAAAGTGGTTTACCTCAAAAAAATATTTTTCAACAAAACGTGGATTTTCTTAAAAATATTTTTTCAACAAAACGTGGATTATTACCTAACAAATATTTTTCAACAAAAAGTGGATTTTCTTAAAAATATTTTTCAACAAAACGTGGATTTTCTTAAAAATATTTTTCAACAAAACGTGGATTTTCTTAAAAATATTTTTTCAACAAAACGTGGATTTTCTTAAAAATATTTCTCAACAAAACGTGGATTTTCTTAAAAATATTTTTCAACAAAACGTGGATTTTCTTAAAAATATTTTTCAACAAAACGTGGATTTTCTTAAAAATATTTTTCAACAAAACGTGGATTTTCTTAAAAATATTTCTCAACAAAACGTGGATTTTCTTAAAAATATTTTTCAACAAAACGTGGATTTTCTTAAAAATATTTTTCAACAAAACGTGGATTTTCTTAAAAATATTTTTCAACAAAACGTGGATTTTCTTAAAAATATTTTTCAACAAAACGTGGATTTTCTTAGAAATATTTTACAACAAAACGTGGATTTTCTTAAAAATATTTTTCAACAAAACGTGGATTTTCTTAAAAATATTTTTCAACAAAACGTGGATTTTCTTAAAAATATTTTTCAACAAAACGTGGATTTTCTTAAAAATATTTTTCAACAAAACGTGGATTTTCTTAAAAATATTTTTCAACAAAACGTGGATTTTCTTAAAAATATTTTTCAACAAAACGTGGATTTTCTTAAAAATATTTTTCAACAAAACGTGGATTTTCTTAGAAATATTTTACAACAAAACGTGGATTTTCTTAAAAATATTTTTCAACAAAATGTGGATTTTCTTAAAAATATGTGTCAACAAAACGTGGATTTTCTTAAAAATATTTTTCAACAAAATGTGGATTTTCTTAAAAATATTTTTCAACGAAATGTGGATTTTCTTAAAAATATTTTTCAACAAAAACGTGGATTTTCTTAAAAATATTTTTCAACAAAACGTGGATTTTCTTAAAAATATTTTTTCAACAAAACGTGGATTTTCTTAAAAATATTTTTCAACAAAACGTGGATTTTCTTAGAAATATTTTACAACAAAACGTGGATTTTCTTAAAAATATTTTTCAACAAAATGTGGATTTTCTTAAAAATATGTTTCAACAAAACGTGGATTTTCTTAAAAATATTTTTCAACAAAATGTGGATTTTCTTAAAAATATTTTTCAACGAAATGTGGATTTTCTTAAAAATATTTTTCAACAAAAACGTGGATTTTCTTAAAAATATTTTTCAACAAAACGTGGATTTTCTTAAAAATATTTTTCAACAAAACGTGGATTTTCTTAAAAATATTTTTCAACAAAACGTGGATTTTCTTAAAAATATTTTTCAACAAAACGTGGATTTTCTTAAAAATATTTTTCAACAAAACGTGGATTTTCTTAAAAAATATTTTTCAACAAAACGTGGATTTTCTTAAAAATATTTTTCAACAAAACGTGGATTTTCTTAAAAATATTTTTCAACAAAACGTGGATTTTCTTAAAAATATTTTTCAACAAAACGTGGATTTTCTTAAAAATATTTTTCAACAAAAAACGTGGATTTTCTTAAAAATATTTTTCAACAAAAAACGTGGATTTTCTTAAAAATATTTTTCAACAAAACGTGGATTTTCGTAAAAAATGTTTTTCAACAAAACGTGAATTTTCTTAAAAATATTTTTCAACAAAACGTGGATTTTCTTAAAAATACTTTTCAACAAAACGTGGATTTTCTTAAAAATATTTTTCAACAAAACGTGGATTTTCTTAAAAAATGTTTTTCAACAAAACGTGGATTTTCTTAAAAATATTTTTCAACAAAACGTGGATTTTCTTAAAAATATTTTTCATCAAAACGTGGATTTTCTTAAAAATATTTTTCAACAAAACGTGGATTTTCTTAAAAATATTTTTCAACAAAACGTGGATTTTCTTAAAAATATTTTTCAACAAAACGTGGATTTTCTTAAAAATATTTTTCAACAAAACGTGGATTTTCTTAAAAATATTTTTCAACAAAACGTGGATTTTCTTAAAAATATTTTTCAACAAAACGTGGATTTTCTTAAAAATATTTTTCAACAAAACGTGGATTTTCTTAAAAATATTTTTCAACAAAACGTGGATTTTCTTAAAAATATTTTTCAACAAAACGTGGATTTTCTTAAAAATATTTTTCAACAAAACGTGGATTTTCTTAAAAATATTTTTCAACAAAACGTGGATTTTCTTAAAAATATTTTTCAACAAAACGTGGATTTTCTTAAAAATATTTTTCAACAAAACGTGGATTTTCTTAAAAATATTATTCAACAAAACGTGGATTTTCTTAAAAATATTTTTCAACAAAACGTGGATTTTCTTAGAAACATTTTACAACAAAACGTGGATTTTCTTAAAAATATTTTTCAACAAAATGTGGATTTTCTTAAAAATATTTTTCAACAAAACGTGTTTTTTCTTAAAAATATTTTTCAACAAAACGTGTTTTTTCTTAAAAATATTTTTCAACAAAGCGTGGATTTTCTTAAAAATTTTTTTTCAACAAAGCGTGGATTTTCTTAAAATTTTTTTTTTCAACAAACGTGGATTTTTTAATAAAATATTTTTTCAACAAAACGTGGATTTTCTTAAAAATATTTTTCAACAAAACGTGGATTTTCTTAAAAATATTTTTCAACAAAACGTGGATTTTCTTAAAAATATTTTTCAACAAAAAGTGGATTTTCTTAAAAATATTTTTCAACAAAACGTGGATTTTCTTAAAAATATTTTTCAACAAAACGTGGATTTTCTTAAAAATATTTTTCAACAAAACGTGCATTTTCTTAAAAATATTTTTCAACAAAACGTGGATTTTCTTAAAAATATTTTTCAACAAAACGTGGATTTTCTTAAAAATATTTTTCAACAAAACGTGGATTTCTTAAAAATATTTTTCAACAAAACGTGGATTTTCTTAAAAATATTTCTCAACAAAACGTGGATTTTCTTAAAAATATTTTTCAACAAAACGTGGATTTTCTTAAAAATATTTTTCAACAAAACGTGGATTTTCTTAAAAATATTTTTCAACAAAACGTGGATTTTCTTAAAAATATTTTTCAACAAAACGTGGATTTTCTTAAAAATATTTTTTCAACAAAACGTGGATTTTCTTAAAAATATTTTTCAACAAAACGTGGATTTTCTTAGAAATATTTTACAACAAAACGTGGATTTTCTTAAAAATATTTTTCAACAAAATGTGGATTTTCTTAAAAATATGTTTCAACAAAACGTGGATTTTCTTAAAAATATTTTTCAACAAAATGTGGATTTTCTTAAAAATATTTTTCAACGAAATGTGGATTTTCTTAAAAATATTTTTCAACAAAAACGTGGATTTTCTTAAAAATATTTTTCAACAAAACGTGGATTTTCTTAAAAATATTTTTCAACAAAACGTGGATTTTCTTAAAAATATTTTTCAACAAAACGTGGATTTTCTTAGAAATATTTTACAACAAAACGTGGATTTTCTTAAAAATATTTTTCAACAAAATGTGGATTTTCTTAAAAATATTTTTCAACAAAACGTGTTTTTTCTTAAAAATATTTTTCAACAAAACGTGTTTTTTCTTAAAAATATTTTTCAACAAAACGTGTTTTTTCTTAAAAATATTTTTCAACAAAGCGTGGATTTTCTTAAAAATTTTTTTTCAACAAAGCGTGGATTTTCTTAAAATTTTTTTTTTTCAACAAACGTGGATTTTTCAATAAAATATTTTTTCAACAAAACGTGGATTTTCTTAAAAATATTTTTCAACAAAACGTGGATTTTCTTAAAAATATTTTTCAACAAAACGTGGATTTTCTTAAAAATATTTTTCAACAAAAAGTGGATTTTCTTAAAAATATTTTTCAACAAAACGTGGATTTTCTTAAAAATATTTTTCAACAAAACGTGGATTTTCTTAAAAATATTTTTCAACAAAACGTGCATTTTCTTAAAAATATTTTTCAACAAAACGTGGATTTTCTTAAAAATATTTTTCAACAAAACGTGGATTTTCTTAAAAATATTTTTCAACAAAACGTGGATTTCTTAAAAATATTTTTCAACAAAACGTGGATTTTCTTAAAAATATTTCTCAACAAAACGTGGATTTTCTTAAAAATATTTTTCAACAAAACGTGGATTTTCTTAAAAATATTTTTCAACAAAACGTGGATTTTCTTAAAAATATTTTTCAACAAAACGTGGATTTTCTTAAAAATATTTTTTCAACAAAACGTGGATTTTCTTAAAAATATTTTTCAACAAAACGTGGATTTTCTTAGAAATATTTTACAACAAAACGTGGATTTTCTTAAAAATATTTTTCAACAAAATGTGGATTTTCTTAAAAATATGTTTCAACAAAACGTGGATTTTCTTAAAAATATTTTTCAACAAAATGTGGATTTTCTTAAAAATATTTTTCAACGAAATGTGGATTTTCTTAAAAATATTTTTCAACAAAAACGTGGATTTTCTTAAAAATATTTTTCAACAAAACGTGGATTTTCTTAAAAATATTTTTCAACAAAACGTGGATTTTCTTAAAAATATTTTTCAACAAAACGTGGATTTTCTTAGAAATATTTTACAACAAAACGTGGATTTTCTTAAAAATATTTTTCAACAAAATGTGGATTTTCTTAAAAATATTTTTCAACAAAACGTGTTTTTTCTTAAAAATATTTTTCAACAAAACGTGTTTTTTCTTAAAAATATTTTTCAACAAAACGTGTTTTTTCTTAAAAATATTTTTCAACAAAGCGTGGATTTTCTTAAAAATTTTTTTTCAACAAAGCGTGGATTTTCTTAAAATTTTTTTTTTCAACAAACGTGGATTTTTTAATAAAATATTTTTTCAACAAAACGTGGATTTTCTTAAAAATATTTTTCAACAAAACGTGGATTTTCTTAAAAATATTTTTCAACAAAACGTGGATTTTCTTAAAAATATTTTTCAACAAAAAGTGGATTTTCTTAAAAATATTTTTCAACAAAACGTGGATTTTCTTAAAAATATTTTTCAACAAAACGTGGATTTTCTTAAAAATATTTTTCAACAAAACGTGGATTTTCTTAAAAATATTTTTCAACCAAACGTGGATTTTCTTAAAAATATTTTTCAACAAAACGTGGATTTCTTAAAAATATTTTTCAACAAAACGTGGATTTTCTTAAAAATATTTCTCAACAAAACGTGGATTTTCTTAAAAATATTTTTCAACAAAACGTGGATTTTCTTAAAAATATTTTTCAACAAAACGTGGATTTTCTTAAAAATATTTTTCAACAAAACGTGGATTTTCTTAAAAATATTTTTCAACAAAACGTGGATTTTCTTAAAAATATGTGGATTTTCTTAAAAATATTTTTCAACGAAATGTGGATTTTCTTAAAAATATTTTTCAACAAAAACGTGGATTTTCTTAAAAATATTTTTCAACAAAACGTGGATTTTCTTAAAAATATTTTTCAACAAAACGTGGATTTTCTTAAAAATATTTTTCAACAAAACGTGGATTTTCTTAAAAATATTTTTCAACAAAACGTGGATTTTCTTAAAAAATATTTTTCAACAAAACGTGGATTTTCTTAAAAATATTTTTCAACAAAACGTGGATTTTCTTAAAAATATTTTTCAACAAAACGTGGATTTTCTTAAAAATATTTTTCAACAAAACGTGGATTTTCTTAAAAATATTTTTCAACAAAAAACGTGGATTTTCTTAAAAATATTTTTCAACAAAAAACGTGGATTTTCTTAAAAATATTTTTCAACAAAACGTGGATTTTCGTAAAAAATGTTTTTCAACAAAACGTGAATTTTCTTAAAAATATTTTTCAACAAAACGTGGATTTTCTTAAAAATACTTTTCAACAAAACGTGGATTTTCTTAAAAATATTTTTCAACAAAACGTGGATTTTCTTAAAAAATGTTTTTCAACAAAACGTGGATTTTCTTAAAAATATTTTTCAACAAAACGTGGATTTTCTTAAAAATATTTTTCATCAAAACGTGGATTTTCTTAAAAATATTTTTCAACAAAACGTGGATTTTCTTAAAAATATTTTTCAACAAAACGTGGATTTTCTTAAAAATATTTTTCAACAAAACGTGGATTTTCTTAAAAATATTTTTCAACAAAACGTGGATTTTCTTAAAAATATTTTTCAACAAAACGTGGATTTTCTTAAAAATATTTTTCAACAAAACGTGGATTTTCTTAAAAATATTTTTCAACAAAACGTGGATTTTCTTAAAAATATTTTTCAACAAAACGTGGATTTTCTTAAAAATATTTTTCAACAAAACGTGGATTTTCTTAAAAATATTTTTCAACAAAACGTGGATTTTCTTAAAAATATTTTTCAACAAAACGTGGATTTTCTTAAAAATATTTTTCAACAAAACGTGGATTTTCTTAAAAATATTATTCAACAAAACGTGGATTTTCTTAAAAATATTTTTCAACAAAACGTGGATTTTCTTAGAAATATTTTACAACAAAACGTGGATTTTCTTAAAAATATTTTTCAACAAAATGTGGATTTTCTTAAAAATATTTTTCAACAAAACGTGTTTTTTCTTAAAAATATTTTTCAACAAAACGTGTTTTTTCTTAAAAATATTTTTCAACAAAACGTGTTTTTTCTTAAAAATATTTTTCAACAAAGCGTGGATTTTCTTAAAAATTTTTTTTCAACAAAGCGTGGATTTTCTTAAAATTTTTTTTTTCAACAAACGTGGATTTTTTAATAAAATATTTTTTCAACAAAACGTGGATTTTCTTAAAAATATTTTTCAACAAAACGTGGATTTTCTTAAAAATATTTTTCAACAAAACGTGGATTTTCTTAAAAATATTTTTCAACAAAACGTGGATTTTCTTAAAAATATTTTTCAACAAAACGTGGATTTTCTTAAAAATATTTTTCAACAAAACGTGGATTTTCTTAAAAATATTTTTCAACAAAACGTGGATTACCTAAAAAAATATTTTTCAACAAAAAGTGGTTTACCTCAAAAAAATATTTTTCAACAAAACGTGGATTTTCTTAAAAATATTTTTTCAACAAAACGTGGATTATTACCTAACAAATATTTTTCAACAAAAAGTGGATTTTCTTAAAAATATTTTTCAACAAAACGTGGATTTTCTTAAAAATATTTTTCAACAAAACGTGGATTTTCTTAAAAATATTTTTTCAACAAAACGTGGATTTTCTTAAAAATATTTCTCAACAAAACGTGGATTTTCTTAAAAATATTTTTCAACAAAACGTGGATTTTCTTAAAAATATTTTTCAACAAAACGTGGATTTTCTTAAAAATATTTTTCAACAAAACGTGGATTTTCTTAAAAATATTTTTCAGCAAAACGTGGATTTTCTTAAAAATATTTTTCAGCAAAACGTGAATTTTCTTAAAAATGTTTTTCAGCAAAACGTGGATTTTCTTAAAAATATTTTTCAACAAAAAGTGGATTTTCTTAAAAATATTTTTCAACAAAACGTGAATTTTCTTAAAAATATTTTTCAACAAAACGTGGACTTTTTAAAAGATATGTTTCAACGAAACGTGGATTTTCTTAAACATATTTTTCAACAAAACGTGGATTTTCTTAAAAAATATATTTTTTTAAATCCACGTTTTGTTGAAAAATATATTTAAAAAAATTTATGTTTGTTTAAATTTTTTTAAAAGAAGGTAAGTGTTTGAATTTTTTTTTTAGAAAATCCACGATTTGTTAAAAAATATTGTTTTTAGAAAAATTACGTTTTTGAAAATAATCCAAGATTTCTTGAAAAATGTTCTTTGAAAATATTTTCTAACCGCACCTCGTATATGGTTGGGCCTCACATAACTGGCAGCATCTCAACAACATCATCATAGTTGGTTGCCTTAGGTGGAATTTTCATATGTTCTTTTCTCTACAGAATTTGTTGTTCTTTTCAAAGAATTATAATGTAGGAACGTCATCTTCTAGACTCTAGAATCGAGAGTGTCCAACGCACACACTCACATGTCCATAAATGTGTGGTGTATGCCTGAAGTATGTGTGGATGTCAGGCATGCACATATTTTTGGTAAACCAAAAGTAAAAAAAAAACGAAAAAGGACTTCTGGCTAAACAGGAATTGTCATTCGCATGCACACACGCACTAACACATCTAACTAACTAAAAATAAATGCATACTACATACATATGCATTTTTAAAAATGCCATTGTTTTTGTTGTCAAGTTGTTGTAGCATGTCTCTGGAAGGCAAAGAGGAACATCTATGCAAAAATGCCCTTTAGCAAGTGGCATATTTGTTAAGCTTTACGTGTTAAACATGACGAAGCAAGAAACAACAGTGCGAAGAGAAACAATAACAAAATATTTTATTTCATGTATTTGTATATGTTTATGTGTGTGACTGTGTTTTTTAATGGTCGAGGATATGTTTCAAATTCTGTTAATGCTACATTTGACTGACTGCCGTGTGGCCATCCATCCTCACCGTAGTCGTTGTTGTCCTCGCCGCCTTTCTGTCCATAGCTTAACATAAATAGAATATATTTTTTCTTATTTTGTTTTCGGTGTATTCTCCACATCATTTGGATTTGTTAAGGCCAAAAAGAAATGTCGCATTTTGTCAATGTCACTCCCATAAAACAATGTTGGCAAGTGCGGTTATTTGGTTGGTTTTGTTGTTGGTGGTTTCACCGTTATTATTATTTTTATTATTGTTTTGATTATTTCAGTTTCGGAGGACAGCGTGTTTACGATTTTCTTGAAATGTGGCTATCACAAGGTCTGTGACATGTTTTTTTCTATTTTGGGAATTTTTTCCAAGGACAAAAATAGCTACAAATTGTGGATTGAAGTTTAAATTTTTACAAAATCCATACCTTGGAGGATTTTATAATAATTTAAGAGTCCTTCCTTAGAAAAACGATTTAAAACAAACATTCATTTCCCTCTCCTCTCTCTCATTCGCTATTGATACAATTCACTTCATTTCAAAAGCTTTTTGTGTGTGTTTTTGTTGTAGGAAATTCTAATTAAAAATCGTTATTTAATGGAACATTATTTACTTTGCAAACACACAGAGCACAGGACAATTTTAACTGCAATTGTTCGCAGGACATTTTCGGTTCATTTTCTACTTTTCCTTCTCCTAGGTCGGGCATGCTTCCACTACATTGTTGTTGTTGTTGTTGTTGTTGTTATTTGCAATACAACGAACTTTCGTTCCACATTGGCATTGGCTTCAAAATGCAATTCAATCAAATGCTTGAAATTACTGCTTCGATATTGTTGTTTTTGTAATTTTTGTTTAAGCTTAAACAATTTTCTCGATAGATTTTCTATTTTGTTTTTGTCTTCTTCAAGAGAATTTGTAAAATGTTCTTCATTCGTTACTATTTTCATTGGTTTTCTTTGCAAAGTTTCTGTTGACGTTGTTTATTTTAAAGGATGGACTGTGGGTCCATTTAAGAAAATTCAAGTTTTGTTAAAAAATATTTTTAAGAAAAATCTACCTTTTGTTGAAACATATTTTTAAGAAAATCCACGTTTTGTGGAAAAATATTTTTAAGAAAATCCACGTTTTGTTGAAATATATTTTTAAGAAAATTCACATTTTGTTGAAAAATATTTTTTAGAAAAATCCATGTTTTGTTGAAAAATATTTTTAAGAAAAATCCATGTTTTGTTGAAAAATATTTTTAAGAAAATCCACGTTTTGCTGAAAAATATTTTTAAGAAAATCCACGTTTTGTTGGAAAATATTGTTAAGAAAATCCACGTTTTGCTGAAAAATATTTTTAAGAAAATTCACGTTTTGTTGAAAAATATTTTTAAGAAAATCCACGTTTTGTTGAAAAATATTTTTAAAATATTTTTAAGAAAATCCACATTATGTTGAAAAATATTTTTAAGAAAATCCACGTTTTGTTGAAAAATATTTTTAAGAAAATCCCCGTTTTGTTGAAAATTATTTTTTAAAAAATCCACGTTTTGTTGTAAAATATTTTTAAGAAAATTCACGTTTTGTTGAAAATTATTTTTAAGAAAATTCACGTTTTGTTGAAAAATATTTTTAAGAAAATCCACGTTTTGTTGAAAAATATTTTTAAGAAAATCCACGTTTTGTTGAAAAACATTTTTAAGAAAATCCACGTTTTATTAAAAATATTTTAAAGAAAATTTACGTTTTGTTGAAAAACAGTTTTAAGAAGATCCACGTTTTGTTGAAAAAAATATTTTAAGAAGATCCACGTTTTGTTGAAAAAAATATTTTTAAGAAAATCCACGTTTTGTTGAAAAATATTTTTAAGAAAATCCACGTTTTGTTGACAATTATTTTTAAGAAAATCTACGTTTTGTTGACAATTATTTTTAAGAAAATCCACGTTTTGTTGAAAAATATTTTTAAGAAAATCCACGTTTTGTTGAAAACTATTTTAAAGTAAATCCACGTTTTGTTGAAAAATATTTTTAAGAAAATCCACGTTTTGTTGACAATTATTTTTAAGAAAATCCACGTTTTGTTGACAATTATTTTTAAGAAAATCCACGTTTTGTTGAAAAATATTTTTAAGAAAATCCACGTTTTGTTGAAAAATATTTTTAAGAAAATCCACGTTTTGTTGAAAAATATTTTTAAGAAAATCCACATTTTATTGAAAAATATTTTTAAGAAAATCCACGTTTTGTTGAAAAATATTTTTAAGAAAATCCACGTTTTGTTGAAAAATATTTTTAAGAAAATCCACGTTTTGTTGAAAAATATTTTTAAGAAAATCCACGTTTTGTTGAAAAATATTTTTGAGAAAATCCTCGTTTTGTTGAAAAATATTTTTAAGAAAATCCACGATTTGTTGAAAAACATTTTTAAGAAAATCGACGATTTGTTGAAAAATACTTTTCAGAAATTCCACGTTTTGTTGAAAACTATTTTTAGGTAAATCCAAACAAAACATTTTTGAAAAATTCACGTTTTGCTGAAAAACATTTTTAAGAAAAATCACGATTTGTTGAAAAATATTTTTAAGAAAATTCAAGTTTTGTTGAAAAATATTTTTGAGAAAATCCACGTTTTGTTGAAAAACATTTTTAAGAAAAATCACGTTTTGTTGAAAAATATTTTTGAGAAAATCCACGTTTTGTTGAAAAATATTTTTAAGAAAATCCAAGTTTTGTTGAAAAATATTTTTACGAAAATTCACGTTTTGTTGAAAAATATTTTTAAGAAAATCCAAGTTTTGTTGAAAAATATTTTTAAGGAAATCCACGTTTTGTTGAATGGTATTTTTGAAAAAAATCCACGTTTTGTTGAATGGTATTTTTGAAAAAAATCCACGTTTTGTTGACAATTATTTTTAAGAAAATCCACGTTTTGTTGACAATTATTTTTAAGAAAATCCACGTTTTGTTGAAAACTATTTTTAAGAAAATCCACGTTTTGTTGAAAACCATTTTTAAGAAAATCCACGGTTTGTTGAAAAATATTTTTAAGAAAATCCACGTTTTGTTGAAAACTATTTTTAAGAAAATCCACGATTTGTTGAAAAATATTTTTAAGAAAATCCACGATTTGTTGAAAAATATTTTTAAGAAAATCCACGATTTGTTGAAAAATATTTTTAAGAAAATCCACGGTTTGTTGAAAAATATTTTTAAAAAAATCCACGTTTTGTTGAAAAATATTTTTAAGAAAATCCACGTTTTGTTGAAAAATATTTTTAAGAAAATCCACGTTTTGTTGAAAAATATTTTTAAGAAAATCCACGTTTTGTTGAAAAATATTTTTAAGAAAATCCACGTTTTGTTGAAAAATATTTTTAAAAAAATTCACGTTTTTCTGAAAATTATTGTTAAGAAAATCCACGTTTTGTTGAAAAATATTTTTAAGAAAATCCAGGTTTTGTTGAAAAATAATTTAAGGAAAATCCACGATTTGTTAAAAAATATTTTTAAGAAAATTCACGGTTTGTTGAAAAATATTTTTAAGAAAATCCACGATTTGTTGAAAAATATTCGTAGGAAAATCCAGGTTTTCTTGAAAAATATTTTTAAGAAAATCCAGGTTTTGTTGAAAAATATTTTTAAGAAAATCCACGATTTGTTGAAAAATATTTGTAGGAAAATCCAGGTTTTGTTGAAAAATATTTGTAGGAAAATCCAGGTTTTGTTGAAAAATATTTTTAAGAAAATTTACGTTTTGCTGAAAAATATTTTTAAGAAAAACCACGGTTTGTTAAAAAATATTTTTTAAGAAAATCCACGTTTTGTTGAAAAATATTTTTAAGAAAGTCCAGGGTTTGTTGAAAAATATTTTTAAGAAAGTCCAGGGTTTGTTGAAAATTATTTTTTAGAAAATCCACGTTTTGTTGAAAAAATTTTTTAAAAAATTCACGTTTTGTTGAAAACTATTTTTATGTAAATTCACGTTTTGTTAAAAGGTATTTTTGAAAAAATCCACGTTTTTTATATTTTAAGAAAAGCCACGTTTTGTTGAAAAATATTTTTAAGAAAATCTACGTTTTGTTGAAAAATATTTTTCAGAAAATCCACGTTTTGTTAAAAAATATTTTTAAGTAAATCTACGTTTTGTTGAAAAATATTTTTAAGAAAAATCCACGTTTTGTTGAAACATATTTTTAAGAAAATCAACGTTTTGTAAAAAATATTTTTAAGAAAATCCACGTTTTGTTGAAAAATATTTTTAAAAAAATCCACGTTTTATTAAAAAATATTTTTAAGAAAATCCACGTTTTGTTGAAAAATATTTTTAAGAAAATCCACGTTTTGTTGAAAAATATTTTTAAGAAAATCCACGGTTTGTTGAAAAATATTTTTAAGAAAATCCACGTTTTGTTGAAAAATATTTTTAAGAAAATCCACGTTTTGTTGAAAAATATTTTTAAGAAATCAACGTTTTGTTGAAAAATTTTCTAAGAAAATCCACGTTTTGTTGAAAAATATTTTTAAGAAAATCCACGTTTTGTTGAAAAATATTTTTAAGAAAATCCACGTTTTGTTGAAAAATATTTTTAAGAAAATCCACGTTTTGTTGAAAAATATTTTTAAGAAACTCCACGTTTTGTTGAAAATTATTTTCAAGAAAATCCGTGGATTTTTCATAAAAATATTTTTTAACAAAACTTGGATTTCTTAAAAAACTTTTTCAACAAATCGTTTCTTTTCTTAAAAATATTTTTTAACAAAACTTGGATTTCTTAAAAAACTTTTTCAACAAATCGTTTCTTTTCTTAAAAATATTTTTCAACAAAACTTGAATTTCTTAAAAATCTTTTTCAACAAATCGTTTCTTTTCTTACAAATATTCTTCAACAAAACGTGGATTTTCTTAATATTTTTTAACAAAACGTGGATTTTCTTAAAAATTATTTTCAACAAAACGTGGATTGTCTTAAAAATAATTTTCAACAAAACGTGGATTTTCTTAAAAACAATTTTCAACAAAACGTGGATTTTCTTAAAAACAATTTTCAACAAAACGTGGATTTTCTTAAAAACAATTTTCAACAAAACGTGGATTTTCTTAAAAATAATTTTCAACAAAACGTGGATTTTCTTAAAAACAATTTTCAACAAAACGTGGATTTTCTTAAAAACAATTTTCAACAAAACGTGGATTTTCTTAAAAGTAATTTTCAACAAAACGTGGATTTTCTTAAAAATAATTTTCAACAAAACGTGGATTTTCTTAAAAATAATTTTCAACAAAACGTGGATTTTCTTAAAAATAATTTTCAACAAAACGTGGATTTTCTTAAAAATAATTTTCAACAAAACGTGGATTTTCTTAAAAATAATTTTCAACAAAACGTGGATTTTCTTAAAAATAATTTTCAACAAAACGTGGATTTTCTTAAAAATATTTTTCAACAAAACGTGGATTTTCTTAAAAATATTTTTCAACAAATCGTGGATTTTCTTAAAAATATTTTTAAACAAAACGTGGATTTTCTTAAAAATATTTTTCAACAAAACGTGGATTTTCTTAAAAATAATTTTCAACAAAACGTGGATTTTCTTAAAAATAATTTTCAACAAAACGAGGATTTTCTTAAAAATAATTTTCAACAAAACGTGGATTTTCTTAAAAATAATTTTCAACAAAACGTGGATTTTCTTAAAAATAATTTTCAACAAAACGTGGATTTTCTTAAAAATAATTTTCAACAAAACGTGGATTTTCTTAAAAATATTTTTCAACAAAACGTGGATTTTCTTAAAAATATTTTTCAACAAATCGTGGATTTTCTTAAAAATATTTTTAAACAAAATGTGGATTTTCTTAAAAACAGTTTTCAACAAAATCTGGATTTTCTTAAAAATATTTTTCAATAAAACTTGGATTTTTTAAAAAAAAAATATATTTTTTTCAACAAAACGTGGATTTTTTTAAATATTTTTTAACAAAACGTGAATTTTTTAAGACATATTTTTCAATGAAACGTTAATTTTTTTAAAATTTTTTTTTTAAATCTTGGAATTTCTTAAAAATAAATTTTCAACAAAAATGTGATTTTTTTAAAAAATATTATTTAACAAAACGTTGATTTTTTAAAAAATATTTTTGCTAATAAAACGTGGATTTTTTAAAAAATATTTTCTAACAAATCGTGGATTTTTTAACAAATATTTTTCAAGAAATCGTAATTTTTTAAAAAAATATTTTTCAACAAATAGTGTATTTTTTAAAAAAATATGTTTCAAAAGGCTTTGATTTTTTAAAAAATATTTTTCAACAAATTGTGAATTTATTAAAAAACATATTTCAACAAATCGTGAATTTTTGCCTCCATGCTTCCTTCTTAACTAAGATTTTGTTTAATCAAGTTTACCAACTTAACATCATTCCTCCCACATCCTTGGTAAGTGTTGTTTGTGACACCTAAATGAACATGTTCCTAATGTAGTTGTGTTTGTATGCATACATGTTGTAACATGATGTTGATGTCATGAATGACATTTGCTAGATTAGAACAGTCGTTGTTTGTTGGTTGAAATTTTGTAATTTAGTTTTCCGCGAATGTGTTGTAAAGCGATAAACTTCCTTTCCACTGCACTCATTCCCTCCCTCCCCACAACACGAAATTCATAGTCCAAACCCAAAGTGCTTGTAACAAACTAACCTTCAAGCGGTTAAGGCAAAGAATATGAATGAACATGTTTCTTCTCCAAAATGTTTTCTGGTTTCGGAACGAACGAAGACAGTTTAATTAGAAGAAATTATAAAACATGTCAAAATGATGAAGAAATGGAGAGAAATGCACGAATAAGTGCATTCGGAGGAGCCCTTTAGTCAAAAGCAATTGTTAACCCGCTGAAAGATGACTGACTACCGACTAATGAATGACAACAGGGCGGTTGGCCACAGTCGTTGTTAGTTAATTAAAAAAACAACAAGAACATATTACAAGGAATGGAGTTGCCAAAAGGACTTCATAATGAAATTATGATATCTTTCTTCAACTACCTCTTCATTTATGGGTTGTGGAGGATACAAAGGATATCAACACTATCCTCCTCTTCTTTTCCTCTTTACTTTGAGAATGTCCGAAAATAGCTTTCTTTCTCAAAACAACACAAAGCTTTTATAGTATTTCGTTGATTTTCTTTACTTTGTTTGAAGGCTATTCCAATCGACTAACTGCTGGCCTTTTATTGTCTTGTCATGTCATAAGGATTTTACTACGTCAAAGCAATATTTTCTTCTCACTTTTAGTTTTTGTTCCATATTTATGGAGAGTTCGGGTTTTTTTGTGCGTGGTGCTTTATTTCGCCTTCAAAGTCCGTTTCACGTTTTAACAATCACTTTGATTGGCAATAGGCTGTCAAAAAAACAAAACAAAGGATAAAGTGTTTCGGAATCACTTGCCATGGTAGCCAGCTCCTAAAGAGCTTTTGGCATATTCTTCAATGATAATTGACAGGTGAAAAAAGAGATACGTGTTGGGTTTAACATAAAGGAAGACTAATCGAAGGCTTTCAGTTATTTGGAATAAGCGTGGACTTTAGAGAAACTTTTTCAAGAATTTATTAACCACAACACGTGAATACTTTGCAGGACATTGTGGATTTTTTAAAGATTTGGATTTTTTAAAGAATATTTTTTCATAAAACTTGGATTTTTTTAAAAATTATTTGTTAAATTAATTTTTTAAAAAATGTGGATTTTTTAAAAATCAAAACGTGGATTTTTGAAAGATTGTTTTTTCAAATTAACGTGATTTTTTAAAGAAAATTTTTCATAAAACGTAGATTTTTTTAAAGAATATTTTGTCATAAAACGTGGATTTTTTTAAAGAATATTTTTCCATAACTCGTTGATTTTTTAAAGAATATTTTTTTAAAAAACGTGGATTTTTTTAAAGAATATTTTTTATAAAACGTGAATTTTTTAAAGAATATTTTTTTATATAGCGTGGATTTTTTAAAGAATATTTTTTTATAAAACGTGGATTTTTTAAAGAATATTTTTTTATAAAACGTGGATTTTTTAAAGAATATTTTTTTATAAAACGTGGATTTTTTAAAGAATATTTTTTTATAAAACGTGGATATTTTAAAGAATATTTTTTATAAAACGTGGATTTTTTAAAGAATATTTTTTTATAAAACGTGGATTTTTTAAAGAATATTTTTATAAGTCGTGGATTTTTTAAAGAATATTTTTTTATAAAACGTGGATTTTTTAAAGAATATTTTTTTATAAAACGTGGATTTTTTTAAGAAAATTTTTTTTTATAAAACGGTGATTTTTTAAAGAATATTTTTTTATAAAACGTGGATTTTTTAAAGAATATTTTTTTATAAAACGTGGATTTTTTAAAGAATATTTTTTTATAAAACGTGGATATTTTAAAGAATATTTTTTATAAAACGTGGATTTTTTAAAAATCAAAACGTGGATTTTTGAAAGATTGTTTTTTCAAATTAACGTGATTTTTTAAAGAATATTTTTTTATAAAACGTGGATTTTTTAAAGAATATTTTTTTATAAAACGTGGATTTTTTAAAGAATATTTTTTTATAAAACGTGGATTTTTTAAAGAATATTTTTTTATAAAACGTGGATTTTTTAAAGAATATTTTCTCATAAAACGTGGATTTTTTAAAGAATATTTTCTCATAAAACGTGGATTTTTTAAAGAATATTTTCTCATAAAACGTGGATTTTTTAAAGAATATTTTCTCATAAAACGTGGATTTTTTAAAGAATATTTTTTTATAAAACGTGGATTTTTTTAAAGAATATTTTCTCATAAAACGTGGATTTTTTAAAGAATATTTTCTCATAAAACGTGGATTTTTTAAAGAATATTTTTTCATAAAACGTGGATTTTTTTAAAGAATATTTTTTTATAAAACGTGGATTTTTTAGAGAATATTTTTTTATAAAACGTGGATTTTTTAGAGAATATTTTTTTATAAAACGTGGATTTTTTAAAAAATATTTTTTTATAAAACGCGGATTTTTTTAAAGAATATTTTTTTTATAAAACGTGGATTTTTTAAAGAATATTTTTTTATAAAACGTGGATTTTTTAAAGAATATTTTTTTATAAAACGTGGATTTTTTTTAAAGAATATTTTTTTATAAAACGCGGATTTTTTAAAGAATATTTTTTTATAAAACGCGGATTTTTTAAAGAATATTTTTTTATAAAACGCGGATTTTTTTAAGAATATTTTTTTATAAAACGCGGATTTTTTAAAGAATATTTTTTTATAAAACGCGGATTTTTTAAAGAATATTTTTTTATAAAACGCGGATTTTTTTAAGAATATTTTTTTATAAAACGCGGATTTTTTAAAGAATATTTTTTTATAAAACCTTTTTTTAAGAATATTTTTTTATAAAACATTTTTTTTAAGAATATTTTTTATAAAACATTTTTTTAAGAATATTTTTTTATAAAACGCGGATTTTTTAAAGAATATTTTTTTATAAAACATTTTTTTAAGAATATTTTTTTATAAAACGTGGATTTTTTTAAAGAATTTTTTTATAAAACGTGGATTTTTTTAAAGAATTTTTTTATAAAACGTGGATTTTTTAAAGAATATTTTTTATAAAACATTTTTTAAAGAATATTTTTTATAAAACATTTTTTAAAGAATATTTTTTATAAAACATTTTTTAAAGAATATTTTCTATAAAACATTTTTTAAAGAATATTTTTTATAAAACATTTTTTAAAGAATATTTTTTATAAAACATTTTTTAAAGAATATTTTTTATAAAACATTTTTTTAAGAACATTCTTTTATAAAACGTATATTTTTAAACAGTATATTTTTCATAAAACGTGGATTTTTGTTTTTCAAAACGCGTATATTTTTTTAAAATGATTTTGTCAACAAGCAGGTTTCTTTCAAAAGCCGTGGATTTTTTAAAAATTATTTTTTTAAGAAAACATTGATTTTTTAAAAAAATATTTATTTCAAAAACTGTGAATTTTTGAAAGATTACTTTTTTCAAAAATCGTGAATTCTTTAAATATTATTTTTTCAAAAAGCGTGAATTTTTTAAAGATTATTCTTTTTCAAAAATCGTAGATTTTTTAGGCACATTTTCTTAAAAAAACGTGGATTTTTTAAAAAATATTTTTTCAAAAAGCGTGAATTTTTTAAAAATATTTTTTTTCAAAAATCGTGAATTTTTTTTAAAAATATTTTTTTCAAAAATCTTGAATTTTTTTAAAAATATTTTTTCAAAAATCGTGGTTCTTTTAAAAACTATTTTTTCAAAAAGCGTGGTTTTTTTAAAACTAGTTTTTTCAAAACCGTAGATTTCTTAAAAATTACTTTTACAAAAAGTGTTGATTTTTTAATGAAATTTAAAAAAGTGTGGATTTTTTTAAAATAATATTATTTTTTCAAAAACCGTGGATTGTTTAAAAATTACTTTTTCAAAAACCGTGGATTTTTTAAATTATATTTTTCAAAAACTGTGCATGTTTAATAATTATTTTTTCAAAAAGCACGGATTTTTTAAATTTTTTTTTTTCAAAAAAACATGGATTTTTTAAAGATTATTTTTTCAAAAATCGTGAATTTTTTAAAAATTATTTTTTTTAAAAAAGCTTGGATTTTTTAAATAATTTTTTAAAAATTATTTTTTTAAAAAGCGTAGATTTTTTAGAAACTATTTTTACAAAAGGCGTGGGTTTTTTTAAAAAATATTTTCTTCAGCGTAGTTTTTTAAGAAAGTATTATTTCAAAAACCGTGTATTTGTTAATAATTATTTTTTCGAAAAGCGTGGATTTTTTAAAGATTATTGTTTCAAAAATCCTGATTTTTTTTTTAAATTTTTTGTTCAAATTGCGTAGATTTTTTAGAAATTATTTTTTCAAAAAGCATGGATTTTTTAAAAAAGCGTGGATTCTTTAAAAATTATTTTTTTCAAAAACCTTGGATTTTTTATTTTTTCAAAAAAGCGTGGCTTTTTTAAGTTATTTTTTTTCAAGAACTGTGGATGTTTAATAATTATCATTTCAAAAAGCATGGATTTTTTTAATTTTTTTTTTTCAAAAAGCATGGATTTTTTAAAGATTATTTTACAAAAATCGTGAATTTTTTAAAAATTATTTTTTCGAAAGGCTTGGATTTTTTAAAAATTATTTTTTCAAGAAGCTTAGTTTAGAAACTATTTTTACAAAAAGCGTGGACTTTTTAAAAATATGTTTTCAAAAAGAGCGGATTTTTTAAAAAATATTTTTTCAAAATGTGTGAATTTTTTAAAAACTATTTTTTTCAAAACCGTAGATTTTTTAAAAATTACCTTTACAAAAAGTGTGGATTTTTAAAAATAGATTTTTCTAAAGTCGTGGATTTTTCAAAAAATATTTTTTTAAAAAGCTTGAATTTTTTCCAAAAATCTAAGTTTTTTAAAAAAATATTTTTTTCGGAAAGCGTGGATTTTTTAAAGATTATTTTTTCAGAAAACTTGGAATTTTTAAAGATTTTTTTTTTCAGAAAACTTGGAATTTTTAAAGATTATTTTTTCAGAAAAACTGGGAATTTTTAAAGATTTTGTTTAAATGTGGATTTTCAATTATTATTTTTTCAAAAAAATTGAGGAATAAAGGCTATTGTTCAAAAAAAAAAGCATTTGTTTAATATTTTTCTCAAACATCTTGGATTTTTTCAAGTAAGATTTTTCAATTCGGATTTTTTATAACAAACTTTTTTCAGAAATCGTGGATTTCTTCAAAAAGCGTTGATTATTTAAAAACATATACTATTTTCAAATATATTTTTTGCCAAAAATAGTGGATTTTTTTAATATTTTTTACCAAAAAATCGTGGATTTTTTAAAAATATTATTTCCAAAAATTGTGGGTTTAAAAGAATCCAAATATCGTGGATTCTTAAAAGTATTATTTCCAAAATAGTAATTATGTGTTAATATTATTTCCAAAAATTATAGATTTTTTAAAAAATATTTCCCACGCTGTGATCTTATGGAATATACATGATTGTTTTTGTTTGATATAGGATTTTCAATATAAAGTCTCCTGATGAAGTTCTAATAGAACCAACTGAAACGGTGAGAAAATATGAAACAAATTAGTATTATTTTTATTTATTTTCGCCAAATACCGTGGATTTTTTTAAAAAAAAAGTATTATTTCCAAAAATTGTGGATTTAAAGAAAAAATATTTTTTTCCAAAAATCGTGGATTTAAATTAATTCGAAAATTGAATTTTTTGTTTCTTTCTTTTTTTCAAAAAATATGCAAGTTTTTAAAAATATTTTTTTTTTTTTGATTTTTGCTAAATATTGTGAATAAAATCGCGGATTTTTATAATATCTTTGCTTCCAAAAATCGTGGATATTTGTTTTATTTTTTTAAAAAAATCTTAGATATTTTAAAAAATATAAGCTTTTATTAAAAAAGATTTTTTTCAAAAAGCTCGGATTTTTTCCAAAAAGGGCATTAATTTTCAAATTCCTTTTTTTAATTAACTTGGATATAGAATATAATATTTTAGATTGAATTGTTTTAGATTGTTTTGAATGTTGAAGGATATTTTTCAAGAATCAAATGACTAGTAAGAAATCTTAATTATTTTAAAAGTTGTCAAGGATATTTTTGTAATGCTCCTAATGAATGTTTTTGAAGGACGAAATAACCTCAAAACGTATTTTTGAAGAATACTTTATAAAAATTTGTAAGGACTTAACACCCACATAAATTCATTTTCAGGAACCGAATGACCCCAAAATGAATGCCTTTTGTAATGATATTTTTCCCGTTTTCCCAAGCGGAGAATTGCTAAACCACTTCACATAACTTGCAAGACACAAACCTTCATGATAAATGATACTGGTAACACTAAATATTAAAAGTTATGGCCATCCGTCGTCAATTGTGTTTATAACTTCAAATTATTCCGTTATTTAAATCTAAATAAAACCAATTTATCATATAGCGCATTTAAAAGCAAAAAATTATTAAATTTATTTACACACTTTTACCGCCGTCGATTTAATATAACCGACACCGAACATTATTGAAATGGCAAAAATGAAAATAAAACAGACTTTTTTGTCATTTGAAAAATCGAACATTTTTCGATTTCTTTGCATACAAAATGGACGTAATTTTTGAAATTTCTTTAAATTTTGATTTTTTGCTTTTCTAGGGCAAAATCGCGGATATAAAGCAGCAAGGGGAAGCGCGTAGGCAACCACCAATTAACTAAAGCGCGAATTTCATCGCGGCTAGTCAATTTGTAAATGAAAGGGATGAAAGCTGCCACAAGGATGATTTCCTGGTTTCCAAGCAAATCTAGTCTTGATGGGACCTCATTCGCGAGCTTCAAAATATCCCTTTGAGATAACAACTGATCCGTTTGCAGAAATAAAAGATAAATTCCTCATAAAATCGACGTTACATCTTCTCATTTGCCAAAGAAAAATGTTCGTTTCTTTTTGATTGTCAATAATTCAAGAATCCACAGCCCAACGTCTAGATGACATGACGACATAATTTTTGGAAGACATGATCCTTTAAGTGACACGAATACATTTCTAGAAAATCGCCAATCGCTATTTCGTCTGAGCCGACTAAATGGATTAGCAATTATGAGAAATTTGACGTTCAAAACGAATATTTTTTACAAAAAAGGGCATGCGGAAAGGAGGTCATGGCTTAATGGAAATGCTGAAGCTTGGCTGAGGATAACTATTTGTGTCGGACCTTTACGACCGCATATGTCAATGTCATTTTGGCTTTAATCTTCTTTATTTTTTTCAGCTCCTGTCATTACAACAACCCAAGATGTGAAATTGACATTTGACAATATGGATGAAGGATGATGCCAGAAAAAGCTATAAAAAGGCGTTGAGTGTAGCTCCTTTATATAGCCCCAGTTTATGATTAAAAACTGAAGTGCTGAGGGCTAGTTAGTGTGACTATCTCGGACTTTTGTGAGAGGTTTGTCAATGTATTTTGGAAAAATGAAGAATTGGATGTATTGGATTGTCCAAGTCCGCACCCCGGACAAGAAATTGACAATGGAGAATTTCCAGAATGTTACAAATATGTAAAGAAATATGGGATAGATTTCGTACAACAAACATTCATATGGCAGCCTATAATCACAATGCTGCCTAAAATCCAACACAATCTGTGTGTTCCATTTATAGCAACAAGGCGAAGCATTTGCACGACCACCAACAAGATGCTATATCCAAATCATTGTCGGAAGTCGATTTTCCGTTAAAAGATGGAGTCTCCCCCAAGGCTGGTCCCCAAGAAAATCTAGTCGTGAAAAATACATACAAAGAATGCATTTTGGACCTTCCGGAAATCAAATATGACATATCATCTGATTCCGTTATCATAAATAGAATCAAAAGCTGCAATTTGATGGACGTTAAGCAGCGAAATTTTACAAAAAAAAAGCAGTTCGTTCCTTCAAATGCAAGAATATAAAAGGCCAAGAATCGAAGAAGTCCGCAGCTCAACTTCTAGATAACGTAACGACATAATTTTTAAAATACACATATGTTTAAAGGCTTAGATTAATAAATCTTCTTAAAATCAACGCTCAATGTTTTATTTGAGAGGACAAATTTGATTAACAAAATTTGACAACATATTTAATTCAAAATAAGTATGTACATATCTACAATTTTTTACAAACCAAGGAGGATCATTGGTTAAAGGAAATGCTAAGCGCTTCTAAAACAGAATAAGAGCCAAACTCGTATACTTTTTTGGCAGCTGGTCGATACGCATGATTCCGGGTCAGTGCGGTACAGATAACCCGTCATTGTGGGATTTAAATAGGTCCAACGTTGACAGCCTTTGTTAATATCTAAAATTATTTTCCTATTGTCAAAGATTCTAAAATACTTCTTGAGTAAATTGTGATTTTACCTGTAAGATACGCGAAGAAAGAGCTCCTTCCATTATTTGTTGTTTATTAATTCAAAGTGAGGCATTGTAGTTGTTCTGCTGCAGATTTGTTGATGGAATGGCATTATTAATTGGCTTTAATTCCCAGCATAATGTTCGATGCCAAAGATGCCATTCAATCATGGGTGAAAGTGATTTGGCATGTCACCTTTTTAGCATCTTCATCGATGAAGATTTAGAAAAATGTGTATATGTAAATAAAAACACAAAATTCATCTCTATTGGATCGATGGAATGGGTTCAAATGTTGATGAAAAGATCGGATTTTTCACGACTTCCTTTGCATGGGTTCAAATGCTGATGAAAAGATCGGATCTTTCACGACATCCTTTGCATTGGTTTAAGTGCTAATGAGAAGATCGGATCTTTCACGACTTCGTTTGAACTAATGCAAAAGATGCCATGAAATCACGTCATCGCATGGAACCACTTCCTGATCATTGTAATGTCCTGTCCCAGTATAATGGGGACTTTGGTTGTAGGGAATTTTAGGACTATTGCCAGTTCCTACTGTCCGTTTGTGGCAGTATTAGACTTCCAATATTTACGCTAAAATTGTGAGTTGTGGGAAGCTTGTTACTTATAGCTGTGGTGCCAAATTCTGTTGATATTGATAACACATTGTATTGATGTAACCGGCCCCATTCGGATCGTATGATAATAGTTGCTGCAAACTGTAAGCTGTATTTGCATAATAGTGCCGCTCGAACACACAGCTTGTGTTGGAATTCCGGAGCCCAAAGGATTTGGGGGTACATATTGGGCTGCATTGAGAGCAATTTTCTTTCCTTTGCAGCATTTTTATACCCTCCACCATAGGATGGGGGTATATTAAGTTTGTCTCTACGTTTGTAACTACTCGAAATAATCATTGTAGACCCCACAAAGTATATATATTCTTGATCGGCGTACAATTCTACATCGATATAGCCATGTCCGTCCGTCTGTCTGTCTGTCCGTCTGTGGAAATCACTCTACCGTCCGAACGGATTGACGTAGGTTGATGAAATTTTGGGAAAATATGTTGTATTTACGTAGGACTTTTGGTATTGAAAGCGAGCTATGTAGGTCCACGCTTTCGTATAGCCCCCATACAAAATGACGCGTGACGCGTCGTCGTTTTAAGGAATTTTTAAGATATTTGGCCCATTTTACCACCGAATTGGTTGTAATTTGGTACTTTGTGTCTCCAGAGACCAAAAAATATTCCTACCAAAGTTGGGTTATATAGGTCCACGTTTTAGTATAGCCCCCATATAAGGCCCCATATAAAGTACGCGTCATTTTAATATACTTTGAATGTATTAGACCCATTTGACCACAGAATTGGTTGTAATTTGGTATTTTGTGTCTTCAGAGGCCAGAAAACATTCCTACCAAAGTTGGGTTATATAGGTCCACGTTTTGGTATAGCCCCCACATAAGGCCCCTTATAAAGTACGCGTCATTTTAATATATTTTGAATGTATTAGACACATCTGACCAAAGAATCGGTTATAACTTTGTATTTTGTGTTTCCAGAGGCTAAGAAACATTTCTACCATAAAATGTTTTTATAGGTCCACGTGTTGGTATAGCCCCCATAATACAATATCTCCCGATTTTCGATATTTTGAACGTTTTAGCCTCATTATCACACCGATATAGCTGAAATTTGGTATTTAGTCTTCTTTAGGCGTATAATTATACGCCTTTGTAGGTATAGGTCCACGCCATCATATAGCCCCCATAGAATGCTACCTTCCGAATTTCGGTATTTTGAATGTTGTGGCCACATTAATCCACCGAAATGGCTGAAATGTGTGGTGGAGGGTATAAAAAGTTCGGCCCGACCGAACTTAACGCTTTTCTTACTTGTTGTCTTTAAAAAAGTCGCGTAATTTTGGGAATGCAGGCGGTGAGGCATAGATTGTATAAACAGTCGGCAGGGGGGTGAGGTGTGTTTATTACCCATGCTTGTCAAATGTTGCTGATGTTCCTCAGAATGCACACCCTGGCAGATTTATAGGGTGACAAAAGCTTTGGACATCTGCTAAAAAGAAAAATTAAGCGAAGTTAATCGAATCCTTGATAAAAGTAAACTTATTATAAAATTCCAAACATTTAGCTGATTTGACATGTATACATCCGAATAGTCTAATCAATACTAGCATACCATAATCTGAGACGTTACATAAAGAGCAATACTCGGATCATGATACAATAAGGAGGTAGCAGCAACTGCCGGTTTTGGTAACATAAGATGTCAAAATTTGACATAAATTCAATGCAATTGACACATTATGTTACCATCAGCTGGGCTCCAGCTGGGCTGATAATGCTACCTTCTTATTGTATCATGACTCGGATTATTGTTTAATGCACCCTTTGGACTGTTTGTTGTCGTCTTTCCCATGTTTCTGAAAATTCTCCATTGTCAATTTCTTGTCTTGGGTGCGCTCTTCGTACAATGCGTCAGCTTCTTCATAGCATTCCAAATACATTCCGCTCCACTCCACAGGATTGTGGGTGGTGTAGTGGTCGTCAACTTTGTTCATAACTTCAAATTATTCCATTAACAACATCTTAATAAAATAAGTTTATCATATAGCGAATTTAAAAGCAAAAAAATACAAAATTTATTTCAAAATAAAAAATTTAATACAAAGCCGCCACATTGCACACACTTTTACCGCCGTCTAATTATTAACAACCGACTACGAAAATAATTGAAACGGCAAAAATCAAAATAAAACAGACTTTTTTGTCATTTGAAAACTCGAACATTTTTCAATTTCTTTACATACAAAACGGACGTAATTTTTGAAATTTCTTTAAATTTTGATTTTTTGCTTTTCTAGGGCAAAATCGCGGATATAAAGCAACAAGGGGAAGAGCGTAGACAACCACCAATTAACTAAAGCGCGAATTTCATTGTGGCAAGTCAGTTTGTAAATGAAAGGGATGAAAGCTGCCCCAATGATGATTTCCTGGTTTCCAACCAAATGTAGTCTTGATGGGACCTCATTCGCGAGCTTCAAAATATCCCTTTGAGATAACAACTGATCCGTTTGCAGAAATAAAAGATAAATTCGTCATAAAATCGACGTTACATCTTCTCATTTGCCAAAGAAAAATGTTCGTTTCTTTTTGATTGTCAATAATTCAAGAATCCACAGCCCAACGTCTAGATGACATGGCGACATAATTTTTGGAAGACATGATCCTTTAAGTGCCACGAATACATTTTCTAGAAAATCAACAAACGCTATTTCGTCTGAGCCGACTAAATTGATTAGCAAATATGTGTGACAAATTTGACGTTCAAAACGAATATTTTTTACAAAAAAGGGCATGCGGAAAGGAGATCATGGCTTAATGGAAATGCTGAAGCTTGGCTGAGGATGACTACATGTGTCGGACTTTCACGACCGCATTTGTCAATGTAAATTTGGCTTTAATCTTTTTTTTTTTTTCTAGCTTCTGTCATTACATCAACCCAAGATGTGAAATTGACATTTGACAATATGGATGAAGGATGATGCCAGAAAAAGCTATAAAAAGGCGTTGAGTGTGGCTCCTTTATATAGCCCCAGTTTATGATTAAACACTGAAGTGCTGAGGGCTAGTTGGGGTGACTATGTCGGACTTTTGTGAGTTCCTCTGTTAATGTCAATTTGGTTTTCATATTTTCTTGCCATTTGAGTTTTGTCAATGTATTTGGAAAGCTGAAGAATTGGATGTATTGGATTGTCGAAGCCCGCACCCCAGACAAGAAATTGACAATGGAGAATTTCCAGAATGTTACAAATATGTAAAGAAATATGGGGATAGATTTCCTGCAACAAACATGCATACAATGTTGCTGAAAATCCAACACATTCTGTGTGTTCCAGCGGCACTGTTATCCAAATAGGAAACTTTAGGAAATATAGTATCACCTATTGTGGGACACAAAGAGTCCCCACTACCCTACCCTTCGCAGCAACTACTATGATTTTATCGGAGTGCGGTGGATTATACCAACTCTCCATGTATTATTAATATCAATAGAATGTAGCGCCACCAAGCTATAACCCGCAATCTTCTCCAAATTCACAATTTACAAATTTGAACGTAAATATGGCAAATCTAACATTGCAACAACAGACAGTAGTAATCGAAAATAGTCCTAAAATTCCCTACAACCAAAGTCCCTATAATACCGGGAAAGGAAATGATATCATTTATAACAATCAAACTCAAGTTAATAATGTCATTCCATCAATAAATCTGCAACAGAACAACTATAACGCCTCGCTTTCAATGAATAGCCCACAAATGATGGAAGGAGCTCTATCTATCACGTATCTTATAGGTAAAATCACAATTTTCTAAAGAAATATTTCAGAATATTGGGCAAAAACATAAATGGATATTAACAATGGGTGTCAGTTTGACCCGGAATCACGCGTTTCCATCAGCAGAGTATACATACATATGGTCGAGTTTTCTTTTTTCTGTTTTAGAAGCGGCATATCCCGAAGTCCCTGCTCATATGTTGCACTAATGCCTATCAAAATGCTGTAAGGATATCATGAAGGTGTCCTCAGCATTCCCTTTAAACAATGATGCTCCTTGGTTTGTAAAAAATTGTAGATATTTATTTTGCAATACATAAATATGCTGTAAAATTTTGTTAATCAAATTTGTCCTCTCAAATAAAATATTGAGCGTTGATTTTAAGAAGATTTATTAATCTAAGCCTTTAAACATATGTGTATTTTAAAGATTATGTCGTTACGTAATCTAGAAGTTGAGCTGCGGACTTCTTGGATTCTCGGCTTTTTGAATTCTTGCATTTGAGGAACGAACAGCTTTTTTTCCTTTGTAAAATTTCGCGGTTTAACGTCCATCATATTGCAGTTTTTGCTTCTATTTTTGATAACGGAATCAGATGATATGTCATATTTGACTTCCGGAAGGTCCCAAATGCATTCTTTGTATGTATTTTTCACGACTAGATTTTCTTGGGGACCAGCCTTGGGGGAGACTCCATCTTTTAACGGAAAATCGACTTCCGACAATGATTTGGATATAGCATCTTGTTGGTGGTCGTGTAAATGCTTCGTCTTGTAGCTATAAATGGAACACGCTGTAACACACAGATTGTGTTGGATTTTCGGCAGCATTGTGATTATAGGCTGCCATATGAATGTTTGTTGTAGAAAATCTATCCCATATTTCTTTACATATTTGTAACATTCTGTAAATTCTCCATTGTCAATTTCTTGTCTGGGTGCGGGCTTGGACAATCCAATACATCCAATTCTTCAGCTTTCCAAATACATTGACAAACCTCTCACAGCACTTCAGTTTTTAATCATAAACTGGGGCTATATAAAGGAGCTACACTCAACGCCTTTTTATAGCTTTTTCTGGCATCATCCATATTGTCAAATGTCAATTTCACATCTTGGGTTGTTGTAATGATAGGAGCTGAAAAAAATAAAAAGATGAAAGCCAAATTGACATTGACAAATGCGGTCGTAAAGGTCCGACCATGATACAATGAATAGGTAGCAGCAACTGCCGTTTTTGGTAACATAAGATGTCAAAATTTGACAAATTCAATGCAATTGACACATTATGTTACCATCAGCTGGGCTGATAATGCTACCTATTCATTGTATCATGGGTCCGACACATGTAGTCATCATTTCCATTTAGCCATGATCTCCTTTCCGCATGCCCTCGTTTTGAACGTCAAATTTGTCATACATATTTGCTAATCAATTTAGTAGGTTCAGGCGAAATAGCGATTGTCGATTTTCTGGAAAATCTATTCGTGGCACTTAAAAGATCATGTCTTCCAAAAATTATGTCGCCATGTCATCTAGACGTTGGGCTGTGGATTCTTGAATTATTGACAATCAAAAAGAAACAAACATTTTTCTTTGGCAAATGAGAAGATGTAACGTCGATTTTATCAGGAATTTATTATTTTATTTCTGCAAACGGATCAGTTGTTATCTCAAAGGGTTATTTTGATGATCGCGAATGAGGTCCCATCAAGACTAGATTTGCTTGGAAACCAGGAAATCATCCTTGTGACAGCTTTCATCCCTTTCATTTACAAATTGACTTGCCACGATGAAATTCGCGCTTTAGTTAATTGGTGGTTGCCTACGCGCTTCCCCTTGTTGCCTTATATCCGCGATTTTGCCCTAGAAAAGCAAAAAATCAAAATTTAAAGAAATTTCAAAAATTACGTCCGTTTTGTATGTAAAGAAATTGAAAAATGTTCGAGTTTTCAAATGACAAAAAAGTCTGTTTTATTTTGATTTTTGCCGTTTCAATTATTTTCGTAGTCGGTGTTAATAATTAGACGGCGGTAAAAGTGTGTGCATGTGGCGACTTTTTAAATAAATTTTGTATTTTTTGCTTTTAAATTCGCTATATGATAAAGGTTTAGTTAATGGAATAATTAAAGGTTATGAACAAAGTTGACGACCACTACACCAACCACAATCCTATGCAAGTGGAGCGGAATGTATTTGGGAATGCTATGAAGAAGAGCGCATCCAAGACAAGAAATTGGCAATGGAGAATTTTCAGAAACATGGGAAAGACAACAAACAGTACAAGGGGTGCATTAAACAATAATCCGAGTATTGATCTTTATGTAACGCCTCAGATGATGGTATGCTAGTATTGATTAGAATATTCGGAATGTATACATGTCAAATCAGCTAAATGTTTAGAATTTTATTATAAGTTGCCGAGTAAGTATACCAACAATGTTTACTTTTATCAAGGAATCCATTAACTTCGCTTACTTTTTCTTCTTAGCAGATGTCCAAAGCTTTTGTCACCCTATAAATCTGCCAGGGATGTGCAATCTGAGGAACATCAGCAACATTTGACAAGCATGGGTAATAAACACACCTCACCCCCCTGCCGTTTATTGATACAACATATGCCTCACCGCCTGCATCTCTACCAAAATTACGCGACTTTTTTAAAGACAAAAATGCTACAAAGGAAAGAAAATTACGCTCAATGCAGCCCAATATGTACCACCAATACCAAATCCTTTGGGCTCCACACAAGCTGTGTGTTCGAGCGGCACTATTATCCAAATACGGACAGTAGGAACGGCAATAGTCCTAAAATTCCCTACAACCAAAGTCCCTATAATGCCGGGAAAGGAAATGACATAGTTTATAACAATCAAACTAAACTTAATAATGCTATTCTATTAACAAATCTGCAGCAGAACAACGACAATGCCTCGCTTTCAATGAATAGCCCACAAAAGATGGAAGGAGCTCTATCTATCGCGTATCTTATAGGTAAAATCATAATTTTCTAAAGAATTATTTCAGAATCTTCTGCAAAAATATGAATGGATATTAACAAAGGCTGCCAGTTTGACCCGGAATCACGCGTTTCCATCAGCGGCTGCCAGCAGAGTTGGTCGAGTTTGCCATTTTTCTGTTTTAGGAGCGGCATATCCCGAAGTCGCTGCTCCGTATTCTTTTGGGCCTTGACGGGACGGAGAAATATCTTGGACCAACATTGTATATGTATTTTGCACTAATGCCTATAAAAATTCTGAAAGGTTATCATGAAGATGTCCTCAGCATTCCCTTTAACCAATGATCCTCCTTGGTTTGTAAAAATTGTAGATATTTATTAGGTTTGTCCTTTTACGTACTGAACTTTACTGAACAATTGGTTTGTCTTTTTACGTACTGAACTTTACTGAACATTTTTTCTTCAGTAAAGTTTTGACAATTGTATAATTGAAATGTTGCTAACACTTCCGTTACACATGCCAGTAAATTGGTGCCAATTGAGTACATGTATTACCCAACCTTTACACATGCCAGTGACAGTTCGAAAAATTCAATACATACACAATATTTTACTAACACAATTACATTTTTTGAATTGTCAACTCCACTGGCACTAGATTTTTCATGCCAGCAAAATTTTGAACTGGCTGCCAGTGATATGTCGAAAATGAAAAAAGAGTTGCCGAGACTAGTTTTTAATCCATGTACATTTTTGTTTCTTTTAAGAATGCAGAGATTTAATGCATATTTTTAAAAAGGTTATGAAATGCAAATAATACATCTCGGTAGCGGTAATATATTAGTGGTAAATAAAGAAATAATTTTGATTTTTTTCATAAAAATATAGGTTGACAAATAATTTCCCCTCTGGGATTAAACAATATTGAAAAGACCGCAATACCTGATTCATTATGTTTATGATTGAAAACAATCTTTTTGAAACGAAATAAAATAAAAATAATATAATATGTTGTGGATTGTGTTTTAAATCTGAAATATAATGCAATTTTGTGTGTTAAATGCGGCTTAAAATAATTTTGAAATTGAACTTGCACTGGCATGTGTAAACACACAAGAAAACTGCGTGCCAGTCGAACACTTTTTCGGCATTTTCGAGTATAATACATGTACTCAATTGGCACCAATTCACTGGCATGTGTACGGAAGTGTTATACTCGAAAATGCCGAAAAAGTGTTCGACTGGCATGCAGTTTTCTTGTGTGTTTACACATGCCATGCAAGTTCAATTCCAAAATTATTTTAAGTTGCATATAACACACAAAATTGGATTATATTTCAGATTTAAAACACAATTCACAACATATTTTACTATTTTTATTTTATTTCATTTTAAAAAGATTGTTTTCAGTCATAAACATAATGAATCTGGTATTGCCGCCTTTTCAATATTGTATAATCCCAGAGGGGAAATTATTTATCAACCTATATTTGCATGAAAAACATCAAAATTATGTCTTTACTAACCACTAATATATTGCAGCCACCAAGACGTATTATTTGTGTTTCCTAATCTTTTTGAAAATATGCATTAAATCTTTGCATTCTTAAAAGAAACAAAAATGTACATGGATTAAAAAATAGTTCGGCAACTCTTTTTTCATTTTCGACATATCACTGGCAGCCAGATCAAAATTTTGCTGGCATGAAAAATCTAGTGCCAGTGGTGTCGACAATTCAAAAAATGTAATTGTGGTAGTAAAAAATTGTGTATGTATTGAATTTTTCGAACTGTCACTGGCAGGTGTAAAGGTTGGGTTAAGTTCAGTACGTAAAAAGACAAACCAAAAATACATATGTAAATATGTTGTCAAATTTTGTTAATCAAATTGGTCCTCTCAAATAAAACATTGATCGTTGATTTTTAGAAGATTTATTAATCTAAGCCTTTAAACATATGAGTATTTTAGAGATTATGTCGTTGCGTTATCGAGAAGTTGAGCTGTGGACTTCTTGGATTCTCGGCTTCTTGAATTCTTGCATTTGAAGGAACGTACAACTTTTTTTTCGTTTGCAAATTTTCGCGGTTTTCGCCCATTAAATTGCAATTCTAGCTTTTATTTTTGATAACTGCATCAGACGACATATATTTAGCTTCCGGAAGTCTCCAAATGTATTCTTTGTATATATTTCTTTACGACTAGATTTTCTTGGGGACCAGGAGGGGGACTCCATCTTTTAACGGAAAATCGACTTCCGACAATGATTTTGATGTTGCATCTTGTTGGTGGTCGTGTAAATGCTTCGTCTTGTAGCTATAAATACGCGAATTTGTCCGTTTGTGGCAAATATTGTAAATTGAGAGTTGTGTGAAGCTTGCGACTGTGGTGCCAAATTCTGTTGATATTAGCACTGTTCCTTTACCCTGCAAGAATCTTCAAGTTTTACCAGTTTTTACTCGAAAAGAGTTCCTTTACTTCAGACACCATACCATTTATATGGGAGCAGTTTACAACTTTTACCACTTTTGCCGGTTTTACCATTTTCAAAAGTAAAGAAACAGACCAATTGATAACACATTGTATTGATGTAACCGGCCCCATTCGGATCGTATGATAATAGTTGCTGCAAACTGTAAGCTGTATTTGGATAATAGTGCCGCTCGAACACACAGCTTGTATTGGAATTCCGGAGCCCAAAGGATTTGGTGGTATTGGTGGTACATATTGGGCTGCATTGAGAGCAATTTTCTTTCCTTTGCAGCATTTTTGTCTTTAAAAAATTCGCGTAATTTTGGTAGTTTGAGATACAGGCGGTGCGGCATAGGTTGTATCAACAGGCGGCAGGGGGTGAGGTGTGTTTATTACCCATGTTTGTCAAATGTTGCTGATGTTCCTCAGATTGCACATCCCTGGCTGATTTATAGGGTGACAAAAGCTTTGGACATCTGCTAAGAAGAAAAAGTAAGCGAAGTTAATGGATTCCTTGATAAAAGTAAACATTGTTGGTATACTTACTCGGCATCTTATTATAAAATTCCAAACATTTAGCTGATTTGACATGTATACATCCGAATAGTCTAATCAATACTAGCATACCATAATCTGAGGCGTTACATAAAGAACAATACTTGGATTATTGTTTAATGCACCCCTTGGGCTGTTTGTTGTCTTTCCTATGTTTTTGAAAATTCTCCATTGTCAATTTCTTGTCAGCTTCTTCATAGCATTCCAAATACAGTCGGACCTCGATTATCCGTAATGGTCGGGACCGGAGGCATTACGGATAATCGATTTTCACGGATAATGGAGGCAATGTTTTTATGCAGTTTTTGAACATATTTTTTATGTAAAAATGGCATAGTAAAGTACAATAATAATAGAGTCAGTAATTTTTGTTATATTTCTGAAGGTAATCTACAACATTTTAGAAGGATTCTTAATATCATCATCAGATTCATCTGAATTGACTTTGTCCCATGGTTTTTGTGATGCCATTAATATACAAATTGTGTAATATGGGAGAATTTCCAGTTTTCTTTTGTTTGTTTAATCAAATTTATTGGAAAGTGTGCTTTTATTCCCGGATAATAAAAATTATAACGAACAATATAGGTGATGGAAAAAAGACTAACATTTCCTTTCTATCCCGGATAATGGAGGTTCCCGGATAATCGATTCACGGATAATCGAGGTTCAACTGTACATTCCGCTCCGATTGCATAGGATTGTGGGTGGTGTAGTGGTTGTCAACTTTGTTCTTAACTTCAAATTATTCCATTAACTAAATCTTAATAAAAACAGTTTATCATATAGCGAATTTAAAAGCAAAAAAAAAATACAAATTTTTTTTTTTTTTTTTTTTTTTTTTTTTTTTTTTTTTGTGCTTAAAGTGGCCTTGTTCCTTTCGGCTTCTTGGTCGCGGCGGTATTTCCACAACAATTTGTTAAAAGGTATTTACACCTTGTCGTTTCTTATTTATTTTTAAAATTACAAAAGTTTTTTTAGGTTATTATTTTAAAGCCCGTGGGCGTAGAATCTAATTTGCGTCTATGCGTCTTTTCTTTGAGCCGTCCGAAGACGAACTGAAAATACAAAATTTATTTCAAAATAAAAAATTTAATAAAAAGTCGCCACACTGCACACACTTTTAACGCCGTCTAATTATTAACAACCGACTACGAATATAATTGAATCGGCAAAAATCAAAATAAAACAGACTTTTTTGTCATTTGAAAACTCGAACATTTTTCAATTTCTTTACATACAAAACGGACGTAATTTTTGAAATTTCTTTAAATTTTGATTTTTTGCTTTTCTAGGGCAAAATCGCGGATATAAGGCAACAAGGGGAAGCGCGTAGGCAACCACCAATTAACTAAAGCGCGAATTTCATCGTGGCAAGTCAATTTGTAAATGAAAGGGATGAAAGCTGTCACAAGGATGATTTCCTGGTTTCCAAGCAAATCTAGTCTTGATGGGACCTCATTCGCGATCATCAAAATAACCCTTTGAGATAACAACTGATCCGTTTGCAGAAATAAAATAATAAATTCCTGATAAAATCGACGTTACATCTTCTCATTTGCCAAAGAAAAATGTTTGTTTCTTTTTGATTGTCAATAATTCAAGAATCCACAGCCCAACGTCTAGATGACATGGCGACATAATTTTTGGAAGACATGATCCTTTAAGTGCCACGAACACATTTTCTAGAAAATCGACAATCGCTATTTCGTCTAAGCCGACTAAATTGATTAGCAAATATGACAAATTTGACGTTCAAAACGAATATTTTTTTTTTTACAAAAAAGGGCCTGCGACAAGGCTTAATGGAAATGCTGAAGCTTGGCTGAGGATGACTACATGTGTCGGACCTTTACGACCGCATTTGTCAATGTCAATTTGGCTTTCATCTTTTTATTTTTTTTTCAGCTCCTGTCATTACAACAACCCATTATGTGAAGTTGACATTTGACAATATGTATGAAGGATGATGCCAGAAAAACCTATAAAAAGGCGTTGAATGTAGCTCCTTTATATAGCCCCAGTTTATGATTAAAAACTGAAGTGCTGAGGGCTAGTTGGGGTGAGTATCTCGGACTTTTGTGAGATCCTCTGTTAATGTCAATTTGGTTTTCATATTTTCTTGCCATTTGAGATTTGCCAATGTATTTGGAAAGCTGAAGAATTGGATGTATTGGATTGTCGAAGCCCGCACCCCAGACTAGAAATTGACAATGGAGAATTTCCAGAATGTTACAAATATGTAAAGAAATATGGGATAGATTTCCTACAACAAACATTCATATGGCAGCCTATAATCACAATGCTGCCGTAAGTCCAACACAATATGTGTGTTCCAGCGGCACTGTTATCCAAATACAACTTTAGGAAATATAGTATCACCTATTGTGGGACACAAAGAGTCCCCACTACCCTACCCTTTGCAGCAACTACTATGATTTGATCCGAGTGGGTGGATTATACCAATTCTCCATGTATTATTAATATCAACAGAATGTGGCGCCACCAAGATATAACCCGCAACCTTCTCCAAATTCACAATTTACAAATTTGAATGTAAATATGGCAAATCTAACATTGCAACAACAGACAGTAGTAATCGAAAATAATCCTAAAATTCCCTACAACCAAAGTCCCTATAGTACCGGGAAAGGAAATTACATCTTTTATAACAATCAAACTGAAGTTAATAATGCCATTCCATCAACAAATCTGCAACAGAACAACTACAACGCCTCGCTTTCAATGAATGACCCATAAATGATGGAAGGAGCTCTATCTATCGCGTATCTTATAGGTAAAATCATAATTTTCTAAAGAAATATTTCAGAATCTTGGGCAAAAAATAAATGGATATTAACAAAGTTATCAGTTTGACCCGAAATCACGCGTTTCCATCAGCGGCTGCCAGCATAGTATACATACATATGGTCGAGTTTGCTTTTTTTCTGTTTTAGAAGCGGCATATCCCGAAGTCCCTGCCCCGTATTGGGCCTTGACGGGACGGAGAAATATCTTGGACCAACATTGTATATGTTGCACTAATGCCTATAAAAATGCTGAAAAGTTATCATGAAGGTGTCCTCAGCATTCTCTTTAATCAATGATCCTCCTTGATTTGTAAAAAATTGTAGATATTTATTTTGAAATACATATGTACATAAATATGTTGTCAAATCAAATTTGTCCTCTCAAATAAAACATTGAGCGTTGATTTTAAGAAGATTTATTCAAAGCCTTTAAAAGTATTTGTATTTTAAAGATAATGTCGTTGCGTTATATAGAAGTTGAGCTGCGGACTTCTTGGATTCTCGGCTTCTTGAATTCTTGCATTTGAAGGAACGTACAACTTTTTTTCGTTTGCAAATTTCCCCGGTTTAACGCCCATCAAATTGCAATTCTATCTTTTATTTTTGATAACGGAATCAGATGTTATCTCATATTTGACTTCCGGAAGGCCCCAAATGCATTCTTTGCATGTATTTTTCACGACTAGATTTTCTTAGATTTTCTTGGGAACCAGCCTTGGGGGAGACTCCATCTTTTAACGGAAAATTGTCTTCCGACAATGATTTGGATGTTGCATATTGTTAGTGGTCGTGTAAATGCTTCGTCTGGTAGCTATAAATACGCGATTTTGCCCTAGAAAAGCAAAAAACCAAAATTTAAAGAAATTTCAAAAATTACGTCCGTTTTGTATGTAAAGAAATTGAAAAATGTTCGAGTTTTCAAATGACAAAAAAGTCTGTTTTATTTTGATTTTTGCCATTTCAATAATGTTCGGTGTCGGTTGTATTAAATCGACGGCGGTAAAAGTGCGTATATTGTGACGGCGATTTTTTTTAAATTTTTTATTTTGAAATAAATTTAATATTTTTTTGCTTTTGAATGTGCTATATGATAAATTGGTTTTATTTAGATTTAAATAACGGAATAATTTGAAATTATAAACACAATTGACGACGGATGGCCATAACTTTTAATACATTTAATATTTAGTGTTACCAGTATCATTTATCATGAAGGTTTGTGTCGTGGATGTTATGTGAAGTGGTTTAGCAATTCTCCGCTTGGGAAAACGGGAAAAACTCAAAAATACGTTTTGAGGTTATTTCGTCCTTCAAAAACATTCAAAGAAAGAAGCAAAAAAATCTTCAATTTTCGAATTAATTTAAATCCACGATTTTCGAATTTTTTG
Organism: Musca autumnalis; assembly: GCF_047663935.1. NCBI lineage: Eukaryota > Metazoa > Arthropoda > Insecta > Diptera > Muscidae > Musca > Musca autumnalis. The sequence continues at coordinate 242,736,992 of NW_027411977.1, read as the reverse complement.
GAAAAAAATTAAAAATCCAAGATTTTTGGAAAAAATATTTTTTCTTTAAATCCAAAATTTTTGGAAATAATATTTTTTTAAAAAACCACGGTATTTGGCGAAAATAAATGAAAATAAAACTAATTTGTTTCATATTTTTTCATCGTTTCAGTTGGTTGTATTCCAACTTCATCAGGAGACTTTTTATTGCAAATCCTATATTAAACAAAAACAATCATGTATCTATATATATAAAAATGGTGTAAAAAATGTATAGTAATTCATAAAATGAGAACGGCTAGGCCGATTTCTGTAAAATTTTTTGTCAGTTATTCGTATTTTCCAGGAGAAGGTCTTTACGGAAGAAAATTTTGGAAAATCTTTCTGGAAAAGTCGGAAAATTGGAAAAATCGAAAATTGAGTTTTTGTATGAAATTTTATTCCTTAATAGCGAGACGAAGTTCGCCGGGTCCGCTAGTATTTCATAAGATCACAGTGTGGGAAACATTTTTTATAAAAAAACTTTTTAAATAATCTACAATTTTTGGATATAATATTAATACATAATTAATATTTTGGAAACAATACTTTTAAGAATCCACGATTTTTTGAACTTTTTTAAATCCACAATTTTTGGAAATAATATTTTTAAAAAATCCACGATTTTTTGGCAAAAAATATTTAAAACAAGTAAACAAGTGTCAGTTGGCTTTGCCGACAGATATATACCCTCAACCAATGTGAAATGAAACTTTCACTTACGGACAGATCGAATGTATTTAAGGTCTCTTCTGAATTTTGTGGTCCTTTTTGGACATTTGAACTTTCCAACAAAAATGTGGATTAGGAATTAACTGCACTAAGACACAAATGTTGAACTTTTGTGGGGGAGGTACCCTTAGGGAGGACCGATATGGGCCATTTTAGAAGTTAAACTAAATGTTGACAAAATATTAGGAGATCCAAAGTTTGGAGTGACATTTTTTAAATATTGGGGAGAAGTACCGGAAGTTAACATATATAATATGACGAAGACCAAATCGGTCGAGAGTTGTCGTTCTATCCGACCGCCACATATGGTGACATAGGGAGTTTTTACACTTTTCGGGCTGTTTTCCCAAGAAATATGTAATCGCCCCTGAAAAAACGTTTACCGTCTAATGGAGGTAGCGAATGCAAATCGCTTCAACACAAATCAAGGTGATTCGAGAGCAGGTCTTAAAGTGAACTTATCCGAAATTATGTGTGAGAGGTACCAGAAGGAGGAGACAAATATAGTTCATATTCCAACCTGATCTATATCCGGTAGATATATTAGGATGTGCAAAGTATAGATTACATCGGTCACTCTCTTCAAGAGTTATTTTGCGCAAAATTTTCCGAACATTTTTCAACTTTTGTGGGGGAGGTACCTGCAGGAGTGGACCGATGTGGCTTATCTTCGAATTTAAACTATGGTTGAACAAAATATTACGAAGGCCAAATTTTGGACCGAATCGGCAGACCTGTTCGAGAGTTATTTTGCCCTCCAACCTCCTCACACGGTCATAGGGGTTTTTTTGCAACTTTCAGGCTATTTTCTCAGGAAGTATTGACTTGCCCCTGATGAAACTTATACCGTCGTATGGAGGGCAGTGAACACAAGTTTCTAAAGCAAAAATCAAAGCGATTCGAGAGATGGTCCTAAACTGAACTTTTCCAAATTTTTGTGTGGGAGATACCCGACGGAGTGGACCAATTGAGTCCATATTAAAACCTGATCTAAGTCTGGTACACGCTCCACGATGGGCAAAGTATGGACCATATCGGTTACTCCCTTCAAGAGTTATCGTGCGCACAAATTTTCCGAACATTTTCGAACTTTTGTGGGGGAGGTACCGGAAGGAGTGGACCGATATAGCTCATCTTCGAACTTAAACTAAGTTTGGGCAAAATATTACGAAAGCCAAAATTTGAACCGAATCGGTTCATCCGTTCGAGAGTTATCGTGCGCTCCAGCCAGCCAGACAGACAGACAGACGGACGGACATTGCTCAATCGACTCCAAATTGTCTGAAACACATTTCGTCCAAACATACTTGGGGTCTAAAACCATTATTTCGATGAGGCACATTTTGCCCGTATGAAAGTGTATATACCCTTCATAGCCTAAAGGCTGAGGGTATAAAAAGAATATTTTTCACAAAAAAGGGCATGCGGAAAGGAGATCATGGCTTAATGGAAATGCCGAAGCTTGGCTGAGGATGACTACATGTGTCGGACCTTTCGACCGCATTTGTTAATTTCAATTTGGTTTCATCTTTTTTATTTTTTTCAGCTCCTGTCAGTACAACAACCCAAGATGTGAAATTGACATTTGACAATATGGATGAAGGATGATGCCAGAAAAAGCTATAAAAAGGCGTTGAGTGTAGCTCCTTTATATAGCCCCAGTTTATGATTAAAAACTGAAGTGCTGAGGGCTAGTTGGTGTGACTATCACGGACTTTCGAGGTTTGTCAATGTATTTGGAAAGCTGAAGAATTGGATGTATTGGATTGTCCAAGCCCGCACCCCAGACAAGAAATTGACAATGGAGAATTTCCAGAATGTTACAAATAGGTAAAGAAATATGGGACAAATCTCCTAGAACAAACATTTATATGGCAGCCTATAATCACAATGCTGCCGAAAATCCAACACAATCTGTTTGTTCCAGCGTGTTCCATTTATAGCTACAAGACGAAGCATTTACACGACCACCAACAAGATGCAATATCCAAATCATTGTCGGAAGTCGATTTTCCATTAAAAGATGGAGTCTCCCCCAAGGCTGGTCCCCAATAAAATCTAGTCGTGAAAAATACATACAAAGAATGCATTTGGGACCTTCCGGAAGTCAAATATGGCATATCATATGATTCCGTTATCAAAAATAGAAGCAAAAACTGCAATTTGATGGAAGTTAAACCGCGAAATTTTACAAAGGAAAAAAAATCTGTTCGTTCCTTCAAATGCAAGAATTCAAAAAGCCGAGAATCCAAGAAGTCCGCAGCTCAACTTCTAGATAACGCAACGACATAATCTTTAAAATACATATGTTTAAAGGCTTAGATTAATAAATCTTCTTAAAATCAACCCTCAATGTTTTATTTGAGAGGACAAATTTGATTAACAGAATTTGACAACCTATGTATTTATTTCAAAATAAATATCTACAATTTTTTACAAACCAAGGAGGATCATTGGTTAAAGGGAATGCTGACGACACCTTCTTGATAACCTTTCAGCGTTTTATAGGCATTAGTGCAACATATACAATGTTGGTCCAAGATATTTCTCCGTCCCGTCAAGGCCCAAAAGAATACGGAGCAGGGACTTCGGGATATGCCGATTCTAAAACAGAAAAAAGGTAAACTCGACCATATGTATGCATACTCTGCTGGCAGCCGCTGATGGAAACGCGTGATTTCGGGTCAAACTGACAGCCTTTGTTAATATCCATTTATTTTTTGCCCAAGATTCTGAAATATTTCTTTAGAAAATTATGATTTTACCTATAAGATACACGATAGATAGAGCTCCTTCCATAATTTGTGGGCTATTCATTGAGAGCGAGGCGTTGTAGTTGTTCTATTGCAGATTTGTTGATGGAATGGCATTATTAACTTGAGTTTGATTGTTATAAATGATGTCTTTTCCTTTCCCGGTATTATAGGGACTTTGGTTGTAGTGAATTTTAGGACTATTTTCGATTACTACTGTATGTTGTTACAATGTTAGATTTGCCATGTATACGTTCAAATTTGTAAATTGTGAATTTGGAGAAGGTTGCGGGTTATATGTTGGTGGCGCCACATTCTGTTGATATTAATAATACATGGAGAATTGGTATAATCCACCCCACTCGGATCAAATCATAGTAGTTGCTGCAAAGGGTAGGGTAGTGGGGACTCTTTGTGTCCCACAATAGGTGATAATATATTTCCTAAAGTTGTATTTGGATAACAATGCCGCTGGAACACACAGATTGTGTTGGATTTTCGGCAGCATTGTGATTATAGGCTGCCATATGAATGTTTGTTGTAGGAAATCTATCCCATACTTCTTTACATATTTGTAACATTCTGGAAATTCTACATTGTCAATTTCTTGTATGGGGTGCGGGCTTCGACAATCCAATACATCCAATTCTTCAGCTTTCCAAATTCATTGACAAACCTCAAATGGCAAGAAAATATGAAAACCAAATTGACATTAACAGAGGATCTCACAAAAGTCCGAGATAGTCACCACAACTAGTCCTCAGCACTTCAGTTTTTAATCATAAACTGGGGCTGTATAAAGGAGCTACACTCAACGCCTTTTTATAGCTTTTCCTGGCATCATCCTTGATCCATATTGTCAAATGTCAATTTCACATCTTGGGTTGTTGTAATGGCAGGAGCTGAAAAAAATAAAAAAGATGAAAGCCAAATTGACATTGACAAATGCGGTCGTAAAGGTCCGACACATGTAGTCATCCTCAGCCAAGCTTCAGCATTTCCATTAAGCCATGATCTCCTTTCCGCATGCCTTTTTTGAACGTCAAATTTGTCATTTTTACTTATCAATTTAGTCGACTCAGACGAAATAGCGACTGTCGATTTTCTAGAAAATGTATTCGTGGCACTTAAAGGATCGTGTCTTCCAAAAATTGTGTCGCCATGTCATCTAGACATTGGATTCTTGAATCATTGACAATCAAAAAGAAACAAACATTTTTCTTTGGCAAATGAGAAGATGCAACGTCCATTTTATGAGGAATTTATCTTTTATTTCTGCAAACGGATCAGTTGTTATCTCGAAGGGATATTTTGAAGCTCGCGAATGAGCTCCCATCAAGACTAGATTTGCTTGGAAATCAGGAAATCATCCTTGTGACAGCTTTCATCCCTTTCATTTACAAATTGACTTGCCACGATGAAATTCGCGCTTTAGTTAATTGGTGGTTGCCTACGCGCTTCCCCTTGTTGCTTTATATCCGCGATTTTGCCCTAGAAAAGCAAAAAATCAAAATTTAAAGAAATTTCAAAAATTACGTCCGTTTTGTATGTAAAGAAATTGAAAAATGTTCTAGTTTTCAAATGACAAAAAAGTCTGTTTTATTTTGATTTTTGCCATTTCAATTATTTTCGGAGTCGGTTGCTTTAAACTAAAGACGGTAAAAATGTGTGCATTTATTTTTTTCCGTAAATAAAAAGATTTTTAAAGATTATTTTTAAACGTGGATTTTTTAAAGAATATTTTTAAACTTGGATTTTTTAAAGAATATTTTTAAACGTGGATTTTTTAAAGAATATTTTTAAACGTGGATTTTTTAAAGAATATTTTTAAACGTGGATTTTTTAAAGAATATTTTAAACGTGGATTTTTTAAAGAATATTTTTAAACTTGGATTTTTTAAAGAATATTTTTAAACGTGGATTTTTTAAAGAATATTTTTAAACGTGGATTTTTTAAAGAATATTTTTAAACGTGGATTTTTTAAAGAATATTTTTAAACGTGGATTTTTTAAAGAATATTTTTAAACGTGGATTTTTTAAAGAATATTTTTAAACGTGGATTTTTTAAAGAATATTTTTAAACGTGGATTTTTTAAAGAATATTTTTAAACGTGGATTTTTTACAAAATATTTTTAAACGTGGATTTTTTAAAAAATATTTTTAAACGTGGATTTTTTAAAGAATATTTTAATCCCGTTTAATTTTGAAAGAATATTTTCTCATAAAACGTGAATTTTTTTTTAAAGAATATTTTTAACGTGGATTTTTTAAAAAATATTTTTAAACGTGGATTTTTTAAGAATATTTTAATCCCGTTTAATTTTGAAAGAATATTTTCTCATAAAACGTGCATTTTTTTAAAGAATATTTTCTCATAAAACTTGAATTTTTTTTAAAGAATATTTTCTCATAAAACGTGAATTTTTCTTAAAGAATATTTTCTCATAGAATTATTTTTAGGAACTTTTTTCTGGATTTCTGAATTTTTTACAGAAATTTTTCTCAAAAATAGTGTATATTTTAATGCAATTTTTATCAAAAATCGTGGATATTCTTATGAAATTTTAAAAAAAGGGGCTATTTTTAAAACTTTTTTAAAAAAACGTGGTTAAGATCTTTAAAAAAAAACGTAGACATTTTTAGGAACTACTTTTTTAAAAAAGAGGATTTTTAAGATATACTTTTTTAAAAATATGGATTTTTAAGATATATTTTTTAACGTAGAAATCTTCAATAATTTTTTAAAGAACGTTTATTTAAAAAAACACAAAAACTTAGATTGTTTAAGAACTCTTTTCAAAAAACCTGGATTCTTTAAAGAATATTTTCTCATAAAATGAGGATTTTTTAAGAAATTTTTCTCATAAAACCAGGATTTTTTAAGAATATTTTTCGAGGTGGTAAGCCATGCGGAGAATAGTAACACCATTCTGTATAATATCCAAGACATAAACCTTCAATATAAATGTTACTGGCAACACTGAACATTAAAAGGAAACTTACATCATGTTTACACAATGGTATTTTACAATAAAAATTCGTTTTAATACGCCACTACAAAGTTTTCTTTACAACAAAAGTAAAAAACATGTATTCTTATAAAAACTACCGAAATACGTCTGTTCGGTAACTTCTCAAGTAAAAAGTACTTGCAAGTTTGTCCAAATGTTTTGGGTTATCGAACACAGACCAACATCTATTTTATTTCATCATGATTTAGAATCTAAAATATGTAAAATTGTGAAACTTTCTTGTTAAGAAAGATGAATAAATTCAGCTGGCCAAACTTACAAATGCTACTGCACACATTTTTAAGTTCTCAGTCACAGAAATGTCAGAAAATCGCTCTCAACCTGCTCTCTTATACTGAACAATTTTTTATCATACAGACCTAAAGTTTATCTATATTTGAGAAGTTAAATTTATTAAAACATCAACATTTTAAGAAAAAACTATAACCATGATTTATTTTCGTGTAATTACTGTGAAGTTATAATCCAGAGTAGTTTCAATTCATCACATGTTTTACTGTATCCTTACATTTTATTTTTATACTTATGTATAATTAATGGAGTTAAATTTATATTTCCTTATTATGTAATTTAAATCTATGCTTTCCTTTCCCGTATAATGGAGGTTACCGACTTATCGATTCCCGTATAATCGGCGTTTGATTGTATTTCACATTTATGTTTAGTAGGTGTTTGAGCTACTTTATGAATCCGCTTAGAATGTCTAGTAAGACCATTTTGTGTGGTAAATCGTTGATGACATATTTCACAGATATACTCTAAATCTACAGACGAAGGATGTTTATTTATTATATGTGCCCGGAGAGATCTATATTCGGAATAACAACTTCCACATATTTCACATTCATGTTTGGTAGATATGTGAGCTGGATGTGTATGGGAAAAATGTCTATCAAGACCTTTTTGTGTGGTAAATCTTTGAGAACATATTTCACAGATATACTCTGAAGCTATATACGAAGGATGTCTCTTTCTCATATGTACCTGGAGATTATTAGATCCCCTATAACAAGTACCGCATATTTCACATTTATGTTTAGTAGCTACTCTATGCTTCTTATAAGAATGCCTATCACGGCCTGTTTGTGTGGTAAATCTTTGGTAACAAATTTCGCAGGTATACTCTGAATCTATAGACGAAGGATGTTTATTTCTCATATGTGCCCGGAGATTTTGAGGTTGCCTATAAGAACGACCACATATTTCACATTTATGTTTTCTAGCTACTGGATGTATCCGGTATGAATGCCTATGAAGACCTGCTTGTGTGTCAAATTTTTTATTACAAATTTTACAGATATGTTCTGAATTTATAGACGACGGATGTTTATTTCTCATATGTCTCAGTAGACATGAATGTTCTGTAAAAGAAGTGCCACATAGTTCACATTTATGTTCAGAAGATGAAATAATAGAACTATCTATATTATCACTGACGTTAGAATCTGTATCATCATTGATCTCAAGGCCATCACTATCATCCTCGTCTGTGTGCACATCGATTAATTCTAATTTGGGTAAGGATATATCTTGAGTTATTTTATTCGTTAGATGTTGTTGTTGATGGTGTACTTCATCATGGGAAAGCGCTTCCGTACGATCATCAGATTTCCATGTGAGTGATGACGGTGTGTAGAAGCCAGGTGAATCATCCACGTCCTCTTTTTTAATTATATCAATTATAGACTTATTGGAATTCTCTGGTAAAAATTCGTCCATTTCATCAACGTACTCTGTGCTAGGTGAATTTTCTGGTAAAGACTCGTACTCATCCTCTTTTTTGATTATATCAGTTGTGTATTCATTGACCTTCTCTGGTAAAAATTCTTCCATATTATCCAAGTCTAGTTCATCTTCCATAATATCATTGCCCATATTTGTAAAATGTTCAGGTTTTGTTGTATTGTTGAAATTTTCCTGTTTATAATCATTGGCAAAGGGTTCGGTTTTTATGGAAACTTTTTCCGACATCTTTACTTTAAATATATTAGGTCAACAATAATTATTACAATAATTATATTACTTTTCAATTAAGGAAGCATGATCTTTCTACTATGTGTTCAGGGCTGTAAAATAGAAACAAAAATTACATACATACATTGTCATTATTTTTAAGTTTTTAAAACAACAATTAATTTTTTATACCTATTTCGTAATTTTGTAAACAATTTTAAGGGTTTTTTTATATATATTTATTATTTTAACGGTCAAAATCGTCAAGTACAATATGGCAAGCCTAAGCGAAGGTACCAGATTCCTTTATTTCCTCTCAAATGCTTGGTTTACATTCGGCATCGTTTCGTGATTTCACAGTACTCATGATATACAACCCTGTTTTTGACTAAAAAGTACCAAAAGTTGCAACACTTTTCACTTATCACAATAAACAAGGTAGATGGTCAATTGCTGCAACAAAAAATTTTAGTATCAAAATGTGTAAACAATGTGAAAAAAAAATATTAAAATAATTTGTTAAAAGGATATTTTCCATTGTGTTGCCGTTTATTGGCATCTGAATATGATATGTGATACATTGATTTTGACATTTCTGCTGGAGTTTTTGCAATTTCCGTCATTTTTTATTCCCGTATTTTTTAGGAAATTTGTATGGAAAAGAAATTTTTGACAATTCGCTCGTTTTTCTAACATTACCATTAATGTCTCATTACCATCCACAGTGTTTGGTATTTTTGACATTTCACTCTCTAGCTTTTCTTAATAAACACTGCCTTTTGTAATGCGGAAATACATGAATAAATATACCTTAAATTTGATGGGAATTGATGAATATTATTTAATAACACTTATTTATTATTAATTGTATATTATTTTTTTGTTATAAACTTAGCAAACAAAAATACAAGTTAATTTAATAACCCGTAGGAACGAAGTGAATGGAGCCGTTCTAACTATGTTTTGTTGTCGTTTTAACATAGTGTGAGTGTGTGAGAGAGAATCAAACCAGCTGATAAGAGCTGGCAAAAAATCGGTGGCACTACCGATAGTCTCGATTATTTTTTTATAAATTCAATATGAATAGTTAGTTTTGTCTATAGATATTATCGGGTTAATAACCCGTCCACACTAGAGTGATTTCAATGAAATAATTGCATGAAATTATGCGTTCTTAGATCGAGTTCCAAAGTCCCAGTCCACACTAGAGTGATTTCATTGAAAAAATTGCATGAAATTATGCGTCTCTACATCACCCTCCATTGTAGAGTAAAATCATAAAATTGCTGTAGTGGGGAATTCGATTTAAGAACACCTAATTTCATGACATTTTTTAATGAAATTCACGCTAGTGTGGACCGGGACATACTGAAGTAATTGTATGAAATTGCTGTAGTTAGTAACTCGACCTAATAACGCCTAATTTCACGAAATTGTTTCATTGAATTTGCTCTAGTGTGGACTGAGACAAATCTATTGAATTTAATAGAAATTACGCGGCTTTTTGGTTTGGTTGTATTTGTTTCTTTTGATATTATAAAGCAAATGGTACAACAATATTTAGTCTCTTCGAGTACTGCAAGAATCTACTGATTTTTACAATTTTTTTGATATCATAAAGAAAAATTTGTTATATAGTAAAAATTTTTAGATTTTTGCAGGTTAGATACAGAATGGGATTTTACGCATTTATGTTTGGTTTACATTCGGCGTCTTTTCGTGATTTCGATGGCGTTTCGTGATTTCGCGCGGAATCAAGCAAAATTTATCATGATTTCGCATACAAAAATGAAATCATCTCATTTCGTGATTTCAGCGAAATCAGCATCGAAATCACAGTACACATGATATACGACCCTGTTTGTGACTGAAAAAGTACCAAAAGTTGCAACACTTTTCACGTATCACAATAAACAAGGTAGATGGTCAATTGCTGCAACAAAAAAATTTTAGTATCAAAATTTGTAAATAATGTGAAAAAATATTAAATTACTTTGTTACAATGCTATTTTTCATTGTGTCCCGTACTTTTTTAATGGTAATGTTGGAAAAAAAGAGCGAATTGTCAAAAATTGCTTCCCCATACAAATTTCTAAAAAAAATACTAGAACGGAAAAATGGCAGAAATTGCAAAAACTCCAGTAAAAATGTCAAAATCAACGTATCAGCTATCGTATTTAGATGAAAATGAACATGTTGCTAGTTTCTACTATGCCAAAATTGTATGGCAGAAAACAGGAGAATAGGGTGTTATTCGGCGCTTTTTTTGGTATATAGAGTAGTGCAAGTCTTGCTACATTTCTTAGTACGGTAACGCATTTTTAGCACTAAACGGGACAACTGCTGCAAGTAGTAATATTTTGCAAGTTCTGAACACAACTTTTATCTATCAAAATTTATTATTATGATGTCTCAACGATAAAATAATTTTTTACGATATATAGATAAGTTTACGATAATTTTCGAAATAAAGTTGTAAAGTTCTATATCGTCGTATATTTTTGATGACTAATTCAATTTACAACAACTTGTTTTGAAAATTCATGTTCGATCAGCTGCGCCTATGCATCTACATTGATCAGTGTGATATGTTTGAAATCAACAAAAAAATAAGTGTAAACACCGGGGTGTATTTCAGGATTTCGTGAAATCCAGTGGATTTTAGAGCGCAAGTGTAAACTTGGCATAAAAGCAGTAATCCCATACACAACGCTTTACCCTGCGTTTACAAATGACAGGACAGTTGACTTCATGTATTGATTGTCAAAATCCCACAACTTGCCTGTGTGACGTAGGCGTCCCGACAATTGTAAAAACAGTTGTAAAATTTTGAATGAAAATCGTCGTTTTCTTTTTGTTTTCCGTTCACAAATTTTATTTTTGTGCATGTTCTTTTGTTTTCAACACATTTCAATTAATATCTCACTTATTTTTACAAAAATGTAAAAAATTTGTCTTCTCTAGTGTCTGTGAAAAAATGATGGACAGCTGGGAGACAAACGACAAATGTATATGTGTGTTAGTAAATCAGAGTTGTATTTGAAGACAAACTGTCTGGTGTAAACGCCTAGTTAGAATATAAAAGTGTAAAACATTCTTGTTCAAAAATGGCAACATTTCAAACATACAAAATTCCAACAACATTCAGTAAAAATTTGTAAACAATTTTCGGTTATGATACAGACCTAATGTTTATCTATTTTGGAGTTAGTTAAATTTATTCAAACATCCAAATTCAAAGAAAATTTTTTCACAGTTTACTCTCAACACTTGTTGTGAACAGTCGACTACCCACACAGCGCGCACAGTTTATTATTTCTCTCATATTAGAACAGCAACTAATTCGTTGTAAATATCGATTGTGCATAAAAAATATTAGTGTAAAGCTCATATTTCTTCGGCATGGCGTCCTCCTCGGGAGGAAATTATTATAAGGATCTGGATCCCGACGGGGGTTCCAGTTTATCCCCCAAACGGAAAAAACAAAAAACTGGTCCTATATCAATGGGAAATTCATTGGATTTCCCAGCTTTAATAACAAACAAACCGAAAAATCAATCCTGCCCCAAATATGTCATCATGAAAAGTAAACATCCAGAAAAAACAATTAAATCGTTCAACATATTTTTAATATCAAAAGCAATACAAGGTATCTCTTCTGAGCAACCTCTAAAAACAATATTCACTAGAGATGGAAATCTCTTATTCCTGACAAAAAACGAATTTCAAGCAAATCGTTTCATAAAAACTAAAAATCTTGCTGGAATTTGCCCCGTCGAATGCTACTATCACCCAACTTTAAACATCGTAAAAGGCTTTATTCGCTGTGATTTACTCACTGATCTTTCTGCAGAGGAAATAATAGACGGTATGAAAACACAAGGAGTAGTTGATTGCCAAAAAATAACAAAATTTAAAGATGGTAAAGTATCGAATTCCGTGCGGAGTTATTTTGTCCACTTTTTTCTCCCATCGGACGCCTCCCCAGGTGGTGGATAGGGGAACGCTCATCAGATATGATGGGTACCGCAAAAATAAAATATGCGGGGTGAACCAAAAAAAAAAAAACAAAGGAAGAAGGCAGCGTCTGACCAAAATTTGGCGGCAGCAAACAGCGTCTGTACTCCATGGGAGCGGCTGAATATATCGACGGAAAACAATAAACCCTTCAGAAGGCAACGGGAAACCACTGAAGTATCTTCCCTTGAAAATTATACAATATGGAAACAACAACAGAAAACACACGGCCCTCAGTCTCCGGCTCAAAGAGGGTGCTAAGAATCCCCGGAGGTAAAACAAAACAGAAAATGAAGATAGGAACATGGAATATTAGAAGTCTATACGAAACTGGAAAGCTGAATAACACCATAAGCGAAATGAACAGATTAAATATAGATATACTTGGAGTGAGTGAAACATGGTGGACAGGATGTGGAGATTTTAAATCAGAAAACACAAGAGTGTTCCATTCTGGAAATAGAGAAGGACATCATAGAAAAGGGGTGGCGATTATAACTAAAAATCATATAGGCGAATGTGTAATGGGATATGTCCCGAAGTCAGACAGAACAATGATGATAAAAATCAATGCTAAACCTCTTAATATAAATATAATACAGGTTTACGCACCTACACATGACTCCAGTTCGGACGAAATTGAAGAATTTTACGCTGAAATTGATGAATTAATAAAAATGACCAAACCTCATGAACTAACCATCATACAGGGAGACTTCAATGCAAAAGTTGGGAAGGACGAAGTAATAGGAATTACTGGAAAACATGGACTCGGAGTTCGAAACGAAAGAGGTGACAGACTGGTGCAATTCTGCCAAGAACAACATCTTAAAATAACAAATACCCTATTTCACCTGCATCCTAGAAGATTGTATACTTGGAGATCACCGCAAGACAATCGCGAAAATATTGTAAGAAACCAGATTGATTACATACTTATAAATAGACGCTATTGTTCATGTGTCACAAAATGCACAACGTGTCCTGGAGCAGATGTTCCCTCGGACCACAATCTTTTAGTTCTTAATCTCCGTACTAAATTAGCAGTTATAAGGCGAAAAATTAAGAAATCTAGAATTGATCTGCAAAAAATGAAAGACCCAAACGTGAAAAGGGATATTAAAGCGCAAATTAATCACAAACTTGAGGTAATAAACAGTGATGATTTGGAAAATTTATGGGATAAGCTCAAAACAAACATCACCACCACCACAAAGGAATGTCTAGGAAATACGGATAGAACCTCAAAAGAAGAATGGATCACGAACGAAATAAAGGAACTGCGGGAACAGCGAAGCCGATACAAAAATATCAACTACGAAATGTACTGGGAAATAAATAAGGAAATACGAACTGCTACAAGGGCTGCAAAAACCGATCTACTTAATAAAAAATGCCAAGAAATTGAATCACTACAGAACCTGCATGATCATTTTAACCTTCACAAAAAACTAAAGGAAGCAGCTGGCGTCTATAAGCAGACTTCTACAACAATATTACTTGACGAAAATAATAAAGCCATTTTTGAGATATCAGACAAGAAAAGGGTATGGAAAAATTATGTAATGAGATTATTTAATGATGAAGGAAGAACCCCATATGAAGAAATACAAATCAATCTGACTGGGACACAGATAACTAAGAACGAGGTAGAATACGCACTCAACGCTCTTAAGGAGAATAAAGCATCAGGCCCTGACGAAATTCCCTCTGAGGTACTGAAATTGATAGATGGAGATAATATAAACCTACTCGTAAAACTCTTTAATCACGTATATGATACCGGAAAATACCCGTTAGACTGGCTTAAATCAAGGTTCATTACTATACCAAAAAAGAACAACGCCAAAAGATGCGAAGAATTTAGGCTTATAAGCATTATGAGTCATGCATTAAAAATATTCCTGCGCGTAATACATAGACGTATATACTCTAAGTGTGAACTGTCAATGGGAGCCACTCAGTTCGGTTTTAAGGAAGGAATGGGAACTAGGGAAGCTCTACTAAGCATTCAAATATTAATACAGAAGTGCCGAGATGTACATAAAGATGTATATATGTGTTTCATTGACTATGAAAAAGCCTTTGATACCGTCCTTCATGATAAGCTAATGCACATCCTCACAACGATTGGAATAGATGATAAAGAAATACGATGTATAAAAAACCTATACTGGAATCAAACGGCATATGTTGACATTGATGGTGAATTGACTGAGGAATTTTCAATTTCAAAGGGCGTCCGACAAGGTTGCATACTCTCTCCGCTACTATTTAATATATATTCCCAGATGATATTTATGGAAGCCATCGAATCGGAGAAAATTGGCATAAGCATATACGGAACACTTATTAATAACATACGATATGCAGACGATACAACACTATTAGCTGGTAGCATATCTGGACTTCAGAAATTAATCGACAAACTTACACATGTAAGTGAAACGTATGGACTTAAAATCAACACTAGGAAGACTAAATACATGGTAATAAGTCGAAATAACTTACCTAGCAATTTCAATTTAAAGATTAACAACTCCGAAATTGAAAAAGTCAATACCTTTAAATATCTGGGAATCAATATAAACGACAAATGGAATATATCCAATGAAATAAAGTGCCGTATAGAGATGGCTAGAGACGCCTTCTATAAATACTACAAAGTACTAACGAGTCACGACATTGGTATCCAAACAAAACACAGATTTATAAAATGTTACGTGTGGTCTGTTCTTTTATATGGCGCAGAAACTTGGACGCTAAAAACAAGCGACATGAAAAGACTCGAATCCTTTGAGATATGGATATACCGAAAAGTTCTAAAAATACGGTGGACAGACCGAATGAATAATAACGAAGTTCTTAGGAAAATGAATGCGAATAGGGAGCTAATAAGAACTATCAAAAGCCGAAAAGTGTCATATCTGGGACACATCATGAGAAATAACAAATACAAAATACTGCAAAACATTATCAAAGGAGTGATTGAAGGAAGACGAGCCAGGGGCAGAAAAGAACTCTCCTGGCTGAAAAATATCCAAACCTGGACCGGACTCCAAGACGAAAGAAGCCTTCTAAATGCTGCGAGAAATAGAGATCTTCAATTAATATGAAATGTTCTAAAATATTCACTTTATCACTTAAAATTGTAAAAATATTGTATAATCGCATATATCCGAACATCGGATGTGCAAATAAAGAAGAAGAAGAAAGTATCGAATACTCCGTCACACATACTAAGTTTTAATCGCTATGAAGTGCCAAAACTTGTTGATATTGGTATGATAAGTTGTATTGTAAAAGAGTATATACCAAACCCAATACAATGCAAAAACTGTTTCAAATTAGGCCATACGAAAAAATTCTGCCAAAATGCCACTATGTGCGAAGTATGTGCATCCGCAATACATGATCCCACACCCTGTACTCATGTTAAATGTATCAACTGTGAACACCAACATAGAGCCACCAACAAAGCTTGTCCCCAGTTTCAACAAAGAAAAACGGTACTCCGGCACAAAATATTAAATAAATGTTCTTTTAAAGAAGCTGCAATCAATGCCCCAAAACTCACTCCGTCTGACATACCCATTGAAAATCTCTCGGATGCTATAGAAGAGCGTAAGAAGAGAATAAACATAACTAACTATAACCAAACTGCTAAAAACACCAACAATGATGATGTTCTCACAACACCTACCACATCTACTCAGCACCAGAAAAACACAACAACTCAAGAAGCTATTACAGAAACAGCAAACACAACAACTCAAAAAGCATTTACAGAAACGAACTCAAATAAAACTCAACACATACCCATCACAACAACAAACACTACTACCGTAGAAAAACAAAATACAAAAAGAGAAACACTGAATAAAGAAAAATTACTCAACAAATTTAACACAAAAATAGAAAACTTAAAAAAAACCAACAACACTGAAACCCCAGTTTCAGCAAATACATCTAAAAAACCCCCCACAACCGAAAATAAGATAAATGTACCAGCGAAAGTTACAGCAAGAAGAAATGCTGTAAACGATCTTGAAGATACGGAAATGTCAGAATAATTTTTTATCATAAACATTTGCTTTGATCCATAGCCTGCAAGGATCTACTATTTTTGAAATTTTGACGATTTATTTATAAATTTGTCGGGAGTTCAAAAATAGTGGATTCTTGCAGGCTCCGGAGCAGAGCAAAATTTTTCCTTTTATCCTTATCTATGATGGATTTCAAAATAATCCAATGGAACATAAAAGGCTTAATAAACAATTACGTCGATCTACAATTATTAATTCAGGATCATGGTCCTCAATTTATTTCATTGCAAGAAACTCATATCCCATTCCAATCTCATCCAATTGCACCTAACTCGTATCATTCTTATTCAGTCAACCACCCATCAAACACAACTTCAAAGAATGGCTTGGCTGTTTTCATCAAAAATCACATTCCACACAAAAGAATTTATAACTCCTCAAAACTTTTGAATATCGTGATAGAGATAACATTAAATATAAAAATAACAATAATATCTGTTTATATTCATCCCAATGAAATGTTTACAGTTGGTGATATTGTAACCCTTTTTGAAAATATCAAAACACCAGTGCTATTAGTCGGAGACGTAAATTGTTGGAATATGCTGTGGGGTTCCATCAGAAACAACGCTAAAGGTATTGTTTTGGAAAATGCGCTAAATTTGAAAGATTTGTCTGTTCTGAACGATGGACATCCTACCCATCTTTCCACTCTGAACACACTAACAAACATTGATATAGCGTGCTGCTCTACAGCTCTTTTACCCATTACATCATGTATGACTATAGACAACCTATATAGCAGTGACCACTTCCCAATCTTAACAACCATCCACACAAATCAAACCTGCTCGTCCACAAAAAGAACTCCAAGGTATAACTTCAAAAATGCGAAATGGTCGCTATATAGTTCAACTATGGACACGGATTTAAGCAGCAAATCTTTTGATTGCAACCCCAACAAAATTAACGCCACGATCACCAAGGCAATAAGATCGGCAGCAAACAAAAGCATACCCTTAAAAAAAGGCTACAATAGACACTGTGTCCCTTGGTGGAACAAAACCTTACACACTCACCGCCAAAACAAAATTAAAGCATTTCGTGTTTTTCGTAGGAGACCATCTAACAGCAACTTTATAATCTACAAGAAAGCAAAAGCCAAGTTTAGATATGAATGCAAACAAGCAAAAATGATTTGCTTCATAAAATTTACAAACACGATCTGTAGAGACTCTCCATTATCAAATATATGGAACAAAATTAATAGAATGTCCAACCGTAACACGTCTCACACATTCACAGCTATAGAGACAAATGATGTAATTTTGACAAACCCTACAGACATCGCTAATTTCTTTGGTCAACGATGGTCATCCGAATCTTCGGATATAAACTTTTCAACAGCTTTTCGCAGAGCAAAATTTAACATGCCACACCAATTTTCAAACCCAGCTACCAACAAATGTGCCTCATTTATGGAAAATCCTATACAACTTTCAGAATTATCCTCAACTTTAAAAAAGGTCAAAGGCAACACACCAGGCCATGATCGCATTTCATACGCAATGCTACAAAACTTATCCAATTATAGCAAGGAAAAGCTTCTTTCCTTATACAACCTCATCTTCGATTCCGGAGTAATTCCTTTCTCATGGAAGTCGGCAATAGTTGTAGCTATTCCGAAACCAAACAAAAGCATAAACGTAACAACGAAAGTAGGTTTTATAAAATGCTATATTTGGTCGGTGCTGCTGTATGGAACAGAAGTTTGGACGCTCAAATCCTCTGATGAAAGAAAATTGGAAGCCTTCGAAATGTGGATTTACCGGCGAGTACTGAAAATACCATGGACTGCGAAAATTTCTAATGACGAAGTACTAAGAAGGATGAATGTAAGCCGGCAGTTAATAACAACAATAAAAAGTCGCAAAATAGCATATCTTGGACACGTATTAAGGAACAATAAATACAACATTTTACAAGCAATTTTAAAAGGAAAAATTGATGGAAGGCGTGCTAGAGGAAGAAAAGAAACATCTTGGCTCAAAAACATCATGGACTGGACAGGTTATACCGACGAAACTGATCTGCTGAATGCTGCAAGACACAGACAGCTGACAACCACTATACTATAACATAAATATAATGCGATAAATATTAAAAAAACAAAATGAATTGTACGATCACTTATATCCGGATAACGGATGAGTAAATAAAGAAGAAGAAGAATCAAGTTGCTTTTAAAACCAGCCAAGGATGTGACGATGCTCTGCTACACATTGATTATTATGCCGCCAAAGCGCTCTCCGCAAAGAACCACACATCAATCCTTGCAATTGATTTTGAAAAAGCTTTTGACCGTGTTGGTGTTCATGTTATTATTGATTCATTAAAATCTTGGGGTTGTGGCCATAAGTTATTAAACTACATCAAATCGTTTTTAACTGTACGGACTTTTCGTGTAAAAATTAACAACTATCTCTCAAAAAGTTTTAATTTACAAAATGGGATACCTCAAGGATCACCGCTATCAGTAACACTCTTCCAAATAGCCTTCAACCAAATCAGCACGATAATCAGTAAATATAACAAAATTTATCACTGTCTCTACGCGGACGACGTATACATCTTAAGTCAACGAAAAGATAGCAATGACACAAATGAAACTTTTAAACAAATTATATTTGATATTCTGAAGTGGTGCGAATCCTCTGGTGCAAAAATTTCTTCTACCAAATCTTCAATACTCCATATCTGCCGCAAGCATAAATGTCAACAAAATGACTTTACTGTCGACAATATAACATTTCCTTACGTAAATAAACTTAAAATATTGGGAGTAACATTCGAAAAAAATTACCGATGGACAAGTCACGTTCTAAATCTTAAGAAAGAACTAATTTCTAGAGCCAATATCATAAAATACTTATCCAGCAGGAGTTTTGTCCATTTAATACGCTAACCTACTTAGTATCTACCCTAGTCTTAAGCAAAATCGACTATGGTTTTTACCTGTACGGCAATAGTCCTAATTGCACCTTAAGATACATTAAGTCCATCTACCACTCATGCATTAGATCCAGCTTATATGCGTATAGAACAACTCCTTTAAAGATACTATTTATCGAATCTGGGTTGCCATCTTTAGAGGAAAGATTTATAGTATGCAGAAACAGATTACTACCAAAAATCTTATCTATAAACACTTCAATAATAAGTGAAGATGTTTCCAAAATACTCGCATCAAAAAGAATACCCAAAGTACCTTGTGTCATATATGACTGCATACACAACAACATCTTGAATTTTAAGGGCAAAATAACAACCTATGCCCCAAAATACCCTGCATGGCTCTTATCTGAGAAATCCTGTGATGTTTCGTTATGCTGCTATAAAAAAGAAAACACACCCAACAACGTCTTCATTACACTTTTTAATCAAATAATTGACAATCATGTAAACTGGACAATGATTTATACCGACGCATCAAAAGATGATTACACGACCGCATACGCTGTCGTTAATAATGATGGAAATGTACTCGCTTCTAAAACTTTGACAAACTACAGCTCCATTTTCACCGGTGAAGTGGCTGGTATATTGGAAGCTATATACATAGCAAAACAAAACAGAGGGAAAACACTGATTTTGACTGATAGTTTATCTGCTATCAAGTCCATTAAAAACACATCAAATTCAAAATGGGCTGGAATCAATAAAATAAGAGACCTTCTTATATCAAACGCAAATAAAATTAAACTTATATGGATCCCCGGTCACGTTGGCTTATCTGGAAATACCTTCGCAGATATAGCTGCCAAACATGCATGTAAATCACCCCTAATA
The DNA here is from genome assembly GCF_047663935.1 of Musca autumnalis. NCBI lineage: Eukaryota > Metazoa > Arthropoda > Insecta > Diptera > Muscidae > Musca > Musca autumnalis. The sequence continues at coordinate 242,716,590 of NW_027411977.1, read as the reverse complement.
GCTGATTCAATTATTGAAAGTATTGATCTCAAATCTCACATTAAAAGTTATCTTGAAAAACAACCTACAAGTAACATGAACATCTTTCAACATCATCATTATAGCGCTATAAACCCACACAACCATGTTCCAGTATATCCCACAAATGCTGAAAAGAAGAAAATAAAGATCTTCTCCCGCTTACGTATGGGACATACGATCTTAACACATCAACACTTAATTAACAAGAACGCTGACAACAAATGCCCCAAATGTGGCGCAATCGTCGACGTCAAACATATTCTTCAGTCATGTAGATCATTATCTCAACAACACCAAGCCTTTTTACAAAACAATGGATTTAACTTGCTAAAAACTGTTAATTTAAACAATATTGATCTCATCTTCAATTTCATTAAAAGAAATAATTTTATCATATAAGGAAATTAACTTTACCCTAATCATTTATATCAATGTATAAGCTGATGGCCTTTGTAGCTAATGCTTTTACCACTTTTTTGTAATTATCCTTATATTTACTATAAGTATAATTGTAAATAAATAAATAAAAAGAAAATTTTAAAGCCATGATTTATTACTGTTTAATTACTGCGAAGTCTTAATCTTGAGTAGTTTCAATTCATCAAATGTTTTACTGTTATATTTCTATATTTTAATTTACATATACATACATATATCATATTATTATGTAATTTTAATTTTGTAATCATTTTATTGACTTGGCTTTGTAAGGTATTAATAAATCATAATAGCAATCTATTATTTCTTTCCCGTATAATGTAGGCCCCCGATTAATCGATTCCCGGATAACCGACGTTTCATTGTATTTCACATTTATGTATGTGTTTAAACTACTGGATGCATCCGGTTAGAATGTCTCTCAAGACCTGATTGTGTGGTAAATCTTTGATTACATTTTTCGCAGATATACTCTGTATATATAGACAGGGGATGTTTATTTCTCACATGTCTCAATAGATCTTTATTTAGTGTAAAAGAACTATCACATAGTTCACATTTATGCTTAGTAGGCATTTGAGTGGAAGTAGCTGGTGGATGCATCCAGTAATAATGCCTCTTAAGTCCTGTTTGTGTGGTAAATCTTTGATAACATTTTTCGCAGTTATATTCCAAATCTACAGATGAAGGATGTTTACTTATAATATGTGCCCGGAGAGTTCTAGATTCCATATAATAACTACCACATATTTCACATTTATGTTTAGTATTTGTACGAGCTACTGAATGCGTCCGGTAGGAATGCCTATCAAGACCTTTTTGTGTGGTAAATCTATGAGAACATATTTCGCACATATACTCGGTATCTATAGACAAAGGATGTCTACTTCTTATATGTACCTGGAGATTTTTATATTCCCTATAACAACTACCACATATTTCACATTTATGTTTAGTAGATACTGGATGTCTATGATAAGAATGCCTATCAAGGCCTGTTTGTGTGGTAAATTTTTGATTACAAATTTTGCAGATATATTCTGAATCTATAGACGATTGATGTTTATTTCGCAAATGTCTCCGTAGACTTGTGACTTCTGTATAGGAACTGTCGCATAGTTGACATTTATATACAGAAGATGAAGTAATATATTTCTCTTTACTATCACCGACGTTATCATCTGTATCACCATAGGTATGAAGGCCTTCACTATCATCCTTATCCTCATCTGTGTGAACATCAATTATTTCTAATTTGGGTAAGGATATATGTTGAGTTGTAGTGTTAGTTAGATGTTGTTGTTGATGTTGGACTTCATCATGGGTAATTATGTCCGCACGATCATCAAATTTCCATGTGCGTGATGGCGGTGAGTCGATGCTAGTTGCATCCTCTGGTAAAAAATCGTCAGTCTCTTCTTCCACGTTTTCTTTTTTGATTATATCAATTGTAGATTTATCGTCATTTTCTGGTAAATGTTCTTCCATTTTATCCAAGTCTAGTTCATCTTCTTGAATATGGTGTCCCATATTTGTAAAATTTTCAAGTTTTGTTGTATTGCAGTCTAGTGTATCTGTATCATTGGCAGAATCTTCCTGTTTATAATAACTTTTGGTAATGGGTTCAATTTTTATGGAAACAACTTCCTTTCGGTCCTGATTCAAACGGTGGAAATGTATACTTCCCCCGAGATATAGGGCTCGAAAGTTGCACAAAACCCCTTGGACGCATTTAATAAATTCAAACCTTGTTTTTTAATTTTAAAAACAATTACAATTTTATTTATTCCCGTTCCCGAAATTTTTTGTGACTCTTTACTAACGAGTTAAAGGAATGAGTAAGACAAACGAGATTAAACAATAAACATAAATAACCAAAACAAAATTAAATACGACAACGAAAAAACGGAGTCGATATTGATTTCACAACGGCGACGACAAAGGCGATTGTGGAATAGAGCTGGCAAACCATCGATATTCCCAACATTAGATATTTTCGATATAATGTTTTGAAATGTCGATTGCTGTCGATAGTATCGTTAAATTGTCATCGCCATTAATTTGGAGATGAAAATAAGAGAGTGAATTAAAAGTGCCAAATTTTCATAAAAAAATAGTCGTAACCTCTCAAATATATGAAATTTCGAAGTGACTTTGCTGCAATACACTAATTTAATTAAAGTGAAAAACAAAATTTTTTGCACGCTGCCATTTGTGTTTTTTTGCTGTTTGGAATCACCAAGTCCAGAAATTTCAATTGCGGAGTAGCCGTCGATCTATTGGGATATTGTTGTGTGAAATATTAGTACTGATTAAAATTGAAACTTCACGCCGCCTGCAAAATTTAAAATTCTACGCCGTCAAAATCTGACTACACGCTGTCAAATCTTTTTGCCGGCGTTATTTTTTTTTTTATGCCAGCACTGTTCTCCAGCCCAACTAATCAAAAGTAAACAACATCATTTCATCGTCATTTCAATCAAATCGACTATTTTTGTTCATCTGAAAAATAAAAATAAACGAAATGACATATCCTTGCGGTGTATGTGATAGGCCTTGTACACACGCTGCGACTTTTGACGCATGCATCACCATTTTCGTACTTGTAGGGTTGCATTTTTTCGTAATATTGTAAGAAGTGTAACAAACAAGTACGATTTTACATACATGTTATGATTGTTGAATGCATGTAGGTATAAATTGTTAAACCAAAATTATTGAAACAGGTAAAAATACAAATGTAAATAACAAAATTTTTGGAAAAAACATTGTTAGGTAAAAATGTATTTTCCAACATTCGGGTTATGCTTGGTTTACTTTTACGAAATCCACTCGATTTCAACTGTCAATTCCATTGCTTAAACGTCAAATGAAATCCAATGGATTTCGGATGAGTTTTCATTTGACGTATACGCAAAGGAATTGACAGTTTAAACCGAGTGGATTTCGTAATGTAAACCAAGCATTATTCCATTCTACGAGATACAGGTAATAAAACTCCGACAATATGGGTGTTCACAGAATTATAATTATTGAAATTGAGCAACGAACGACGTCAATATTAATCCAATCGATTCAAAAAATTAAATTAATTAATTTTAACATTCTAAATGGTATTAATAAATTAAATGATTAGTCATCAAATTTTACATTTCATACATTTCGTACATTTTCATTCCCTCCATCACTACTATTTTTTGCAACACCGCTAAAAAAATGGTGATGCATGCATCAAAAGTCGCAGCGTGTGTACAAGGCCATACTGATACTACGGGGACAAAAAGTATAGAGTGCGGATCTTGTGAATTGTGGTTTCATGCAAGCTGTGAAAAAGTGCCAAAAACATTGTTTGATATGTTGCACAAATACAAAAACGTCAACTATACTTGTGCCAAATGCTTGCAAAATCCGCCTGACAATTCTGATGATTCCTTGAAGACAGAAATGCGTAAACAATTTGCATCTATGAAAGATTCCTTCCAATCTCTTTCTACTGAAATGAAAAATGAAATTGCGGAAGTGCGGACGGATCTGTCGAAAGGGCTACAAGAAATCAAGGAGGACGTTACAAAATGCAAAGAACTTGTTGCTTCGCATGATGTTGCTAATAAAAATCGGTTTATTGAACTTGAACTGCAGAACCATATGTTACACCATAGATTGAATAGAGCTGACATTATAGTAACTGGGCTACCTCAAGATCTGAATAATTTAGATGATATGATTGTTAATATATGTGCCTTTTTAAACGTTGGCATCGCACCTGAACACATCAACAAAGTCATGTACATAAAAAGGCGTAGATCCATACTGATTAAATTCAACTTTGTAGAGAAGCGTGATCAAGTTATGAATGCCTACTACAAGTCTAAATCACTCAAAGTGGCTGACGTTATTGGAGGATCGGCAGAAACTCGGGTATATTTAAACGACAATCTGTCATACCTGGCCAGTAAACTGCTGAATATTTGCTTGAAGCTTAAGAAAGACAACAAAGTTACAGCTTTCCGTATCATAAATCGTGAAATTCTTAAAGCGCAAATAACCCTCCCCAACCAAGAATCCAAGGAGTTGAATCTACATCAATGTATCGACTTTTTCAAAACCAATTCCATTTCTTTTTGATACTATAATGTCTTGATTTCACTCTCTTATGTTTTTTTACCAATATTGTATCTCATATTTCCAATTAAGTGGCTGTACCACTGTAAATGCATTAATTGTTTCATATTGAAATCGCTTGTTTTGAATTTTTCAACATGATATGTATAGTTCATTTAAATTCGACCCCCCAAACATATGAATATTGTATAAAAATTGATGACTCATAACCTAAATCTTGGTCCTGTAGGCACTGATAATCAAATAATAAAAAGATTAACATCGACTTTTTCCAGAAATCTGAATATTGGCCATGTAAATGCCCAAAGTCTATGTCCGTCTAACTCTAACATGAAATTGGAAGAATTTAAAAACACTTTTAATGATTCCGGCCTAGACATAATTGGAATTTCTGAAACATGGTTTAAACCACACATGTTCTCTAGTTCTCTATCAACTCCCAATTATAATCTGGTTAGAAATGATCGTCCTTCTCGTAGAGGTGGCGGTGTCTGTTTATACATTGCAAAGCATTTAAAGTATAAGGTGGTTTTCAGGGGAACTCGGTATGGTACTTGCGAATCGTTATTTATTGAGATATTTGGAAATAATACTTCGTTCATTGTAGGTGTTGTGTATCTACCAACTGGTGCAATTGATGTTTTCGAAGATCTACATATGGACATATTTGATCGTTACTCTAATATTGTTGTCATGGGTGACTTCAATTACAACCTATTTGAACTGGCCAAGTCATATAATTTTCGTACTGTTACTGATAGATGTGGTCTTCACTGTTTGCATAATTCTCTCCCAACTCATTTATGCCTTCGTACGGGAAACAGCTCATTACTTGATTATTTTTTAATCTCTGAACCGTCTTTTAGTGCTCACCATTGTCAATTGCAATATCCGTTCTTTTCCTCTTATCACAGCTTCATATTCTTGTCTGTTGAATTTTCATACCAGTCGAGACAAAATTGGATAGAGTTTAAAGACTACAATAGATTTAGAATTGAAAACTTTATACATCTCATTGAAGAAACTGAGTTGCTTTCTATATTTGATACCAACGATGTTGATCACCAGTTATCTATAGTAAATCACGTCATTAACTTACTCCACACACAAGTTCCTTTAATTAGATGTAATCGTGTTTCTAATGATCATGCTTGGATTAACTCTCCGGAAATAATTCAAGCCAGGAGGCTAAGAGATAGAAGTTACAGTACTTATCTTCGCAATTCTACTGAAGAAAACTGGAAGAATTATACCCGCTTAAGAAATAAGACAAAGTCAAGAATAAGAAAAGCCAGGTTTAAATACGGAAGTGGACTTTTCTCCAATGTGAGTGGTTCCCAGATGTGGTCTAAATTACGGCAGTTGGGCTGTACCAGCAAAGAAAATTCCGCTTGTGAAGAAACTGATGTTGAAAATATTGCAATTGATTTCCTGGACAACATGCGGCCTGCTGACGATATTTCCTTCAATTTTGATGAAGTTGTGGATCGTTCTGACTCTTTTTCATTTCGCTCTGTATCAGAGTGTGAGGTATCTATTGCTCTGAATTCTATAAAATCAAATGCTTTAGGCTGTGACTTGGTTCCTATAAAATTCATTAAACTGATTTTTCCATTTGTCTCTTCTGTTTTGCTACATTTGATCAACACGATTCTTACTACTTCTAAATTTCCTTCTGCTTGGAAGTTGGCTCGGGTGGTACCAATTCCTAAGGATGATCGTGATTCTGCTAATACATTTAGACCAATTTCGGTACTACCGTCCATGTCCAAGATTGTAGAGAAAATTATGAAAGACCAAATACTAGAGCATTACCAACGCCACTCATTTTTCAGTCCGTTTCAGTTTGCTTTTCGCAAACATCATAACACTACCTCGGCTGTACTTGCTATTACAGATTCTGTCAGGCAGCAGTTAGATGTGCATCATAGCTGTACGCTGGTTTCTCTAGATCTTACAAAGGCATTCGATCGCATTAGCCATGTTATTTTGTTAAAAAAAATTCGTGATCATTTCAACTTCTCAAAAACTGCATGTAAATTGATTTATTCCTACCTCTTAGATAGAAGACAATATGTCTCAATAAAAGGTGTAAACTCGAGTGTGGGTTTTGTGACTTCCGGTGTTCCGCAGGGATCTATTTTGGGACCTATTCTGTTTCTTTCCTACATAAATGATGTTGTTTCTGCTATGAATAGCCCCGTTTGTCAGCCCTACGTTTTTGCGGATGATATATATTTATTATTCAAATCATATTCTTCTGTGGAGTCTATAAATGCCCACCTCCTATTCGTCTCTGACCAATTCTCACTAAGCAAGTTAGAAATAAATCCGGTAAAAACTAAAGCAATGTATTTTCATCCTCGAAATAGTACCTCATACCCTAACATAATGGTCTGTGGACAGTCTATTGAGTTTGTTGATTCTCTAAAATGTCTCGGTATATTGGTTGATGTTGATCTAAATTTCAATGACCACATAAATGGAATTTCGAAAAAGATTTGTCTTATTTTGAGAAGACTTTACAATTTAAAAGCTTATACCCCAAGGAACATAAGAAGACATCTAGCTTTTTCTTTATTGATGCCCTTAATCAATTACGGTCTTGAAATTTATACTGGGACTTGGTCCTATAACATAGACTTAGTTGAGAAAATAGTGCGTAAGATTGTCCGGTATGTTTTTCAACTGAGAGTACATGACCATGTTCGAGTAATTGAGCTAACTTCTGATTTACTTGGATTAAGTTGTCGTGATTACATAGATCTACGTACAGTCTTACATTTCTATAAAATTATGAAATCACAACAACCTGAAATTTTAGTGAGTGAGTTCGCTTTTATACATTCTACTCGTAATGTGCAAATTGACGTTCCCATATCTCATTCTTCTGCCCTTGATCATTCATTTCTAGTGCGTGTTTATCGAGTCTGGAATTATCTACCTAACTCGCTTAAAATGTTTTGCTACACTGACCATACTTTTAAAAAGAAATTAAAAGCGTTCTTAAATGGTGTTCCTATTTAATTTGAATTTCTTGCTTCCAATTCAATTTTTATATATTGCCGCAGCAGGACTCTTTATTACTTTTTTCTTATTTTTTCCAATATTCATTTGGCCGGGGGGCCGTATATCAACATTATTGAATTAATTTTTTTAAATGGCCTTCTGCCATGGAATCTAAATTTTAATTGTAATCTCACAATACATGTATAATTGGCCTTGTAGGCTTTCTTTGTATTGATAGCGAATAAATAAATAAAAAAAAAAAAAAAAAAATAAAAAAAAAAAATGTCAATGATTTTCTTGAAATTATGCAAAAGTAGTTCACAGAAATGAAAAGGAGAATAAACAACTGCTTTTATTTCATAAAAATGTAAAAAAAAAATACATTTTATTCAAAGACATAAATACAACTAAGACTAGACAAAATGCATGCAACAAAAAAAATGTTTACGAAACTTTGTATAGAAACATTACCCTTAACAGGTTGCAGTTAATTCAAAATCGCAACCAAGGAGGAACATTTGATGTAATGGTATCAGAAACGAAATTTATGAATTCAAGGATCTATTCAAGAATAATTCTATGTCAATTGGATCGGTAAATTCTGTTAAATACGTAAAAATGTAAAAAAGAAAAAAATGTTATATCACCATATCGTGATATAACATTATGTTAAATTCAAAAGCCATTCACTGAAGAATGATAGCAAACAAAATGTCTTATCTTGTTGTATTTATGTCTTTGTTTTATTTTACCGAACAATGTGTACTGTGACTTCGGACTTACTTTCTTACACACACATACCCGAAAAGCAGCGAAATTTCTATTTATTTCAATGGATTTCAGGTTATGGGTTTTTATTCCGATAATATCGATAGGAAAAACTATCTATCGATATCGAATTTTTAAATAATAATCGATATTATCGATTGTGCCATCGATTTTTTGCCAGCTCTATTGTGGAAAGGGGATTTCACAGGGTGATATATGCTGGAAAATGTTTGTTGTAGACCTGGCAAACTACCGATGTTCCCAACATTAGATATTTTCGATAGCTATCGATATTATCGTTACTTTGTCATTACTATTTATCTGGAAATTAAAATGTCGGAAATCTTTGATTTGTTGATTTTTTGCCCAGAAATATAAAGGAGAAAAACAATTTCTTTTAGGGGTCGATTATGGATAGCAGCTCAACAGTAGTTGCGTTGCCAGAAGAGAAAATCGTGCAATTGAAATGAGTAAAAACACGGAAATTTGTGTAAAATTCAATCAATAAAATTCAATCAATATGAGTGTTTTGAACCTTCAGTTATTAATTTAATTGTAAAAAAGTAAAATTTTAATGCGGAAATAGAAAATTCTTTTACTAAATTTGCTGTGAGCAACGCAACTGGAGTTGGGTTGCTGCCAATAATCGACCCCTTATTTGACACAAAGATACCATTTACTTTTCCCAAAAATGTGTACGTGTGACCACGGACCTACCTTCTTACATCCATATTTTTGGTTTGTTCCAGTACTGCAAGAATCTACTAATTTTTACTATTTTTTCCGATAACATAAAGGAAAAAATGTTATCGTAGTAAAAAATAGTAGCTTATTGCAGGTTCTGGAACAGAGCCTTTATTTTTGCTTTATTCTATTCATGATAAGCTAAAGTGCAGTACACATTGTCAGTTTTGAATGTCGATATTTCGCAATTATCGATAACTGTCAAACCGTCCAGCAACCACAAAACATTTTGTGGTTGCATGATGAATGACAAAAATGACGGCCACACTAGCAAGCAACAACAAAGCTGTCATTCAAAACTGACAATGTGTACGCAGCTTAAGAAATATTATTAGATATAAGTAACTGAGAGTAGTTATTGTATAGCTGTTTTCGGAACCGCTCATGGCCCTATGGGCTAGGTTACTGTGTTTGTCAAATAAAAATTAAATTATTAACGCGAAGGTCATTTTATATCAACCCTGCTCAGAACGGTGAAAATTTTCCCCATCAATTCTCTTTCAGTTTTTGTTGAAGCACAAATATATAAGTAATTTTTTTAATTGTTTAACCTTTCCCAGCAAAAAAGTCCTCCCAAAATCATGGGTTTGTGAGGGATTTTTGGCAGCCGTAACTACTCGCAAACCCCCTTTCTTCCCCATTATTTTTACAAGGGCATGTCGCACTCAGTTTGTAGTTATTTTATGATCACTAGAATAACTAGTCATTCTGTGGCCACTAGAAGTTGAAAAAAATTCTATGTTTAGAACAGTTGATGTGGAGATTTTTTTTTTTAATTTCATCACACTTCTTACTTTTATTTTACTTTATTTTATTTCGCTCGCTGTGCGAGTTGAACACACGATCCCTCTGATTTCTAGCCAAAGACACTACATACTATGCCACGCACACGAACATTAAGGGTTGCTTAAGAACTTAAATATGCAGTGCACATGTGCACCACGAACTGTCATTTTTTAATTAAAAAAAAAAAAACTCGCATGCCGACAGTGAGCGTTGAACACACAACTCTAGGATTTACATATAGTCGGACACACACTCACTCATTACTTAGCGAGGAGCAAAGTAAGTAGGTTTGCCTTGTAATTTTTTTAAGAAGTATTTCATTACTTTTCAGATTACTTGTAATGGGAAAAGAAGCTTGTTTACATTACTTTGTAATGGGTTACGTAATGACTAATGGATCCGAATTTTTTCTGGGTTAAATCGTTTATTGAGAACAATAACTCCATATTTATATTTGGCAATTTTCTTTGCGGCAATTGTCAGTTTGATGGGGAGAGAGGTGAGGCATATGGCAACCTTTTGCCTCTCAACACCCTCCCTCACCTACAAACTGAAAATTGGGAAATAAGCCGCAATAGTTGCTCTGTTCCAGAACCCGATAACAATTTTTCCTCTATGTTATCGAAAAAATAGTAAAAATTAGTAGATTCTTGCAGTTCTGGAACAGACCAAGTATTTGTAATAAAGCATTGAAAAATGGAGTTGTCATCCAAGCCTAAATATAGGAAAAAGTTTCTTTTTTTAGTTATTTTTATCTACATCTATAGACAAAGGATGTTTATTTCTTATATGTCTCCGTAGATTACTATAGTCTGTATAACATCTACCACATATATCACAATTATGGTTAGCAGGTATTTGAGTGGAATGAGCTCCTGGATGCAACATGGAAGAATGCCTATTAAGGCCTACCTGTGTGGTAAATCTTTGATGACATATTTCGCAGATATACTCTGTATCCATAGACGAAGGATGTTTGTTTCTTATATGTGCCCGGAGAAATTTATGGTCTGTATAAGAACAATCACATATTCCACATTCATATTTAATACGTGTTTCAGCTTCTGGATGCATCATGTAAGTATGCATATCAAGGCCTTTTTGTGTGGTAACTCGTTTATGACATATTTCACAGATATACTCTGCAGGCACAGGATGTTTTTTTCTCATATGACTATCTAAACTCTTTTTTTCTATATAAGAACTACTGCATAGTTCACAATTATATTTAGTTGGTATTTGCGTGGAATGAGCTTCTGGATGCATTCGACGCAAATGCTTATCAAAACCTCTTGGTGTGGTAAATCTTTGATTGCAAATTTCGCAGATGTACTCGGCATTTATAGACAAAGGGTGTTTATTAATCATATGTCTCCGTAGACTGGAAACTTCTGTAAAAGAAGTATCACATAGTTCACAATTATGTTTTGTTGGTATTTGAGTGGAATGAACTCTTTTATGCATCCGGGCGGAATGCCTATCACGACTTGTTTGTGTGGTAAAGCTTTGATTACAAATTTCACAGATATATCTCATATGTCTCTCTTCATTATCACTGGCGTTAGCGTTAGTATCACCACCATTGATCTCATGGCCTTTACTATCATCCTCATATGCGTGCACATCAACTATTTCTAGTTTGGGTAAGGATAACTGTTGGGTTGTTGTACTAGTTAGATGATGTTGTGTAACATGTTGATGTAGTGCTACATCATGGGTAATAACTTCCATATGATCATCAGATTTCCATGTGAGTGATGATGCTGAGAAGTTGCAAGGTGAATCCTCCGGTAAAAATTCGACCTCTTTGCTAGGTGCATCTTCCCGTAAAAATTCGTCCATTTCATCCACACCCTCTTCTTTGATTATATCAATAGTCGGTTTAGCGACATTTTGTGGTAAAAATTCCTCCATTTTATCCAAGTCGAGTTCGCCTTCTTTGATATCATTTTCAACTTTTGTTGTATTGTTTCTTAGGGTATTTGTATCATTGTTAGAGTCGTCCTGTTTATAATCACTGTCAAAGGGTTCGGTTTTAATGGAAAGCTTTTTCGACATCTTTAAATTTTACTTCAATTTATTTTAGGGCTGTAAAAAGAAACAAAATTTACGTATGTAATTATTTTTAAGTTTTTGCAACATCATTTATTTAATTTTTATATTACACGGCGTTTATATTATAGACTTTTGCAGGGTTAACCTTCTTTATGAGGATTTATTTGAAATATAAGCAATGGAATTGACATTTAAAACCCAGTCGGTTTGTTAAATCCGGTTATATATAAACGGGGTATTAGTTTCGTAATTTCTTTTTAACCCAATGATTATAGCCCGTTTCCACGGTACGTCGTTCGTTCTCTATTCGTTGTTCGACCCTCAAATAAGAATAAATTACTTGATTCCCCATACAAAATTCTATGAACGAACGACGATTTTTCTACGTTGTTCAATTTAAATTACTCTCAGAACGACGATAAAATATGTCCCATCCCTAACAAATGAGAGAATTTATCGAAAAAATTAATTATGACATGTCTAAATTCAAAATTGAAAAATTTGTTGAAAACACAAAAATTTTTAGATAAAAGGAAAAAGATGAATGGAAATTAATGAACTAAACATTTCATATAGATGCAGAAGGCATATGGTTGTGTTTCCTTCTTAATTCCACACACATTCCTTGTCCATTAGTTCAAAATCGCGTAAAAAATCTGAAACGAAAAGGAAAAAAATAACTGAAAGTCTGTATACACAAACATTGTTTTGACATGTCTCTCTCTCTATAATTTTGAAAATAGAAACATATAAAAATATATTGAAAATACAAAATTATTTACAATTTATGGAAAAAATGAATGAAATGAGTGTAGTTAAATATAGGAGATACATTTGAACGAAAGTCTATTGCTTTTCCTATTCATTTAAGGTATATTTTATGTGTTTTCGGTTCAAATTTTCGTTAAAAAAAGGAATCAAAAATGAAGGAAATTTTGTTTATGTTTTTGTTAATTACGAATGGTGTCGTGGAAACGGGTTAATTCGTGTACGTCGTTCGACAGGCGAACAACGTAATTGAAACGCTCGTGTGAACATGACATTACACATGCAAGTAACTTGCAGACAGTTGTGTATACATATTATAGTCGAAACTTCATTTTTTTCGAACTGAAACTTGCATGTGTAAACGGGGGGTAAGACAATTTGAAGCAATATTTTATTTTCACAGTCAAAATCGTCCAAGTACAATATGGCAACCCTAAGCGAAGGCGCCAGATTCCTTTAGTATTTAAATATCATCTGTTATTTATTAATACAAAGTTATACTTTTCCACCCACATACATATTTGCATGTATGTTTTATTCTATTGAATGAATTCTCTTTTCAAACGTAATGACAAACACAATCGCAGTTTCCAATGTGAAACACTGTGAGACCAAATGAAATGAGACACACTCTCTCATTACCATCCACGGCTTAAATCTAGTTTAGTAAAAACTCTCCGATTTTTTCGAAATTTTTTCCATAGGTAGATATTTTTACGCTGATTACGGGAATGTAAAATTTTCTTGGGGGACGGACCCGGTTACCCGGTTATTCGACCCGAAAGTCCGGGTACCCGGTACCCGATAGACCCGGTTCTACTGAACCGAAAAGCTTATGAAACTACCTATCCAACAATCCCTTTCAATAAAAAAGAAACGAACCTTTTTCTTTGGCGAAATGAGGATGTAACGTCGATTTTATGAGGAATTTTTTATTTAATTTCTCTTTGCTTTTTGCTTTAATTTCTGCAAACGGGATCAGTTGTTATCTCAAAGGAATATTTTGAAGCTCGCGAATGAGGTCCCATCAAGACTAGATTCGCTTGAAAACCAGGAAATCATCATTGTGACAGCTTTCATCCCTTTCATTTACAAAATGACTTTCCACGATGAAATTCGCGCTTTAGTTACTTGGTGGTTGCCTACGCGCTTCCCCTTGTTGCATTATATCCGCGATTTTGCCCTAGAAAAGCAAAATATCAAAATTTAAAGAAATTTCAAAAATTACGTCCGTTTTGTGTGTAAAGAAATTGAAAAATGTTCGAGTTTTCAAATGACAAAAAAGTCTGTTTTATTTTGAATTTTGCCGTTTCAATTAATTTCGTAGTCGGTTGTTAAAAATTAGACGGCGGTAAAAGTGTGTGCATTTTGGCGTCGATTTTTTGTAATTTTATTTTTCGTATTTTTCTTATTTTAAACATTTTTTCCCTTATTTTCATGAAATGTTTGAAGAGAAATTTCCAAATCTGCAGTGGTAAGCGCGGATATAAATGAGATTTTATCCTCTTACACATAAACGCAAACATTTTTCTTGAAATATTTTACCGTGTGACATTTAACCATTGTTTTGTCAAGCATACGTGATATCATTTCAATGTGAATTTCATTTCTGTTGGTAAAATAATGAAGGCCTTTAATCAGAAAAGTCGAAAGGTCTTGTTGAAATTATTTGATTTAATTTTAGTGATGTGATTTAGTCTATTTTATAAGAAATAAGAATCTCGCATTAATATATTTTTGTTGTTTTTATTTTGGTTTGAAACAGTTCAATGCAAGTAGCTAGATACAGAAAGAGCTGCTAATAATTCCAAAAGTTCATTTCGCGAAATCATTCGTGTGAACTATTTCGGTCCGGAAAGACACCCAAACATTTTCGAGTTCTCCGAAATGAAAAAGATCTAATTTTCACAATTTTCAAGAAAGTCATTATTTTAGTTTAATCCGAAAAAAATCATCCTCTTAAAGCTATAGAGAACCGTGAAAACAAGGAGGAAGCATTTACACAAAGCCAACAAACTACAGCGTAAAATCAATCCTTCGTCGTAATTTGCAAACTGCAAGTCGATAGGAAATTAAAGGATGGAGGCTGTAAGGCTTCATATGCTATGGTTTCCAAGCAAGTCAAGTCCTGAAGGAACATCATTTGCTGGCTTGAAAAGGGTAATTATGGAAAATCACCTGATACCATTGCAAAAACACTTTGTGAAAAAGAAAAACTCAAATTGCATTAAAGTGGGCAAGGGGGGTCATTCGTAGGCTAAAGGAAAATCTGAGTCATCGAGTTAACGATGATTGTTTATGTCGTCTCTTTATTGCAATTAGGCCGACTAACAGTCTTTGTTAATGTTAATTTTTCATCATTGTTATTGCAATTGTTGTTTTTTATTTATCATTTTTAGTATATTGCCGAATTTTATCAAGAAAATCCCGATAATTATTCCAAAGAGTTGTATGCTTTGGAGACCCTACGAAATCAAGCCTTGAATACACCTAAAGACAACTGTGCTATATTGAAAAGATATTTTTGCCAATTAGAATCACTGCTCAATCGTTTTCCTAAGCTTCGCGACAAAAAGGTCATATTCCAATTTACTTGGAAAGATTTGTACAGCAGCAAAGTCCATGAATACAATGATATAGGCTATGAACAGGCTGCCGTGCTATTTAACATTGCCACAGCTCACACTCAGGCAGGGGCCTCGGTGGATCGTACCGATGTGGAGGGCATGAAATTGGCTTGCACTCATTTTCAATGTGCCGCATGGGCCTTTGGAGAGATACGCGAACGTTATATCAATATGGATGAGTTTGGTGACTGCTTTACCACTGAATTGTTGGTTTTCATGCAGCAAGTATCCTTGGCTCAGGCTCAAGAGTGTATATTGGAAAAATCATTGATTGATAATCGTAAACCGAATATTGTTGCCAAAGTTACGGCCCAAATTGTTGTGTACTATGGAGCGGCATTGGCAGCTTTGCTGACGGGTGGAGATGACGGGCCAGTGGCATCGGTGGTGGATTCGAATGTCTATAAGCAGTGGAAGAAATATGTGCGTTTTAAAATCTCCTACTTGAATTGTATTTTGTATCTCTATCAGGGTCAGCATGCCGAGGAGCAAAGGAAAATGGGTGAAAGATTGACTTTGTTTGAGGTAAAAACTAATCAATTCACATTTCTTCTTTTATTTAATTGGATTTTTTATTTTCCAGGCTGCTTGGGAAAAACTTGAGGAGGCCCGCAAGGAATCCAAAGGCCTGCCGGATCAAAAAGAAATCACTGAATCTTTGATATTCACGGCGGATGTTGTGGAGGGCAAACGCAAAAATGCCAAAAATGAAAATGAATTCATTTACCATGAACCTGTACCCGAATTGACCACCATTAGTGCTGTTCAAGGTGCCAATTTGGTCAATGGCATCAGTTTTTCTGTCACCGATCCTGAGGTAGCTGGTGAAGATATTTTCGCCAGGCTAGTACCAATGAAAGCCCACGAGGCCAGCTCTCTTTATAGTGAAGAAAAGGCCAAGCTTTTGCGTAAATATGGTGCAAAAATAGAAGAAAGAGATAATGAGCTAGCCAGCTTCATGAGCTCCCTGACCTTAGACAATTTAAACATCAATGAGGAGAAGGCCAATAAAATTCCCCAAGGCATTGTTGATCGTTGTGCTGCCTTAAATGCCAATACATCTGCCATACCAGAATTGGTTGCCTCCATGTCACGTCTGGCAGAAATTTGTACAGATGTTGAGGCCAATTTGAAGGAGATATCACAAATTCTAGCCCAAGAGGACAAAGAAGAAAAGGAATTTCAACAAATAACAGGCGTCCAAAGGACACCCAATGCCCATATCACCGAATTGTCGAGAGAATTTCAAAAATATAATGAAGCCCATAACAGGGCTGGAGAGTCGAATGACACACTACGCAAAGCCATGGAGCTGCATATAAATAATTTGAAAATATTGGCAAAACCTCTGCATGAAATTCAACAATCTGTACCAAAATTAAGTTCCGAACTTAATACAGCTGAGGTGTTCAAAGATGTAAAGCTGATTGTCAATAAAGTCAATGAAATGAAGGCTCAAAGATCTCAGTTCCATGCCGATTTACGTATTGCCGTAAACGATGATGATATTACCACGAAAATTATTGCTCACGATTCGGAGGAAGAGCTGCATGGTCTATTTGAACGGGAATTGGCAAAACATGAACGTTTGACCCAGCTAATTGATCAAAATCTCTTGGCCCAGGATAATATTCTAAAGGCATTGACGGAGTCATATGCCAAGGCAGCACCAGTTTTAAAAACCCTAGCCGATGTTAAACATAAACGTGAGAGTTTCTTTGCCTCATTGGCAGCTTCTTATGATGTCTATGAAGATCTGTTGGCCAAATCAGCTAAAGGTTTGGAATTCTATAATAAGTTGTCGGGTAAGTAAAACAACAATTTCGGAGTTTAAAATGGAGTATAATTTTCTCTTCTTATTGTTATCTTTAGCCAACGTCCAAAAGCTATTGTCACGTTGCAAATCTGCCAGGGATGTGCAATCTGAGGAACGTCAACAACGTTTGAAGAGTGTGGCCAATAAACCCAACTCATCCCCCTTACCCCCTGCGGATACCAGCTATGCATCACCTCCCGTATCTCAGACTCCCAAATTACGTGACTATTTGAAGGCCAAAAATGCTGCCAAGGAAAAGAATATGGCTTTGGGTAACACACCGGCAGCCTATAATGCCAATGCTGCCCAATATGTACCACCAATACGACCAAATCCTTTGGGCTCCGAAAATCCCACACAAGCTGTTTGTTCGGGCGGCACCTATTACCCAAATACAGCTGCAGGAAATACCGTACCACCTACTGTGGGACCTAATGAGCCCCCACCACCTTACAGTTTGCAGCAACAACAATATTATGATCCCAATGGGGCGGGTTACACCAATCCCATGTATTACCAGTATCAACAGAATGTGGCACCACCCGCCTATAAGCCACAAGCTTCACCCAATTCACAGTTTACAAATTTAAATGTAAATATGGCAAATCTAACATTGCAACAACAGACAGCAGGGACCGGCAATAGTCCCAAAATTCCCTACAACCAAAGCCCTTACAATGCTGCTGCAGGAAATGCCAATATTTATAGCAATCAAACTCAAGTGAATAATGCCATTCCATCAACAAATCTGCAACAGAATAACTACAATGCCTCGCTTTCAATGAATAACCCACAAATGATGGGAATGTATGGCAGCATGAATAACCAACAGCCACTGCAACAACAACAACAACAGCAGCAGTATATTCCAGGAAGCACAGTTTACAATACATCAACGGCAACAATGTCCCAACAAATGCCTGTGGCTTATACTCAGGCTTACTCGTCTACACCAGGATCGGTAACCGGACCCAACTCCACACAAATGTATAGCCAACCTGTTGTCACCACAGCCTCCACCAGTACAACGGCTCCACAGCAGTATTTGTATGGCTCAACAGCTAACTTTCAGCAAAATCCTAACCTACCCAGTAGCAATTATAATAATTCCCCCGCCCAAAACAACAATAACCACACTAATGTACCTCCCAGTCAACCATTGTATGTGGCCACCAATCAAATTGTAGCACCACCTCCAACAATGCAAGCACCATATGTGGTAATAAATAATCAACAGCAACAACAACAGCTTCAAGGAAATCAACAGTCATTGCAGCAATATCCACAAGGAGGCCAAGTAACAAATCCTCCAACAAATCAAGGCATAACCGGACAAGCTCTAAATCCAGCAATAAATTTGAACAACCAAAATATTATTTCCCCTTCAAATAATAATCTTTCAAATCAGCAGCAGATGGTGAAAGAACAACAACAACAACAACCTGTAGGTCCAACAAATCTAACAGCAAACAATTTTACAAATATGCCAGGCAATTTACCAAACCAAGTTGCAACAAATATAACTGGAATGCCGGGACAAGTACCAGGTTTACAAGGCCAAAGCGCCTATAGCATTCCCGGAAATCCTTCAATACCATCCAGTGGAATATCTGCAGCACCGAATGTAACTCCTAATATTGTTACCACCACACAAGCTAATACTACCCCCACAACGGGGGGCGTTTTGCGAAAGACCTCTTCGTCCACTATGCATCCTGGGTACAGCTATAATCCACAAAGTGGTACATTTGACTATGGCAGTGGTTACCATCAGGCTGCAGCCAATAATCAAATTTTTTATGGTCAATATACCACAGGTGCCCAACCTATAAATTCCCAGGTGGGCACAACAGATTCACAGAGTTCGGGAAAAACTAATTTGTCCACTGGCTTTGATGTAAGTTTCCACATTTCTTTTTTATTACGACTTTTTTTAAAACATATTCCTTTTTTAGTCGCCCATTATATCTCACACAAAGACCGGTGCTGCTATAACTCCGGAGGTTAAACCCACAAATGAAAGTTACTATAATCCTCCGTATGGCTATCAAAAGAACAGTCTCAATCCATCAACACCTAATCCCCAAATACCAGTAACAAATTCGCCAATACAACCAGCAACAACAACTGCTGCTCAACCGGTAATAAACTATGCAATGCCGCAAACAAATTATTATCAATCCCAGCCTTCGGCAACATATATACAAAGTGGCATGGGTACCACGGCAAATACCCAAACTACCAAGAGTGTTAATACCTATGCCACAAGTAGCCAACATACACCAACAACACCCAAACATCAACCACAGACACAGCAGCAGCAGCCGCCACAACCTTTACAACCAACAAATGCAACACCAACATCTGCTAAACCACCACAACCGCCGGCGCCCAAGGCGGCTCCTGTTCCAAAAACATCAAATATTGACTTATTATCGGATATAGACTTTTCAGGAGTTATGGCTGTACCTCCACCCATATTACCTGAACCTGTTTTAAAACCTGTCGTCGTAAATAGTCCTCCAGCCAGCCAGGTGGCAGCAGAGACACCACCCACTAAAGCAACAACATCAACTGCTGCCGAAGAAGTCACTGCCTCAGAGGTTGTGGAGAAAACCAAACATGTTGAGGTAAGTGTGGTGGGTGAGATACGGAACAACAGAATATGGCCGGAATAGAATACCTTGGTAGGGATTTCTATAGAATAGAAGACATCGAAGAACTCGTTAGAGGTCTTCCGCAGAACGGAAGACAGCTTTAGGGGTATTCTATAGAAGGGACGACCTCCTTAGAGGTTCTCTAAAGATTCGAAGACCTTGTTAAGGGTCTTCTATAGAATCGCATACCTCTGTAAGGGAATTCTATAGGATCTAAGACCTCGTTAGGGACCTTCTATAGAATCGAATACCTCGGTAAGGGTATTCTATAGGATCTAAGACCTAGTTAGGGGGTTCTATAGTATCGAATACCTCGTTATGGGTCTTCTGTATAATCGAAGACCTCATTTTACATTTTTACAGATTCGAAGGCCTTGTTAAGGGTCTCCTATAGAAACGAAAGCGCCGATAGGTGTCTTCTATATGATCCAAGACTTAGGTAGGAGTCTTCAATTGAATAGAAGACTTCATTGGAGGTCTATAGAATAGAAGACTTGTTAGGGATCTTCTATAGAATAGAAGAGGAGGTCTTAGAGGTCTTCTATAGAATAGAAGATTTCGTTAGGGGTCTTATATAGAAAGGATGACCTCGTTAGTGGTCTTCTATAGAAAAGAAGGCCTTGTATGGGTCTTCTAAAGAATCGAAAACCTCATAAGGGGTCTTCTATGGAATGGAAGACCACGTTGGAGTCTTCTATTGAATAGAAGATCACGTTATGGTTCTTCTATAGAATCGAAAACCTCCAACAGAGTCGAAGACCTCGCTAAGAGTTTTTTCTGTGAAGTCGTAGACCTCGTAAGGGGTCTCCTATAGAATCGAAGGCTTCATTAGGGGTCTGCTATGGAATCGAAAGCCTCATTAGGGGTCTGCTATAGAATCGAAGGCCTCATTAGGGGTCTATAGAATATAGAACCTCGTTAAGAGTCTTCTGTAGAGTATATAGGATCAAAGACTTCGTTAGGGGTCTTTTATTAAGTCGAGGAACTGGTTAGAGTACTCCTATAGAATCGAAGGCCTTACTAGGGTCTCCTATAGAATCGAAGGCCTTATTAGGGTCTTCTATAGAATCGAAGGCCTTATTAGGGTCTTCTATAGAATAGAAGACTTCGTTAGGTGTCTTCTATAGAAAGGAAGACCACGTTAGGGGTACTCTGTAGAAACAAAAACCTCGTTAGGGGTCTTCTATAGAATAGAAAACCACGTTATGAGTCTTCTATTGAATAGAACATCACGTTATGGTTCTTCTATAGAATCGAAGACCTCGTTAGGGGTCTTCTATAGAATCTAAGACCTCGTTAGGGGTCATCTATAGAATCGAAGACCTCGTTAAAGATCTTCTGTAGAGTCTTTTATAAATGCAAGGAATTCGTTAAGGGTCTTCTATAGAATCGTAGACTTCGGACGGAGTCTTCTGTAGAATTGAAAACTTCGTTAGGGGCCTTCGACATAAACGAAGACGACTGGGACTTCTTTGGGTGTCTTCTATAGAATAGGTGACCATCATTATGGGTTCTATTGTATTTAACGTCTTCCTCGGGGTCATCTTATGAAAGTTATTACTTCTTATGTGTCTTCTATTGAAAGGAATATCCATATTGGGGTCTTCTAGAGAACAGAATTTTACCAAAATTGTACCCTATAGACCAGAAGAATTCCATTGGTGTCATACATAAAATAAAAGAGATATAATCCATAAAGGTTTCTCATAAGCCTCCGATGAATATAAGCCGATTAGGGGTCTTAATTTTAATTAATTAATTTTTTTTCAGGCCTATGTCAATTCCCTTAACACCACTCCCATGGATTTAACATCACCGGTTGATTCTCCAGCTGTTCGAAAAGCAAGTTTTGACAACCTTTCCGTTTGTTCCGATATAAGTTCTTTGGAAAATTTTGATTGGGATTCAACCTCAATGCGTAGCGTTGCCACTACCGATAAACACCTTCATGCTTCTGGCGGCGATAAACATTCCTTTAATTCTTCAACTAATACCACATTCCAAATGAAACCAATCGATCCATTTACCGACGATAAAGTTCTCAAATATTTCCACAAAGAAGTGGAACGTTTTGAAAAACTTGTGGAAACATTAAATGTTAAGATGTTAAATGGTCATACTGCCTTGTCAACCAAGTGGAAGGAGCTGCACGATCTATTGGCCAAAGATGCCAGCAGCCGGACTACCACCATAGCAAAATTGTTTCCCGAAAAGAATCGTTCATTGGATTGTTTACCCTATGATCATGCCAGGGTTAAATTGGACAAGGAGACAGATGATTATATTAATGCTGCCTACATAAAGGTAAGATGTGGTGTTGGAGGTAGCTTGAAAGGATTTGTATGAAAGGTGTTTTTTTTTTTCTTTTAGAATTTGGGTAGTGGTTGTCCAAATTTGATAATTGCCCAGACACCACAACAGAATACCATTAATGATTTTTGGTCCATGGTGTGGTCACAAAAGGCTCGCACCGTGTTGTGCTTGCATACACCAAATGAGGTAGGGAATGAGATACAAAAATGATAAGAATGCATACTAACTATTGTTTGTTCTTATAGATGTTGGATCCATTTTGGCCCCAAGTTGTGGATAAGGAGTCTCACTTTGATGATTTTACAGTGAAATGTGTAAAAGTCATCCAACTGTCACATTGTGTGGAATATCAATTGAATCTGAGCATGTTGGGATCCGATGTTATTATACAATTGGCCATACTGCAAATAAAACAATGGACCAAGAGGTAAGATTGAGAATGTGGCCTGTAATTTTTCTTAATAATTTATCGCTTTTGCAGTACACCGTCTATGGTTGTGGGTATTGCACGCAATGCCTCACAGGCCCATCAACAACGTTGCATGGATTTCAATGATTCCCAATCTCCCTTGATTATGAACTGCTTAACCGGCTCGGAAAGATCTGAATTAGTGGCTGTGGCCATATGTGCAATATTGGCCACCCAGAATAAGCGTCCAGTTCTAATAAGTATGGACAACAAGGCGACATTTAGTGGTGGTGTTATATAAAGAGAACATATTCTTCTTTCTTACAGATGTTGTTGATGTTTGGCATCGCATATGTCAACAACGCCAACAGGCCTTGCGGGATGTCGAAACATTGGAAGAATCATTGCAAATTGTTCTAAATCATGCCCATGATGTTTTAAACAAGAGTAAGTAGAAAATGAGATTAAAATAAAATTGGAAGCATTTAAATAATTTAATTCTAGGAGGCATCATGACATCATATCAAATGAAGATTGCACCGCAAGTTACCGCCCAAGAAAAACAAGCCACCAAGGATCCTCTCAACGATTTGGATGCTCTGTGGAAATTGAAATCATAATCAAATCATGACCGCAACCCAGCTAAAGAGTACAGACTTGAGCAAAAAAACAACTAAACTAAACAAAACAAAATTTTATATGTGTATTAACAATGAACAACAACAATTTTACTTTCGAACATAAACCCTTTTAAAGGTTCGTACGTGGAAAAAATGTTATCTTTTTTATGATGTTTCCGAAACATAAATGTAAACGACTATTATTATTCTTATTTAATTGGATTATTATTGGAATTCATAAACCAAACTTGTTAAACATATATTTAAAGCAAAAAAGTATTCAAAACACCCCTCTAGAATTTCATTATTGATCTTTAAAAAAGTATCATAATTATATTTATATCTCAAAAAGAAAAAGCTAAACAACCATGTTGCAACAAAATCTCTATATATATAATTATTCATATACAATTATACTTTATATATTTTAAATTTATTCAATTAACACATACCTACATACATATATGCATAAATAAAGATACCCCGAACACTTATATATTACAAATTGGACATGGCACCGTTTAGAAGCATATATTTGCATATATACATACATTTAAATCAATAAAAACATATTACAATTTGAAAATTAATTAACGAAAATGGAATTTTACTTACCAGTTCTGCCGTTTCAACTAAAAGGAGAAAGTGGGGAATCTCACGGAGTTTTTATTGGTAGACCAAATTTCCTGTTGACGAGTAGAGAAATTTGTATAAGAAACACCACGATTGATGACAAAATTTTCATTCCTTCGATTTCAGTCCAAAATTCGCTCAAAATCTGAACATTTACTTAATAAAAGACTCATGTTTTGAGAAGAAATATCGAAATATCGTTTAGTGGAGTTGAAATTATTTCATTATAAGATCCACTATGGGAGATGCGCAGTCAAGTGGCTCGGTATTGGAGACAAAATTTTTCTTATCAAAGAAAAAATTCTATGTTAAATGACCCACGATTTGGAGATGAAAATTCTTATTAAATGGTCCGGGAATTGAGGAAAAAATTTCCAACAAACGACGCGCAATTCGATGTTGAGAATTTCATTTAAATGTTCATGATTTGTAGAAGAAAATTCCCTTGAAATTACCCATTAAATAGTCCACGATTTGAGAAGAATATGTATTTGGTATTAAATTGTATGCATATCGATATGTGAATTGACCATTAAAACACCAGATCAATAGGTCCACGTTCGGAGAACAAAATTTAGTATTAAAAGGTTCACATTTTGAAAATAAGTTTTCTTATAAAATGTCCATATTCAGGGGACAGTTTGGTATTGAAGGTACGCTAATTACTGGAGGAAAAAGTGTTCCATAACATATGGTATTAGAAGATTAATTATTTAACTAGAATACTTGCTGTCCACATTTGAAGCAGAAAAGTTCATATCTAAAAGACCAAGTAGGTGGTGAAAATTAAGTAGTCCACATTTCAAGTGCATTGTTTGTAATAAAAAGGCCGATTTGGAAGCGGAAAGTTTGGTCCAAATACCAAAAATTCAAGTAACCTTCTTGTGATTTTGTCCGCTAAGTTCAGTAGGCACATCATGATTTAGGTCGTTTATGTCCCACGTTGGACGCCACCTCTGTTATGAGTTCGTTCATGAAGAAATGTCCTATAACGTGGATCATATTGGTGAGAAATATATTCTCAAAGAAGAATAAAAGCTCGAAAATTGCACCCTAAAGGTCATGTATTGTTATGGGAGGTCCAATGCTCTCTCCGACTCATCGTGTCATTATGAATGCCAGCCTGTATCCGTCTCCGATGGTAAACTTTCGCTGCTCATTAAGGTACGCCATCTTCTTCAGAGTCAAATAACGTTAATGTCTGGGCGCAATTGTTGGGTGATTTATTGATCCAGCTTCTCAGTCTCTCTCTCTCTCTTTGAGGGTACAATTACTTACCTAAAACCGGCATCCGATTTACTACAAAATTATTTTCCTTCGTTCATTCCTTACGTTAATAGAATATGGGGATATGTCAATTTCCAGTGGTGGCACAGATACTTGTGCAAAGATCCTCTATGAATTCAAAGAGCCTCGATCAGAGAAGGTCGTCTTGACTGAATGGTGATGAAAGTTGTCGAAAGTCATTTTAAAAGAAATGGAGAAATGGCGCCCAACGTTGGCACAAGTTTTCTACAGTGTCGAATTATCTGGATCAGAGAAGGTCGCCTTGACTGAACGTTGATAAGGAGGCGGTCGAAACCCACATTAATGGAGATGGCGCCCAACATTGACACTAAAGAACAAATCTCAAGTAATGTCCAACGTTGACACGAAAGAAAAAACTGAAGCCATGTACAATTTTTGGTGTCGGCACTGATGTTCGGACACTTGTCTTCGGCTGCTTCAAATCGTCTGGATCTGAAAAGGTCGCCTTGACTGAAAGCTGATGAGAGGAGCGGTCTAAACCCATATTAACAGAGATGGCACCCAACATTATCATGAACGGCAATACCCGTGATTTTTTTCACTTTCTCCCTTAAGTTGCAACGGCGGAAAAACAAAACTCACGGGGAAATTTCATTCATGATAGGCGCCAATATCATAAACAACAGATAGCCTCATAAGCTAGGACACCTTAACATCAACATATAGACTAAATTTTGCTGGAATGCTGATTAATACGGTTAAAAGCTAACGCATAGCATATATGGCGCCCAACGTGGGGCACGAACGAATTCATGCCACATCTAATGCTGGTGTTGAAAATACATTTCAATGGAAATGGCGCTCAACGTATGACACATACGATTTCATGCCCACTTGAATGAAAAGGAGGGCAAAAATATCACAAACCTTTAAGCACCTCTGCGATTCATTGAAGTCTTCGCGTTTTAGTTGGTTAACAATATGTCGATGGAATATTGATCGTGGTTTTCAGGAGAATGCTGAAGCAACATGGGATGGCGCCAAACGTGGGCGGGAACAAACGAAATCATGATATTTGCTGGAATTCAAGGTATTTGCTGGATATGTACACAACAATTTAGGTAAATGCCGGGTAGAAATCCATTTCTATAGTTTGGGTTGCAGGAACCGACAACTGCCGCCTTGTGCGCATCAAACTAGGACACCAGCAGAGGTGGTGTTCTATCGCTTTCTGCCTCTTCCTCGTCTTCGTAGAGCCAGCAATACTCAATGGTGTTGTCCTACCACTAGCTTGTCATAGTTCTTATACGACAGTGACCAGTTGTGACCCTTACAGCTATTCTGATCTCTGACTTTCTATGTGAGCTTAGGAATGCAATTCTACATCCAGATATTACCAGTTACGGTTTTCTCAAAGTAGAACTTGTTTAGTTTGTCGAAGAAGAAGCAGAGTGGTTTCTCAATACAGTCATCCACTTGTGTGTCAGAACGGAGAGCCTCGTCTTGCTAGTTCATCAACTATCATATTTTCCTCACCATTATCGTGCCCTGGTAACCTGATTTTTATGATAAATCTACAATTTTGAACAGTTTTATATTTTCTGACAAATTATCCGTGTGCCTTTAGAACAGCCTGGCTATTCACGTGACCACTCTACCTGAAATGTATCTGTCATATCCACTAACAGTTCTAAAGCTTTCAACACTGCAAAAATTCTACCAGAAAAAAACGCTGCAGTTGTTGCTACGTTTGTTCCGTTTTTCGCAGTACACACCAATTCCCGTTCTTTCTTCCATCTCCAAAACATGAAAATGTCAAGGACACGCATGTAGCTCTCTGAATCTCAAAGCTCTCTGAGCCTTGATAGAAGGTGAGGAATTGTGAACGATGAGCTAGCGAACGTTGGACTTCATTGGTCTTCTATACGCATCATTAGGTGCAATTATTAATTAAAAGTTGAATCGAAATTCACAGACGTTGGCAGCTTGTCGGGAAAAATAATGCAAACGGTTCAAAGACACGTTATAACAGAGTTGGCGCCCAATGTGGAGTAATAACCTACGACAGTTATGCTTTTTCGATTTTCATTTACAAAGATGGATAGACATATTTACTGGGATCACAACAATATATGGGTCAATCACTAGAGTGGATCTATATAAGTACAGTCGATCTTCTCTTTAACAAACGTCGCTATATCGAATTGTCCTTTGGACTAAAAATGTGAACAAAAATATTTTCTCTATAATGAAGTTTCTCTAAAAATAATCAATTTTTTCGACTCCCAGACAGAAAATTTCAAACAGGCTGCATGTACTTGTGACCAATTTAACTCTTCGTTTTCGGTTGGACATTCTCATGAAGGTGTGGATTAACTATGGGATATATTCAACATTGTTTTCAAAATAAATAAATTTAAATCACTTTGTGAAAGAAAATCTGTTATTACAATTATTGAAGTAATTAAACCATGCCTTAAGTAATACAGGCGATGGAATGCCATTTTAACGTAAATGGCGAACAAACAGGAAACCACCCATCCTCAGCGACCAATGGAAATCTTTGCGTTTTAGTTTGTTATGGATGTATTGATGGTTTCCATATGAATACAGAAGCAGCATGAGGCATAAACGAAATCATAACAGAAATGGCGCCCAACTTGGGGCACAAATGAACGAAATCATGATGTGACAACTGAAATAGGCTGACAAAAAATCACAAACAGGGAGTCTGTACCTATGACAAATTTAAACAATTTAACATTCTCATGGAAGCATGACTCAACTAAGTACAAATTCTAAATTGGAAAAGCGTCCACATTTGTTCACAAATAACTCCCAACAGCTTCGTTTTAGATAAGTTTGACTGTAGCTCCCATTGGCAGTTGGCAGACATTCCCCAGATGACACTTTGTGTCCGTGAATCAACCCAACCTAAACATTAGTTCACCTACGAAAAAGAAGCACGTTGCAGATTTGGCGCCCAATATGGTGAACAAATAGAATGTGCTTATAGAAATTCAAGCTGAAGATGAGGCTCAATGAATTTAATATACGTACGATCTTGCATCTCAAAAACTAAGTCCGTGCCGGGAGACTATGAAGCGAACTCTGATTCACATATCCGCATTGACGATGTTGACATCGAATGGGTGGACGAATTAAATTACTTTGGTAGTCAAATAACGATAAACGGTGGACGTGAAGAAGACATCAACGTCCGATTAAATAAAGGAAAGGCTGCTTTCGGCATGCTTCAACCTATTTGGAGATCCCGACAAATCTCAAACCTCACCAAGCTTCGTATATATATGTAATTCGAATGTTAAATCTGCCCTTTGTTACGAATGCGAAACCTGGAAACGCACGAGTTCAATAGACGCCCGCCTAAAAGGTTTTACAAATAAATGTCTGCGGCAAATTTTAAACCTTTGATGGCCGAACCGCATACGGAATGCTGAACTTTTGAACATCACCAATCAAAAGGGCACACGTTACGGCAACGGGTTCTTACGTACCGGATTGACCCGAAACCAAAAGTGTTTCGGCCAGCGGCTGCCAACCCAGCATTATATGCTGCTACAACAACAACAACGTTACGAAGACCGAAAACATTTCTCGTCAAGCGCTTCGATGAAAACCCCAGGGTAGAGACCGGCGTGTTGGTGCACCAGCTAAAAGTCGATCGACGCAGAACTACAAGCAACAAACTATTCATGGAACGACGTCAGTCCAGCATTGCACTACAGAGTTTGATATAAAAGAATGGTTGAGGCCCTATGATCCACAGGGAGCGAAGGATAACACAAGAAGACGACCTATGAGAGCATGAGTGAGCATTTATTATTTTCCTGCTTCGTTTTTATATTTAATCATCGACCATTTTGAGTTTCGAGTAGTAGTAATAGTTGTAACCCTTAAGATTAAGAAGTACGTAGCAAATTTTGGCGCCCAACGTGTGGCTTGAACAGAATGAATTCAATTTACTCTCGAATTTTCTTGATAAGAAAGGATTTACCGTTTTCTTTGTTAGCTGTGGATTTCTATGTTTTTCTTTTATCGGATATGGGCATAATGACGGAGTGTTAGGCGATCATCTGCTGATGGGTATTTAAGGTTTGCAGTAGGGTGGTTACCAACTGTATTAAAAATAATCTTGAGAAAGAAAGCGTGGAACTACGCTGACAAATTTGTGCAAGGATATATTATACTCCTTGAGGACTCACTGTGCCAAATTACAGCCAATATGATTGTAAAATGTGGCTAGTAGGTGATAAATATCTTAAATAGGGAGGAACATTTATGTGGGGGCTATATGAAAACATGGACCCATGTTCTCTTGATATAAGTAAGATTTGAGCCAAATTTCGTCAGGCTACGTCAAGTAGTTCGGCAGTTAAACGAGGTACATGACTGGAGGGTCTCAGATGACCAATCCTTCTCTGACCACAGGTATATTAGCTTCAAAATATCAAGGCCACCGCCAAACCCGATAACATTCCGTAACAAATCCAAAACAAACTGGACCAAGTTCGAAATTAAATTAAGGTACAGACTAGGGCAAGGAGAAGAAGAGGAACGCCTAAGTAAAGAGGACATTGACAGTAAAGTCAACAAATTAGCCAAAGCCCTGGTAAAGTCTTTCGAGGATAGTTGTCCCCTACGAGAAAGGAAGTCCGCCTAAAAAACCCTGGACGAAAGGAGGGGAAATTCGTAAGAAAGGCAAAGAGGTCCGTAGACTTTACAATAGGGCAAAACGAAAAAAATTAGCTGTATTCTGGGACAACTACAAATCAAAACTAAAAGAATACAACAAACTGACAAGGAACGCCAAACGCAACTCCTGGAAACTTTTCTGCGAACAGGTAGATAGCGTAAACGACGTATCAAAAATTAAAAAGTTTCTATCCAAAACCCATACACAAGCCGATCAAATGGTTGATGAAATGGGAAGGAAGATGGAAACAAGCGAGGAAACCTTAGGCCTTCTGATGAGAACACACTTCCCTTCAAGCACTGCGGCCCAAACAGTGCTTTTGACGGCAGGAGGCACGGGTGGTTTTTATACCCAAACCAGGTAAGGCAAGTTACGCAGTACCAAAATCTTATCGCCCGATAAGTTTAACATCTTTTTTTACTCAAGACATGTTGAAATATAAACAACATGCATACGTGAAAGGTAGATCAGTGGAAACCGCATTACATGAGGTAGTACACCACATAGGGAGGACCTTCGAAATGAAGATGTACACACTCGCAGTTTGCATCGTCATAGAAGGTGCTTTCAACAACGTCAGCACGGAAACGCTGATCCACTCCCTAGACGAATTTCGTGTAGACAGAACGCTGAGGAACTGGATAGACGACATGCTAAGGAACAGATGGATAAGCTGCGCGTTACATGACGTAACAAGAAGAGACAAAGTAGGGCACGAAACGCCACAGGGGGGTTTTTATCGCCGCTTCTGTGGGTCACTACCATAAATAGTCTACTAAGGTCCTTAACCAAGAAAGGATTTGAACCAGTCTGTTATATAATACTTCTAAGGGGAAAGAATCCAGATCTACTTTGCAGGAGAGCCGAAGAGGCTCTAAATATAGCTTACAACTGGGCTAGACCAAGAGGTCTTAATGTTAACCCGCAAAAAACAGCGTTATGTCTTTTCACTAGGAAAACGAAATTGGGCTCCGTCGAGGAACCAGTTTTCCTGAATAAGACATTAACTACATCTCCAACAGTTAAATATCTGGGGGTAATTCTAGATAGGAAACTCAAATGGAAAGACCATATTCAGGAAAGGGCTGCCAAAGCACACAGATGTTGGTCAACTTGCAGAAGGGCTATAGGCTCAAAATGGGATTTTAATCCTAGAATGATACACTGGCTATACAGAAGCGTAATAAGACCGATTCTTACTTACCCATCTGTTGTATGGTGGACAGCTATGGACAAAAAGTACAATGTGGAAACATTGCAAAGAGTCCAAAGAATGTGCTGCCTAGGCATTATGTGGATCGATGGAACCCTTGTACAGATTCCCGCTGGAAGCTGCGGGCTTACGGACGGGGCTGTGTTCGGGGGGAGAACGGGACTGAGTCTTTATATCGTAGACACGGAAACGAGGATCTCCCTTCGTCTGCCGGATCATAACACGATCCTCCAGGCCGAAATCCGAGAGATCACAGAATGTCTGAACTGGTTTAAAACAAATACAAGGCCACTCAGAGTTAACATCCTTACGGATAGTAAAGCAGCAATTAGAGCTATAACGAAAACTGTCTTAGAGTGTAAAAATTCAATTAACGACTATTCCCATTATGGCTCGGTAAACATTATATGGGTACCAGGACACATAGGGATTACGGGAAACGAAGTGGCAAACTCCTTAGCAAAACAAACCAGGGAGCTACGACAATGCCAAACCTTTAAAGGCGGCGCGTATAGAACTAAAAGCTTGGGCAAAGAATGCTCATGTATCTTTATTGAATAACCAGGAAAAGGGAAAACCTACAAAAATCCTTTGGGGAAACCCAGACCAGGACAAAACAAGTGACCTCCTAGTGATGAGTAAATGGATATCAGTAGACTGATCGGTGTCCTCACAGGGCATCTAGGACTACAAGCGCATCTGCACAGGATAGGCTGTGCAGAGAATAGTGAATGCAGGGCATGTGGCGAGGACAACGAAACGTTGGAACACTATCTCTGCCACTGCCAGGCTTCCACAAACTTGAGAACTCAACTAATGGGAAACGACATAATTACAGGACTCGACCATATCAAGGACATCGGGTTCAAAAACTTGAGGGACTACGTCAATGGGACGGAACTCCTAAACTAACAACAACTATTTACCCACTGTCCATCTCTACCCCTATAAGGAGTTATGAAAAAGTAAAACAAAAAAATATTGTATATATTTTTTGAAATTATTTTATTTAACATTTTTTTTTTGTTATTTTTCTGTTAATTTTACTAAATTGTTGTTGTTGCTGTTTTTTTGGTTTTTAGTTCGGTTTTTTGTTTTTTTTTTTACACAACTACAATCATGAAAAATATATCTAAAAAAATTACATTTAAAAATTGTGTATTTTTATTTCGTTTTTGTTGTTGTTGTATTTTTGTTAGTTTGGTATTTGCTAATTTATTAACGCATATTTGTTGGTTATTTTTTTGTGGTTGTGTGTTGTTTGTTACTTGTTGTTGTTGTTGCCGTTTAGTAGTTAATATTTTAAACACTGAGCAAACATTTAAGAAAATTTACGTTATGTTGTTGTTATTGTTGTTTTGTGTGTATTTGTGTGTGAGTTTTACTTTAAAAATATAAATAAATTAGCGCACCAATGTAAATTATTTTATTTTTATTATTATTTATTTTTGTTTTCTTTCTTACTTTACAAATTTAAATAAAAAAGCAGTCTAAATTGCAAACAATTATTTTCTGTTGTTGTTCATTTTGGCCTTTAAAAATTGTATTTTAATAAATAATTTACACAAAAATATTGTTTTTCTCTTTTTATGTTTTATACAAATTGTCACCAATCCGCCGTGGAGGAGGAAGGTTGAGACTTTTAAAATGTTTAGGATACATGAAATGAAAAGTTCCATATCCCATAAATTAATCACTTTATGAGGTTATGTTGCCTTTCAGCCCATGTGCCACATGGTATTCCAGTAACGATGATTTTTAGTTGTGTTTTTTAAAAATATTTTTTTTTGTATTTTTTTTCTTTTTTAATACTTAAATTATTTTAACAAATCACAGTACATAATATAGCATATTTTTTACATTCTTTTTCAAGCCGTTTGTAAAAATTAAAAAATTGGCTTATTTTTTGTTTTCTTAGAAAAAAAAAACATTAAAAAATAATTTATATATTTTTAGAGAGTTTTCTTTAGAATTGTTCGTTTTTTAATTTTTTATGTATGTAAATTTTAGTTATAAAAAATAATAAAAAATATGGGAATTATAACAAATTTCTAGGTAAAATAGTCTGTCATGGAAGTAATATATAATACCAAATCTGGATTTTAGGATGGAATATACATAATTCGAGATATAGAAAAAATAAAATCCTTAATTTTAATGAAGCTGCCAAACCAGAAAATATTCTTAAAAAATAAAAACAAAATATAAAAAATAAGCAATATAAAAACGAAAAAACAACAAATTTGCAAATTTTACAATGAATGGTTAGAAATCATGGAGGTATGTATGGCTTATTATGGGTCAATTGTGAAATGGGGTGAACTTTTTTCACATTTCAAATCACTTCTTTGATCTGCCAGCAGCAGCTGTAATTTTTTATAGAATTTCATGGTAATTTTTGTTTTTGGAGATGGAATGGTAGTCTTCCGAATTAAAACTTTTTATGAAAAAGACGAGTGTGAGATTTTTAATATGAAAAAACTTCATTAATGTTCAATTTCTTTGTTGGAAATGTTATCGATAAGTTTCACTGATATGAATTAAATCTATTTTCGAAATTTGTTCGTTTGGCTTAAAATTTAAAAAATAAAAAAACATACTTCACTTAGCCACCTTGTAGTCCAATGTCATAACTAATGCACCATGGATATTTATTTTAATGAAAATGGCGCCCAATTGAAGTCTTCGCGTTTTACTTGATTATGGATGTATTGATGGTGTTTGAATCGTGGTCTTCATAAGAATATTAAAGCAAGATGGGGTATAAACAAACTCATAACACAAATGGCGCCCAACGTGGGACACGAACATAGGCAATTTTCAATGAATGAGAATTTCCATAGGAACTTTTCAATTCAGCCTGGCTGAATGAGAATTTCCATAGGAAATTTTCAATTCAGCCTGGCCGAATGAGAATTTCCATAGGAAATTTTCAATTCAGCCTGGCCGAATGAGAATTTCCATAGGAAATTTTCAATTCAGCCTGGCCGAATGAGAATTTCCATAGGAAATTTTCAATTCAGCCTGGCCGAATGAGAATTTCCATAGGAAATTTTCAATTCAGCCTGGCCGAATGAGAATTTCCATAGGAAATTTTCAATTCAGCCTGGCCGAATGAGAATTTCCATAGGAAATTTTCAATTCAGCCTGGCCGAATGAGAATTTCCATAGGAAATTTTCAATTCAGCCTGGCTGAATGAGAATTTCCATAGGAAATTTTCAATTCAGCCTGGCTGAATGAGAATTTCCATAGGAAATTTTCAATTCAGCCTGGCTGAATGAGAATTTCCATAGGAAATTTTCAATTCAGCCTGGCTGAATGAGAATTTCCATAGGAAATTTTCAATTCAGCCTGGCTGAATGAGAATTTCCATAGGAAATTTTCAATTCAGCCTGGCTGAATGAGAATTTCCATAGGAAATTTTCAATTCAGCCTGGCTGAATGAGAATTTCCATAGGAAATTTTCAATTCAGCCTGGCTGAATGAGAATATCCATAGGAAATTTTCAATTCAGCCTGGCTGAATGACAATTTCCATAGGAAATTTTCAATTCAGCCTGGCTGAATGAGAATTTCCATAGGAAATTTTCAATTCAGCCTGGCTGAATGAGAATTTCCATAGGAAATTTTCAATTCAGCCTGGCTGAATGAGAATTTCCATAGGAAATTTTCAATTCAGCCTGGCTGAATGAGAATTTCCATAGGAAATTTTCAATTCAGCCTGGCTGAATGAGAATTTCCATAGGAAATTTTCAATTCAGCCTGGCTGAATGAGAATTTCCATAGGAAATTTTCAATTCAGCCTGGCTGAATGAGAATTTCCATAGGAAATTTTCAATTCAGCCTGGCTGAATGAGAATTTCCATAGGAAATTTTCAATTCAGCCTGGCTGAATGAGAATTTCCATAGGAAATTTTCAATTCAGCCTGGCTGAATGAGAATTTCCATAGGAAATTTTCAATTCAGCCTGGCTGAATGAGAATTTCCATAGGAAATTTTCAATTCAGCCTGGCTGAATGAGAATTTCCATAGGAAATTTTCAATTCAGCCTGGCTGAATGAGAATTTCCATAGGAAATTTTCAATTCAGCCTGGCTGAATGAGAATTTCCATAGGAAATTTTCAATTCAGCCTGGCTGAATGAGAATTTCCATAGGAAATTTTCAATTCAGCCTGGCTGAATGAGAATTTCCATAGGAAATTTTCAATTCAGCCTGGCTGAATGAGAATTTCCATAGGAAATTTTCAATTCAGCCTGGCTGAATGAGAATTTCCATAGGAAATTTTCAATTCAGCCTGGCTGAATGAGAATTTCCATAGGAAATTTTCAATTCAGCCTGGCTGAATGAGAATTTCCATAGGAAATTTTCAATTCAGCCTGGCTGAATGAGAATTTCCATAGGAAATTTTCAATTCAGCCTGGCTGAATGAGAATTTCCATAGGAAATTTTCAATTCAGCCTGGCTGAATGAGAATTTCCATAGGAAATTTTCAATTCAGCCTGGCTGAATGAGAATTTCCATAGGAAATTTTCAATTCAGCCTGGGTGAACAAGAATTTCCATAGGAAATTTTCAATTCAGCCAGGCTGCATGAGAATTTCCATAGGAAATTTTCAATTCAGCCAGGCTGAATAAGAATTTCCATAGGAAATTTTCAATTCAGCCTGGCTGAATGAGAATTTCCATAGGAAATTTTCAATTCAGCCTGGCTGAATGAGAATTTCCATAGGAAATTTTCAATTCAGCCTGGCTGAATGAGAATTTCCATAGGAAATTTTCAATTCAGCCTGGCTGAATGAGAATTTCCATAGGAAATTTTCAATTCAGCCTGGCTGAATGAGAATTTCCATAGGAAATTTTCAATTCAGCCTGGCTGAATGAGAATTTCCATAGGAAATTTTCAATTCAGCCTGGGTGAATGAGAATTTCCATAGGAAATTTTCAATTCAGCCTGGCTGAATGAGAATTTCCATAGGAAATTTTCAATTCAGCCTGGCTGAATGAGAATTTCCATAGGAAATTTTCAATTCAGCCTGGCTGAATGAGAATTTCCATAGGAAATTTTCAATTCAGCCTGGCTGAATGAGAATTTCCATAGGAAATTTTCAATTCAGCCTGGCTGAATGAGAATTTCCATAGGAAATTTTCAATTCAGCCTGGCTGAATGAGAATTTCCATAGGAAATTTTCAATTCAGCCTGGCTGAATGAGAATTTCCATAGGAAATTTTCAATTCAGCCTGGCTGAATGAGAATTTCCATAGGAAATTTTCAATTCAGCCTGGCTGAATGAGAATTTCCATAGGAAATTTTCAATTCAGCCTGGCTGAATGAGAATTTCCATAGGAAATTTTCAATTCAGCCTGGCTGAATGAGAATTTCCATAGGAAATTTTCAATTCAGCCTGGGTGAACAAGAATTTCCATAGGAAATTTTCAATTCAGCCAGGCTGCATGAGAATTTCCATAGGAAATTTTCAATTCAGCCAGGCTGAATAAGAATTTCCATAGGAAATTTTCAATTCAGCCTGGCTGAATGAGAATTTCCATAGCAAATTTTCAATTCAGCCTGGCTGAATGAGAATTTCCATAGGAAATTTTTCAATTCTGACTGGCTGAATGAGAATTTCCATAGGAAATTTTCAATTCAGCCTGGCTGAATGAGAATTTCCATAGGAAATTTTCAATTCAGCCTGGCTGAATGAGAATTTCCATAGGAAATTTTCAATTCAGCCTGGCTGAATGAGAATTTCCATAGGAAATTTTCAATTCAGCCTGGCTGAATGAGAATTTCCATAGGAAATTTTCAATTCAGCCTGGCTGAATGAGAATTTCCATAGGAAATTTTCAATTCAGCCTGGCTGAATGAGAATTTCCATAGGAAATTTTCAATTCAGCCTGGCTGAATGAGAATTTCCATAGGAAATTTTCAATTCAGCCTGGCTGAATGAGAATTTCCATAGGAAATTTTCAATTCAGCCTGGCTGAATGAGAATTTCCATAGGAAATTTTCAATTCAGCCTGGCTGAATGAGAATTTCCATAGGAAATTTTCAATTCAGCCTGGCTGAATGAGAATTTCCATAGGAAATTTTCAATTCAGCCTGGCTGAATGAGAATTTCCATAGGAAATTTTCAATTCAGCCTGGCTGAATGAGAATTTCCATAGGAAATTTTCAATTCAGCCTGGCTGAATGAGAATTTCCATAGGAAATTTTCAATTCAGCCTGGCTGAATGAGAATTTCCATAGGAAATTTTCAATTCAGCCTGGCTGAATGAGAATTTCCATAGGAAATTTTCAATTCAGCCTGGCTGAATGAGAATTTCCATAGGAAATTTTCAATTGTTACATTCTTACTAGACACCTTAACGTATACATTATGCCAATACTTATACGCGGTGTGGTATTGCTGATAAATTGAAGCTAATTTATCCCTTGTCACGATCTACCTGGGCACCATAGCGAATACATTATACCAACACGTATACGCCGTGTGGTTTAGTGTGGTTCCTCTTTCAAAAAAAGTTAACCTTAAAAATTTAGAGTTCCTTGCCTCTTAACGCTTGCAAAAAAACAAACCTCGATCACGAAGAGAGCGGAAGGAAGTCTGTTGAATAAATTGGAAGTTTTGAAAATGTTATTATTTTTATTAGAAATCGGTTTGTATGTTTGGAAAGTGCCGAAAAACTTCCTCGGCAACTTGAACCTGTCTGTTGGAAAATAATTTAGACTTTCCATTCACATACTACCAAGTAAAATACTAAAGTAATTCAAGGCATGTTTAGAGTTTATGAGTAAAATGAAACGGAAATGATCTTTTGGGTCTTCAGAAAAAAATTTAAAAATTAAAAAAATATATATTGCGAAAGGGGAATGGGGATCTTCGCAGATGTGTACTCCGGTACGGAAAGTCTCTGATCGTCACTCACTTGGGAGTGTCCAGAGATGACTCATTTGTCGAATTTTCCAAGCAGCTCACTACTTCCGATTTTATATCAAGTATTCCCTGGTAATATCGAACAGACAACCGTTTGTTGATAGCTAGAGTGAGAAGGCGACCCTGCCTAGAGGGTTTGTTGGCAATCCTAACGCTAGGATCGGACGCTGTGGCCCAATCAGCCGCACGTCTTAAACAAAATCGATTACAGAAACTAATACAAGAATGAAAACGAACTATAATCCCCCCAACCCGTTGACGACTTTTGGACCACGAACAAGGATTAGAATTGGACAATGGAATGTTAGAACGCTTCGAGAAACCTCAAGATTGGCTCAATTAGAAGACCAATTCCAAAAATTAAATCTAGTCATCTTGGGAATCAGCGAGATGCGATGGTGTGGAAAAGATGAAACAACATCAGCAAATGGAAATCTGATATTGCACAGTGGCAAGAAAGAGAGGAGTGAACATGGCGTTGGCTTCATAATATCGAAAGACATGAAGCAATCTCTAAAAGAGTGGAAACCAATTTCAGAAAGCATCATAACAGCAAGATTCTTTACAAAAATAAGAAAGTGTCTACACATAATACAATGCTACGCCCCAACGGAAGATGCTGAACCCACTCTGAAAAATGACTTTTATGACCAACTAACCGCAACAATACGGAATGTTCCAAACCGCGATATTCTTCTATTGATGGGTGATTTTAATGCTAAAATCGGTAGCGACAATACAGGCCTATCTCATATTATGGGCAAACACGGAATGGGCATAAAAAACGACAATGGAGAAAGATTGATAGAATTCTGCCAAACATTCGACATGGTGATTGGAGGTTCATTATTTCCACATAAAGAAATTCATAAGTACACATGGACATCTCCGAATGGTACTACAAAAAATCAAATAGATCATATTTGTATCCGAAGAAAATGGAGAGGGTCCTTAAATGACGTGCGCTCAAAAAGGGGCGCAGATATAGATAGTGACCATGAACTTGTGGTGGCAACAGTTAGACTAAAACTAAAAAAGAACTACCGAAAAGTAACTGAAAAAAAGAACAAACGATTAGATGTAGAACAACTGAGGGATATACCAAAAAGAAATAGAGTAGCAAATCTGTTAAGAGAAAGCATCACACCAAACCAGAGGTCATGGGAAGACACCCACAAAACCTTAAAGGATATAGCCGATGAAGAAATCGGAATAAAACAAAAAGAAAAACGAAAGATCTGGATAACAAACGAGACATGGCAGCTTATCAAAGAGAGAAACTCGCTTAAGGAAAAGAAATTACACAACCCGTCATTATCAACACAATATAAAAACGTTGCCAAAGCAGTCAAAACCTCAGCCAGGAGAGACAAAAGAAAATATTTTAAAAACTTTGCGGAAGATGCAGAAGCCGCTGCAGGCTCTAACAACATGCGATCATTACACCAACTCATTGGGCGATTGGCGAACACTTATACATCCCGTACAGCAATAGTTAAAGATGACGGCGGCAATCTAATCACATGCGTCGAAGGCCAAACAAAAAGATGGCGTGAGCACTTTATACGTGTAAGTAATGTGGATACACCAGAGTCACAAGAAAATATTGAACAAAGTCAAATAGAAACCGCTCCTAACTCTGGCATATCAACCGAAACTCCAAGCATTGAAGAGGTGATACACTCTATTGTCAAACTAAAAAGGAACAAGGCACCTGGAGAGGACGGAATTCCTCCAGAACTGCTACAAACAAACCCAGCAGCAGCAGCAGCAATTTTACATCCCCACCTTCAAGCTGCATGGACAAACGAAAGTCTCCCAATCTCATGGACCGAAGGTGCGATAATAAAACTGCCGAAAAAAAATTATCTGACCAATTGCGACAATTGGAGAGGTATAACTCTCCTTAACACCATATATAAGATTTTAGCACTGGTCATAAACAATAGATTAGATCCCACCGAAAAACTTTTAACAGATGAGCAAGCTGGATTCCGCCCACATAGAAACTGCCTGGACCAAACTAACACTTTAAGAATAATTATCGAACAGTCCATTGAGTTCCGAACGCCATTGTACCTAGTGTTCATAGACTTTAGAAAAGCCTTTGACACAATCTCCCGTAGTGCCATATGGAATGCACTAAAAACTAAAGGGGTGCCAGAAAAGATTATATCAATAATAAAGGCAATGTATTCCAACGCATATTTACATGTACGTCACAAGGGCTTAAAGAGTGAACCCTTTACCACAAATGCTGGCGTAAAACAAGGATGCCCACTATCTCCATTGTTATTCGCGGTAGTATTGGACGAAATTATGCTAAAGTTAGAAAAGAAAAAACGCGGTATCGTCTGGAGTTTCAAAAAAAGACTGGAAGATTTGGATTTTGCGGACGACATATGCCTACTTTCGCATAATTTCCATGATATGCAAGGAAAACTGGACGAATTAGTCGCACTGGCAGCGAAAGCAGGTCTTGGAATCAACATAGAAAAGACTCTTGCGATGAGAATTAACTACAGCACAGATGCACCGTTCAAAATTTGTAATAAAAATGTAAGATACGTGGAAAGCTTCTGCTATTTGGGCTGTATAATGTCAGTAACAAATGGAGTAGAAGACGATGTCTGCAACAGACTAAACAAGGCAAGATCTGCATTCGGACGCCTGAGCAAAACCTGGCGCTCAACGCAAATCTCAAAAAACACGAAACTTCGAATTTTCAACTCCTGTGTGAAATCTACACTCTTGTATGGAAGCGAAACGTGGCTTATGAACAACAACATAAACCAGCGGATACAAGTATTTGTGAACAAATGTCTACGAATAATATGCAGAATATTTTGGCCAAAGACCATATCAAACGAGGACCTGCTCAGGATAACTAGACAAGAACCGATGGCGCGACAAATATGCAGACGAAAATGGAATTGGATTGGCCACACCCTCAGAAAGAACGAAGAGAGTATCCCAAGAATGGCTCTTGAATGGAATCCCCAAGGAAGCAGGAGGCCAGGTCGACCGAAAATGACGTGGCGAAGAACTATTTTGAATGAACTAAAAACCATAAATAAATCTTATGATGATATAAAAATGATATGTAATGATAGGATAGATTGGAATAATCTTGTAGAAGCACTATGTTCCCAAGTGGAATAAATAAATAAAGGAAAACAAAAAATATTGCGAAAAGATTTATATTTTCTTTCTCGAAATTTGTTGCCTTAAATATTTTTTTGTAAATTTGAAATTTCTTAAATCACATTCTAACCTCCATTTAATACA
Organism: Musca autumnalis; assembly: GCF_047663935.1. Lineage (NCBI taxonomy): Eukaryota > Metazoa > Arthropoda > Insecta > Diptera > Muscidae > Musca > Musca autumnalis. The sequence continues at coordinate 242,675,403 of NW_027411977.1, read as the reverse complement.
AAAGGGGAAAAATAAAAATAAAAAACAATAAAATAAACTAAAGTGAGTAAAAAAAATAACGAATCTCAAATCCTGGCTAAGCTTTCGTATAAAAACCGCTACATCTACTTTATACAATTCCTTGCAATATAGTTAGTCAACATAATCCTTGGTTTACTTATTCCTCGTTTTCTTGTCCTTAATCCTTTACGTCATATTTTGTTTTTTTTTTGTATAAAAAAAACTGTGGTTAGTCACAACATCTGACACGTAGTAGTAGAATATATATATACACAGACATACATATATAAATGTAGTATTTGTTGTTGTTAGACATTTGCAAACCGTACCGGTTGCATATAATACACATGGGTTGTATTTGTAAAAAAAAACAACACTTAGAAAATAAACACCTTGAGAGGACACCATCATAATTGTGGAAGGAAAAAATATATTCCAAATTGTTGTAGTTGTCATCGTCGTCGTGTAGGTCATCATTGTAGTATTTACTATTCCATAGAAAAAACACAGCTTGATAATAGGAGGATTTATAGTTGTTGTTGTTGTTGTCGTTTTTTTTTTTTTTTTTTGTACACTACAAATACAAGAAAGCATGGTCATTGTTGTTTGGTTAAAATTAGTAGACAATGTGAAAACACTTAAAATCCAACGGTGGTGGTGGTGGTGTTGCTGGTGCTGTTCATTATCACCATGATTCACAGCTGCTAGCTAGCCTACAGACACTTTATGTCCATCATCTTTTATTGTTCTCTGTCTGTAGGTCAATTTCACTTAGCAATGCCCAATTTTCGCTGTCGCCATGAACATGCAGACGAATTTCCTTAATGGCTCCGATTTTGGTATCTAAATAACCCTCTGCCACACCCATATTATCAAAGGAACCCACAATCAGATAACCATCTGTGGTGGAGTTGTAAGTACTCCACACTGCAGAATTTTCACTCAATGTATCGGCGGGTAAAATCTCAACAGTTGTATTATAAAATCTATCCGAAGGATGCTCAGAATTACCACTCCTGAATAAATAATGTTTCAGCGTTGTGGGTTTATCGAATATAAACTGTACCAAATCCCCCGGTTGTGGTAGCAGACCCCAAAAATAAGTTTCCCCGCGATAGGCCCTTTTCAACTGATAGTTTTTATAGGGCGAAATATTTGTCTTCACCTGGGCCGCTGGATTATGATTGTGGGCATAAAAGGTTGGGACTTTGGAGCCAAATTGTTTATCCTTTAATTTTTGCACCTTACCCTTTAGTGAAGAGCTTGTACCTATATGCTGAAATAGTGAGGGTCTATAGTGCAGCCAATATTTGGCTTTTTCCTGATTGCAATGTTTTTGATCGAGATCATTGCGACACACTTTCGATTCCATAAAATAGGCCAGTAACCAATCGACTGGTTTGTCATTGTAAAACATTTGAAAATACGTTATCAGATAAGGCAATTCGGCCGATTTGAACATTTTACCAATGAAACCCAATTGACAAAAGTCCAATAGAAACCATGGCGGTTGATCCGGTTTGGTTAAAGCGCTTTTGGTTATGGCAAATTTTTTCATTGTCGTTATAAAATGACGTTTTGCCAAAATATCATCTTCCAGTTGGACATAAAATGTGCCTGGAATAGAAGGAGAGAGAAAGAAGAGATAAAGAAAGATAATTAAAAGGTTAAATTTATTTTAGGAAGGCCTTAAGACAGACTATATTAGAGAATTTTCTATTCAGCCAGGCTGAATTTAAAATATCCTATGGAAATCTTTATTCAGCCAGGCTGAATTGCAAAATTTCATATGAGACTCTTATTCAGCCAGGTTGAATTGAAGATTTCCTATGGAAACTCTTATTCAGCTAGGCTGAATTGCAAAATTTCCTATGGAAATTCTAATTCAGCCAGGCTAAAGTGACAATTTCCTATGGAAATTCTTATTCAGCCAGTCTGAATTGAAAATTGCCTATGGAAATTCTTATTCAGCCAGGCTGAATTGAAAATTTCCTATGGAAATTCTTATTCAGCCAGGCTGAATTGAAAATTTCCTATGGAAATTCTTATTCAGCCAGGCTGAATTGAAAATTTCCTATGGAAATTCTTATTCAGCCAGGCTGAATTGAAAATTTCCTATGGAAATTCTTATTCAGCCAGGCTGAATTGAAAATTTCCTATGGAAATTCTTATTCAGCCAGGCTGAATTGCAAATTTGCTATGGAAATTCTTATGAATTGCAAATTTCCTATGGAAATTCTTATTCAGCCAGGCTGAATTGCAAATTTCCTATGGAAATTCTTATTCAGCCAGGCTGAATTGCAAATTTCCTATGGAAATTCTTATTCAGCCAGGCTGAATTGCAAATTTCCTATGGAAATTCTTATTTAGCCTGACTGAATTGAAAATTTCCTATGGAAATTCTTATTCAGCCAGGCAGGAATTGAAAATTTCCTATGGAAATTCTTTTCAGCCAGGCAGGAATTGAAAATTTCCTATGGAAATTCTTTTCAGCCAGGCAGGAATTGAAAATTTCCTATGGAAATTCTTTTCAGCCAGGCAGGAATTGAAAATTTCCTATGGAAATTCTTTTCAGCCAGGCAGGAATTGAAAATTTCCTATGGAAATTCTTATTCAGCCAGGTTGAATTGAAAATTTCCTATGGAAATTTTTATTCAGCCAGGCTGAAGTGAAAATTTCCTATGGAAATCTTTATTCAGCCAGGCTGAATTGCAAATTTCCTATGGAAATTCTTATTCAGCCAGGCTGAATTGCAAATTTCCTATGGAAATTCTTATTCAGCCAGGCTGAATAGCAAATTTCCTATGGAAATTCTTATTCAGCCAGGCTGAATTGCAAATTTCCTATGGAAATTCTTATTCAGCCAGGCTGAATTGCAAATTTCCTATGGAAATTCTTATTCAGCCAGGCTGAATTGCAAATTTCCTATGGAAATTCTTATTCAGCCAGGCTGAATTGCAAATTTCCTATGGAAATTCTTATTCAGCCAGGCTGAATTGCAAATTTCCTATGGAAATTCTTATTCAGCCAGGCTGAATTGCAAATTTCCTATGGAAATTCTTATTCAGCCAGGCTGAATTGCAAATTTCCTATGGAAATTCTTATTCAGCCAGGCTGAATTGCAAATTTCCTATGGAAATTCTTATTCAGCCAGGCTGAATTGCAAATTTCCTATGGAAATTCTTATTCAGCCAGGCTGAATTGCAAATTTCCTATGGAAATTCTTATTCAGCCAGGCTGAATTGCTAATTTCTTATGGAAATTCTTATTCAGCCAGGCTGAATTGCAAATTTCCTATGGAAATTCTTATTCAGCCAGGCTGAATTGCAAATTTCCAATGGAAATTCTTATTCAGCCAGGCTGAATTGAAAATTTCCTATGGAAATTCTTATTCAGCCAGGCTGAATTGAAAATTTCCTATGGAAATTCTTATTCAGCCAGGCTGAATTGCAAATTTCCTATGGAAATTCTTATTCAGCCAGGCTGAATTGAAAATTTCCTATGGAAATTCTTATTCAGCCAGGCTGAATTGCAAATTTCCTATGGAAATTCTTATTCAGCCAGGCTGAATTGCAAATTTCCTATGGAAATTCTTATTCAGCCAGGCTGAATTGCAAATTTCCTATGGAAATTCTTATTCAGCCAGGCTGAATTGCAAATTTCCTATGGAAATTCTTATTCAGCCAGGCTGAATTGCAAATTTCCTATGGAAATTCTTATTCAGCCAGGCTGAATTGCAAATTTCCTATGGAAATTCTTATTCAGCCAGGCTGAATTGCAAATTTCCTATGGAAATTCTTATTCAGCCAGGCTGAATTGCAAATTTCCTATGGAAATTCTTATTCAGCCAGGCTGAATTGCAAATTTCCTATGGAAATTCTTATTCAGCCAGGCTGAATTGCAAATTTCCTATGGAAATTCTTATTCAGCCAGGCTGAATTGCAAATTTCCTATGGAAATTCTTATTCAGCCAGGCTGAATTGCAAATTTCCTATGGAAATTCTTATTCAGCCAGGCTGAATTGCAAATTTCCTATGGAAATTCTTATTCAGCCAGGCTGAATTGCAAATTTCCTATGGAAATTCTTATTCAGCCAGGCTGAATTGCAAATTTCCTATGGAAATTCTTATTCAGCCAGGCTGAATTGCAAATTTCCTATGGAAATTCTTATTCAGCCAGGCTGAATTGCAAATTTCCTATGGAAATTCTTATTCAGCCAGGCTGAATTGCAAATTTCCTATGGAAATTCTTATTCAGCCAGGCTGAATTGCAAATTTCCTATGGAAATTCTTATTCAGCCAGGCTGAATTGCAAATTTCCTATGGAAATTCTTATTCAGCCAGGCTGAATTGCAAATTTCCTATGGAAATTCTTATTCAGCCAGGCTGAATTGCAAATTTCCTATGGAAATTCTTATTCAGCCAGGCTGAATTGCAAATTTCCTATGGAAATTCTTATTCAGCCAGGCTGAATTGCAAATTTCCTATGGAAATTCTTATTCAGCCAGGCTGAATTGCAAATTTCCTATGGAAATTCTTATTCAGCCAGGCTGAATTGCAAATTTCCTATGGAAATTCTTATTCAGCCAGGCTGAATTGCAAATTTCCTATGGAAATTCTTATTCAGCCAGGCTGAATTGCAAATTTCCTATGGAAATTCTTATTCAGCCAGGCTGAATTGCAAATTTCCTATGGAAATTCTTATTCAGCCAGGCTGAATTGCAAATTTCCTATGGAAATTCTTATTCAGCCAGGCTGAATTGCAAATTTCCTATGGAAATTCTTATTCAGCCAGGCTGAATTGCAAATTTCCTATGGAAATTCTTATTCAGCCAGGCTGAATTGCAAATTTCCTATGGAAATTCTTATTCAGCCAGGCTGAATTGCAAATTTCCTATGGAAATTCTTATTCAGCCAGGCTGAATTGCAAATTTCCTATGGAAATTCTTATTCAGCCAGGCTGAATTGCAAATTTCCTATGAAAATTCTTATTCAGCCAGGCTGAATTGCAAATTTCCTATGGAAATTCTTATTCAGCCAGGCTGAATTGCAAATTTCCTATGGAAATTCTTATTCAGCCAGGCTGAATTGAAAATTTCCTATGGAAATTCTTATTCAGCCAGGCTGAATTGCAAATTTCCTATGGAAATTCTTATTCAGCCAGGCTGAATTGCAAATTTCCTATGGAAATTCTTATTCAGCCAGGCTGAATTGAAAATTTCCTATGGAAATTCTTATTCAGCCAGGCTGAATTGAAAATTTCCTATGGAAATTCTTATTCAGCCAGGCTGAATTGAAAATTTCCTATGGAAATTCTTATTCAGCCAGGCTGAATTGAAAATTTCCTATGGAAATTCTTATTCAGCCAGGCTGAATTGAAAATTTCCTATGGAAATTCTTATTCAGCCAGGCTGAATTGAAAATTTCCTATGGAAATTCTTATTCAGCCAGGCTGAATTGAAAATTTCCTATGGAAATTCTTATTTAGCCTGACTGAATTGAAAATTTCCTATGGAAATTCTTATTCAGCCAGGCAGGAATTGAAAATTTCCTATGGAAATTCTTATTCAGCCAGGCAGGAATTGAAAATTTCCTATGGAAATTCTTATTCAGCCAGGTTGAATTGAAAATTTCCTATGGAAATTTTTATTCAGCCAGGCTGAAGTGAAAATTTCCTATGGAAATTCTTATTCAGCCAGGCAGGAATTGAAAATTTCCTATGGAAATTCTTATTCAGCCAGGTTGAATTGAAAATTTCCTATGGAAATTTTTATTCAGCCAGGCTGAAGTGAAAATTTCCTATGGAAATTCTTATTCAGCCAGGCTGAATTAAAAATTTCCTATGGAAATTCTTATTCAGCCAGGCTGAATTAAAAATTTCCTATGGAAATTCTTATTCAGCCAGGCTGAATTGCGAAATTTCCTATGGAAATTCTTATTCAGCCTGGCTGAATTGCGAAATTTCCTATGGAAATTCTTATTCAGCCTGGCTGAATTGCGAAATTTCCTATGGAAATTCTTATTCAGCCTGGCTGAATTGCGAAATTTCCTATGGAAATTCTTATTCAGCCTGGCTGAATTGCGAAATTTCCTATGGAAATTCTTATTCAGCCTGGCTGAATTGCGAAATTTCCTATGGAAATTCTTATTCAGCCTGGCTGAATTGCAAAATTTCCTATGGAAATTCTTATTCAGCCTGGCTGAATTGCAAAATTTCCTATGGAAATTCTTATTCAGCCTGGCTGAATTGCAAAATTTCCTATGGAAATTCTTATTCAGCCAGGCTGAGTTGAAAATTCCCTATGAAAATCTTTATTTAGACAGGCTGAATTGAAAAATTCCTGTGGAAATTCTTATTGAACCCGGCTGAATTTAAAATTTCCTATGGAATATTCAGCCAGGCTGAATTTAAGTTTTCCTAAAAAGTATGGTTTTATGCTATAAAAGTTACCTTTCGTTTGTGCATACGCCATCAAATAGGCAAAATCCAAATTCTGTTTACTTCTCCACTTGACCCTTTCCAACGAGTCGTTCAATGTTATTCTTAGTTTATCAAAATTTGGATAATACGAGGGTGAGGGGGCTATTATTTCTATTAGGCCACATTCAAGATAAGGCTCAAAGGCGACTTCCACACTTTTGGCAATGTTCTGAACACTTTCGGGATCACTTTCTCCAATATAGACTATGATTAGAGTTTCATTTTGTTCCTCCTCATTCATGTTTTCGATCAGATTGTGCAGGGTACCCAAAAGATAGGATTGTTTTTCACGCATTACCGTTGGTATGCCCAAGACAATGCTAACATCAGAACGCCCTCGGGAACGTAGTAAAGCGGGACGCAATGAATTTGGATCATCGGAGAGATGTGGCAGAAAATGATAAGCCGTTGGCAGGCGAACATTCGAAGAGCCAGACAAATGCATTTGTTGGGAATGCAGTTGAGTGGCATTGCGCAGAATTTGTCGGGCCTCGGCCGAGAGGCCATCGAGTAAAGAGGCTGGAGCTGCTGGCACAGAGTTGAGTAGGCTGGAGGAATTCTTATCCACTGCGGCTAAAGCTGCTGGGGCACCACCACCTCCAGGTATTGCCGTTACCCCATTGCTGGTATTTTGCAGTTGTATCAGATATTGAGCCAGCAGGGCAACATCCTCTTGTCGGGTTCTATACATCGTTTCCAAATATTGCAAACGCATGTGACACTCGCCCAAGCGCTGTGACAGCGTCTGTTCGGTGGATAATTCTGGACCCATTATCATCAGTACAATAACACATGGCAACAAAATTAAGACTAATGTCAATAAAAGACAGCTACGTTGGCGTATTTTAAACATTGTTTTCTTTTAAACAAATGATTCGTTAAATAAATAATATAAAAAAATTAATGGTTGATTTTGGTTTGTTGTATATGGCAAAGGCAGCTGCTGTACAACGTCTTCAATTGTTGTGGCGCGTTTGGGGGTAAAGGAATATAATTTGGTAAAATGGTAATTGGAATTTCGATTCTAGGATGGGCAAGGTTTAGCTTTAAATTTCTTTTTCCGTTTCGTTTTTTTTAATTTGAAGTAAAAATTATTTAAAATTGTTCCTTTTTACGTTGTATAGTTGTAGAGTTTTTCGGAATATTTATATTGTAGACAATGTAAAGATGGCAGAAAAATATATGTATGTAAATTATTCTTTTGTTAAATTCATTCATGGCCTTATCGTTAAACAATTCTCGAAGACTTTTACAGTTTTATAAACATTTTTGGTTTCGCAATGTTGTTGTATAGAATGTCAGCAATCACTTTTTTAGTTTAGTTTTGATGAGTAGAGAGCAAGTGAGTTGCCTTGTTATATCTTACTTCTAATCCTTTACATAAAAATATATAGTATTATTATCTGCTAGTTTGTAGTCAAAATTGTTTTTCGTTGAGTTTTGTTTTTGTTGTATTCACAATGCTGACGATTTGTTTATTTAGCTATTAACATTAAGCAATGGAATAAACAATTCCATCTTAACAATTCCATTTATTGTTCGCCGGCTGATTCATGCGAATAACTTTGTTTTTGGAGCGTTGTCATGGCATTGGCTTTCTGAAATGATACTAAAAAGGTAACAGTTAAAATATTAAACTCATTTACTCATCTTTTCTATGAAAGAATAATATTCAGCCCAACTGAATTCAACATTTCCTATAGCAAACTCTATTCAGCCAAGTTGAATTGAAAATTTCCCACAGGAAACCTTATTCAGCCAATCTGAATTGAACATTTCCAATTGGAAACCCTATACAGTCAAGCTGAAGAGAAAATTTCCAATAGGAATCCCTATTCAGCCAAGATTAATTAAAAATTTTATATAGGAAACCTTATTCAGCCAGGCTGAATTGAAAATGTTCTATAGGAAACCTTATTCAGCCAGGCTGAATTAAAAATTACCCATAGGAAACCTTATTCGGAAAGCCTTAATTGAAAATTTCTTATGAAAATCATTATTCAGCCAGGCTGAATGAAAAATTTCCTATAGAAATTTCTATTCAGCCAGGCTGAATGAAAAATTTCCTATAGAAATTTCTATTCAGCCAGGCTGAATGAAAAATTTCCTATAGAAATTTCTATTCAGCCAGGCTGAATGAAAAATTTCCTATAGAAATTTCTATTCAGCCAGGCTGAATGAAAAATTTCCTATAGAAATTTCTATTCAGCCAGGCTGAATGAAAAATTTCCTATAGAAATTTCTATTCAGCCAGGCTGAATGAAAAATTTCCTATAGAAATTTCTATTCAGCCAGGCTGAATGAAAAATTTCCTATAGAAATTTCTATTCAGCCAGGCTGAATGAAAAATTTCCTATAGAAATTTCTATTCAGCCAGGCTGAATGAAAAATTTCCTATAGAAATTTCTATTCAGCCAGGCTGAATGAAAAATTTCCTATAGAAATTTCTATTCAGCCAGGCTGAATGAAAAATTTCCTATAGAAATTTCTATTCAGCCAGGCTGAATGAAAAATTTCCTATAGAAATTTCTATTCAGCCAGGCTGAATGAAAAATTTCCTATAGAAATTTCTATTCAGCCAGGCTGAATGAAAAATTTCCTATAGAAATTTCTATTCAGCCAGGCTGAATGAAAAAATTTCCTATAGAAATTTCTATTCAGCCAGGCTGAATGAAAAATTTCCTATAGAAATTTCTATTCAGCCAGGCTGAATGAAAAATTTCCTATAGAAATTTCTATTCAGCCAGGCTGAATGAAAAATTTCCTATAGAAATTTCTATTCAGCCAGGCTGAATGAAAAATTTCCTATAGAAATTTCTATTCAGCCAGGCTGAATGAAAAATTTCCTATAGAAATTTCTATTCAGCCAGGCTGAATGAAAAATTTCCTATAGAAATTTCTATTCAGCCAGGCTGAATGAAAAATTTCCTATAGAAATTTCTATTCAGCCAGGCTGAATGAAAAATTTCCTATAGAAATTTCTATTCAGCCAGGCTGAATGAAAAATTTCCTATAGAAATTTCTATTCAGCCAGGCTGAATGAAAAATTTCCTATAGAAATTTCTATTCAGCCAGGCTGAATGAAAAATTTCCTATAGAAATTTCTATTCAGCCAGGCTGAATGAAAAATTTCCTATAGAAATTTCTATTCAGCCAGGCTGAATGAAAAATTTCCTATAGAAATTTCTATTCAGCCAGGCTGAATGAAAAATTTCCTATAGAAATTTCTATTCAGCCAGGCTGAATGAAAAATTTCCTATAGAAATTTCTATTCAGCCAGGCTGAATGAAAAATTTCCTATAGAAATTTCTATTCAGCCAGGCTGAATGAAAAATTTCCTATAGAAATTTCTATTCAGCCAGGCTGAATGAAAAATTTCCTATAGAAATTTCTATTCAGCCAGGCTGAATGAAAAATTTCCTATAGAAATTTCTATTCAGCCAGGCTGAATGAAAAATTTCCTATAGAAATTTCTATTCAGCCAGGCTGAATGAAAAATTTCCTATAGAAATTTCTATTCAGCCAGGCTGAATGAAAAATTTCCTATAGAAATTTCTATTCAGCCAGGCTGAATGAAAAATTTCCTATAGAAATTTCTATTCAGCCAGGCTGAATGAAAAATTTCCTATAGAAATTTCTATTCAGCCAGGCTGAATGAAAAATTTCCTATAGAAATTTCTATTCAGCCAGGCTGAATGAAAAATTTCCTATAGAAATTTCTATTCAGCCAGGCTGAATTAAAAATTTCCTATAGAAATTCCTATTCAGCCAGCCTGAATGAAAAATTTCCTATAGAAATTCCTATTCAGCCAGCCTGAATGAAAAATTTCCTATAGAAATTCCTATTCAGCCAGGCTGAATGAAAAATTTCCTATAGAAATTCCCATTCAGCCAGGCTGAATTGCAAATTTTCTCATGGAAAATCGTATTCAGCAAAGTATTTGATTAACATTTTGTCCTATTATTCTATTTTTATAATAGAAAAAATTTACACGCACATTTTGTGTTAAAAATCTGCTTCTAATTGCCGGTTTAAACATGCCATGTTTGTTGTTATTATTCTAATCCGAGAACAAAAACACTTCAAATGTGTTACTAATTAATGTCAAACATCTGACAGTGAAGCAGTAGAGCACAATGCCCGTTGTTGTTGAATCACGAAACACTCGCACACAATATTTATGATTTGTTGCTGTTTCTTGTTGTTATTTTTTCAACACAAATCAGACTTGAAGCGTTCAATTGCGCTTTATCTGTTAACTGACCGCACTTAAGCTTTGCTTTTGTTGTTAGATTCGCAATAAATGGCTGGCTGTCTGTCGGCCTTACTTGGCTTGTGGCACAATCAGAGAACGCATAAAAATAATATTCACATGACCGGCTTGTGGAGGAGACCGTGTAGAACTAAGTTCAGTTGCCTAGAATGTTTCGAGTTCAACAATGCGACTAACTACGACTGCGAAGACTTGTGTCGTGTGTGTGTGCGAAATACACTTGCCGTTGTCTTGCCATGAATGTGTGAGTGGCTGCAGTGAATGAATGAAGCGTCACAAGTATGAGTGACGAGGAGTACTTGGGGATATTTCATTTTCCTTGCCACTTGTCCACCACCACCTCTGTCATCACATTTAACAATCGCAGCTATTAAAATTAATTAACTTATAGTTTGCGTTTTTTCTTTTTCTTTTAATTTTCTGCTCTTTGAGTTTCCTATTTTCATTGGCGTTTTTCTTTGACCATGCAATTCTTAATAAATGCATGGGGTCCAAGACATGTTGTTTCACGCAGTGGGTAGGGGTTTGTAACCCTTGGAATTGCTACCAAGGGAAGGCAAATAGAAACTAATTTGGTGAGGAAAAGCTGAAGGACATTAGGAAGGAACAAAAAATAGTTTAGAAAAATTGCAAGGAAATCAAATGTCATTTTTGTTTACAAAGACATATGAGTCAGACAATTAGAATTGCCATAATTTAGATGAAATTTAAGATTTCCATAAAAAATATTAATTTCAGCCTAGCTGAATAAAGATTTCAATAGGAAATTTTCAATTCAGACTAGCTGAATAAAGATTTCCATAGGAAATTTTCAATTCAGCCTTGCTGAATAAAGATGTCCATAAGAAATTTGCATTTCAGCCGGGCTGTATAAAGATTTCCATAAGAAATTTTCGATTCAGCCTGGCTGAATAAAGATTTCCATAGGAAATTTGCAATTCAGCCTGGCTGAATAAAGATTTCCATAGGAAATTTGCAATTCAGCCTGGCTGAATAAAGATTTCCATAGGAAATTTGCAATTCAGCCTGGCTGAATAAAGATTTCCATAGGAAATTTGCAATTCAGCCTGGCTGAATAAAGATTTCCATAGGAAATTTGCAATTCAGCCTGGCTGAATAAAGATTTCCATAGGAAATTTGCAATTCAGCCTGGCTGAATAAAGATTTCCATAGGAAATTTGCAATTCAGCCTGGCTGAATAAAGATTTCCATAGGAAATTTCCATTTCAGCCTGGCTGAAAAAAGATTTCCATAGGAAATTTCCATTTCAGCCAGGCTGAATAAAGATTTCGATAGGAAATTTCCATTTCAGCCAGGCTGAATAAAGATTTCGATAGGAAATTTGCAATTCAGCCAGGCTGAATAAAGATTTCGATAGGAAATTTGCAATTCAGCAGTGGCTGAATAAAGATTTCCATGGGAAATTTGCAATTCAGCCTGGCTGAATAAAGATTTCCATAGGAAATTTGCAATTCAGCCTGGCTGAATAAAGATTTCCATAGGAAATTTGCAATTCAGCCTGGCTGAATAAAGATTTCCATAGGAAATTTTCAATTCAGCCTGGCTGAATAAAGATTTCCATAGGAAATTTTCAATTCAGCCTGGCTGAATAAAGATTTCCATAGGAAATTTTCAATTCAGCCTGGCTGAATAAAGATTTCCATAGGAAATTTGCATTTCAGCCTGGCTGAATAAAGATTTTCATAGGAAATTTGCAATTCAGCCTGGCTGAATAAAGATTTCCATAGGAAATTAGCAATTAAGCTTGGCTGAATAAAAATTTAAATAGGAAATTTCCTTAAGAAATTTTCAATTCAGCCTGGCTGAATAATGATTTCCATATGAAATTTTCAATTCAGCCTAGCTGAATAAAGATTTCCATGGGAAATTTGTAATTCAGCCGTGGCTGAATAAAGATTTCCATGGGAAATTTGCAATTTAGCAGTGGCTGAATAAAAATTTCCAAACTAAATTTGCAATTCAGCAGTGGCTGAATAAAAATTTCCATACAAAATTTGCAATTCAGTCTTGGCTGAATAATGATTTCCATATGAAATTTTCAATTCAGCCTAGCTGAATAAAGATTTGCATGGGAAATTAGCAATTCAGCTTGGCTGAATAAAAATTTAAATAGGAAATTTCCTTAAGAAATTTTCAATTCAGCCTGGCTGAATAATGATTTCCATATGAAATTTTCAATTCAGCCTAGCTGAATAAAGATTTCCATGGGAAATTTGTAATTCAGCCGTGGCTGAATAAAGATTTCCATGGGAAATTTGCAATTTAGCAGTGGCTGAATAAAAATTTCCAAACAAAATTTGCAATTCAGCAGTTTCTGAATAAAAATTTCCATACAAAATTTGCAATTCAGTCTTGACTGAATAATGATTTCCATATGAAATTTTCAATTCAGCCTAGCTGAATAAAGATTTCCATGGGAAATTTGTAATTCAGCCGTGGCTGAATAAAGATTTCCATAGGAAATTTTCAATTCTTCCTGGCTGAATAAAGATTTCCATAGGAAATTTGCATTTCAGTCTTGCTGAATAAAGAATTCCATAGGAAATATGCATTTCAACCTGGCTGAATAAAGATTTCCATAGGGAATTTTAAATTCAGCCTGGCTAAAGAAAGATTTCCATAAGAAATTTTCATTTCAGCCTGGCTGTATAAAGATTTCCATAGGAAATTTGCAATTCAGCCGTGGCTGAATAAAGATTTCCATAGAAAATTTGCAATTCAGCCTGGCCGAATAAAGATTTCCATAGGAAATTTGCAATTCAGCCTGGCCGAATAAAGATTTCCATAGGAAATTTGCAATTCAGCCTGGCTGAATAAAGATTTCCATAGGAAATTTGCAATTCAGCCTGGCTGAATAAAGATTTCCATAAGAAATTTGCAATTCAGCCTGGCTGAATAAAGATTTCCATAGGAAATTTGCAATTCAGCCTGGCTGAATAAAGATTTACATAGGAAATTTGCAATTCAGCCTGGCTGAATAAAGATTTCCATAGGAAATTTGCAATTCAGCCTGGCTGAATAAAGATTTCCATAGGAAATTTGCAATTCAGCCTGGCTGAATAAAGATTTCCATAGGAAATTTGCAATTCAGCCTGGCTGAATAAAGATTTCCATAGGAAATTTGCAATTCAGCCTGGCTGAATAAAGATTTCCATAGGAAATTTGCAATTCAGCCTGGCTGAATAAAGATTTCCATAGGAAATTTGCAATTCAGCCTGGCTGAATAAAGATTTCCATAGGAAATTTGCAATTCAGCCTGGCTGAATAAAGATTTCCATAGGAAATTTGCAATTCAGCCTGGCTGAATAAAGATTTCCATAGGAAATTTGCAATTCAGCCTGGCTGAATAAAGATTTCCATAGGAAATTTGCAATTCAGCCTGGCTGAATAAAGATTTCCATAGGAAATTTGCAATTCAGCCTGGCTGAATAAAGATTTCCATAGGAAATTTGCAATTCAGCCTGGCTGAATAAAGATTTCCATAGGAAATTTGCAATTCAGCCTGGCTGAATAAAGATTTCCAAAGGAAATTTTCTAAAGATGTCCATAAGAAATTTGCATTTCCGCATGGCTCAATAAAGATTTCCATAGGAAATTTGCATTTCAGCCTGGCTGAATAAAGATTTCGATAGGAAATTTCCATTTCAGCCAGGCTGAATAAAGATTTCGATAGGAAATTTGCAATTCAGCAGTGGCTGAATAAAGATTTCCATGGGAAATTTGCAATTCAGCCTGGCTGAATAAAGATTTCCATAGGAAATTTGCAATTCAGCCTGGCTGAATAAAGATTTTCATAGGAAATTTTCAATTCAGCCTGGCTGAATAAAGATTTCCATAGGAAATTTGCATTTCAGCCTGGCTGAATAAAGATTTTCATAGGAAATTTGCAATTCAGCCTGGCTGAATACAGATTTCCATAGGAAATTTGCAATTCAGCCTGGCTGAATACAGATTTCCATAGGAAATTTGCAATTCAGCCTGGCTGAATACAGATTTCCATAGGAAATTTGCAATTCAGCCTGGCTGAATACAGATTTCCATAGGAAATTTGCAATTCAGCCTGGCTGAATACAGATTTCCATAGGAAATTTGCAATTCAGCCTGGCTGAATACAGATTTCCATAGGAAATTTGCAATTCAGCCTGGCTGAATACAGATTTCCATAGGAAATTTGCAATTCAGCCTGGCTGAATACAGATTTCCATAGGAAATTTGCAATTCAGCATGGCTGAATACAGATTTCCATAGGAAATTTGCAATTTAGCCTGGCTGAATACAGATTTCCATAGGAAATTTGCAATTCAGCCTGGCTGAATACAGATTTCCATAGGAAATTTGCAATTCAGCCTGGCTGAATACAGATTTCCATAGGAAATTTGCAATTCAGCCTGGCTGAATACAGATTTCCATAGGAAATTTGCAATTCAGCCTGGCTGAATACAGATTTCCATAGGAAATTTGCAATTCAGCCTGGCTGAATAAAGATTTCCATAGGAAATTTTCAATTCAGCCTGGCTGAATAAAGGTTTCCATAGGAAATTTGCAATTCAGCCTGGCTGAATAAAGATTTCCATAGGAAATTTGCAATTCAGCCTGGCTGAATAAAGATTTCCATAGGAAATTTGCAATTCAGCCTGGCTGAATAAAGATTTCCATAGGAAATTTGCAATTCAGCCTGGCTGAATAAAGATTTCCATAGGAAATTTGCAATTCAGCCGTAGCTGAATGAAGATTACTAAAGGAAGTACTAGAAAATATTGTATTATTCACATGCCTGATTTAATTTTCATTCGCCCCAAAGTACTGTTACAAGTAACAATAGAAATAAGAAAAAAAGAAAACAAACAAGCACATCAGTCGTTGAGAGTCATTTCAGTTGCCATTGTATGAAAGTAGTGTCATTTATGTTGCTAGGGGCCATTATTCGCTCATTTTGTATTGATGTGTCAAACACATGTGCCCTGGGATCCACACACGCGGACATTATCTACTGTCTATTATTCTTCCTTCTTGTGTAGAAAGTATCTATTCTATTTATTTTATAAAAGTAAAATGCAAATAAGGGCGAAGGTTATGATAGATGGATTGTTAAACAGGCAGGCACACCAAGGCAAAACAAGCACATAACTTTTTCGCTTTGTTTGTCTTCTTCTCTGCTAACTGAGTCGGCTTACAAAGCTAATTCCACCCAGTATTAACCCATAATATCGGATGAGACTGTCAACGACTTTTCTGTACATTTGTAAAAATAAAAGGAAATACGAGAGAGAAGGGAGCGTCTTTTTTGTGTTATGAATGTTATGAATACAAGTGGGATTACGCCACAAGGGCTTTAGTTTGTGAAGAATTTGTTGCTCCTTTTTAATCGTTTGCCCTATGAATAGTTAAGTTTTACATTATTGGGTCAATTCCCTATTTGTTCTTCTTGAAGTTGAACTCAAACATTTTTAACAAATTTCACTTGGGCCAATATAAAAGCTACTAAGGCTAACATGAGGAATATATGGAATATATTCAACAAACTGAAATATTGATTTTTTAAATCCTTTGGTGAAAACTTGAGCACAGTTCAACTATGAAAGTTAGTTGTCCTTGCAAACTGTTTTGTGTTTTGTGCCGTTCTTCGTCCAAATAATAAATTGTTAATATCCACGTAACTCAATTCTGCAATTGCAAGTAAGTAACAATGCTTGTATGTGTTGAATGTGTCTGTGTCAATGATAACAAATCAATAACAATTTGCAAAACAGAAGATTTTGATCTAAAAAACATACAAACTCAGAAAAATATGATACCAAAAACATTCAAATTAAATTTATTCAAAGAATCAACGACAAGAAAACAATAGAATGACATCTATCACTCAACACGTTTTTTTCAATTACCCAAATTACACAGAAAAAAACTTTAAAAGAAAAATGCTAAATTTTATATTTTAAGACTAAATTATCATCAATACTTTTCTTGTTCAATTAAATTTTACATTAGAAATTTTGATTTCAGCCTAACTGAATAAAGATTTCCATAGGAAATTTTCATTTCAGCCTGGCTGAATAAAGATTTCCATACAAAATTTGCAATTCAGCCTGGCTGAATAAAGATTTCCATACAAAATTTGCAATTCAGCCAGGCTGAATAAATATTTCCATACAAAATTTGCAATTCAGCCTGGATAAATAAAGATATCCATACAAAATTTGCAATTCAGCCTGGCTGAATAAAGATTTCCATACAAAATTTGCAATTCAGCAGTGGTAGAATAAAGACCATAGGAAATTTGCATTTCAGCCTGGATAAATAAAGATTTCCATAGGAAATTTGCAATTCATCCGTGGCTGAATAAAGATTTCCATAGGAAATTTGCAATTCAGCCGTGGCTGAATAAAGATTTCCATACAAAATTTGCAATTCAGCAGTGGTAGAATAAAGACCATAGGAAATTTGCATTTCAGCCTGGATAAATAAAGATTTCCATAGGAATTTTGCAATTCATCCGTGGCTGAATAAAGATTTCCATAGGAAATTTGCAATTCAGCCGTGGCTGAATAAAGATTTCCATAGGAAATTTGCAGTTCAGCCGTGGCTGAATAAAGATTTCCATAGGAAATTTGCAGTTCAGCAGTGGCTGAATAAAGATTTCCATGGGAAATTTGCAATTCAGCAGTGGCTGAATAAAAATTTCCATACAAAATTTGCAATTGAGTCTTGGCTGAATAAAGGTTTCCATAGGAAATTTGCAATTCAGCCTGGCTGAATAAATATTTCCATAGGAAATTTGCAATTCAGCCTGGCTGAAATTTGCAATTCAGCCTGGCTGAATAAAGATTTCCATAGGAAATTTGCAATTCAGCCTTGGCTGAATAAAGATTTCCATAGGAAATTTGCAATTCAGCCTTGGCTGAATAAAGATTTCCATAGGAAATTTGCAATTCAGCCTTGGCTGAATAAAGATTTCTATAGGAAATTTGCAATTCAGCCGTGGCTGAATACAGATTTCCATAGGAAATTTGCAATTCAGCCTGGCTGAATACAGATTTCCATAGGAAATTTTGCAATTCAGCCTGGCTGAATACAGATTTCCATAGGAAATTTGCAATTCAGCCTGGCTGAATACAGATTTCCATAGGAAATTTGCAATTCAGCCTGGCTGAATACAGATTTCCATAGGAAATTTGCAATTCAGCCTGGCTGAATACAGATTTCCATAGGAAATTTGCAATTCAGCCTTGGCTGAATAAAGATTTCCATAGGAAATTTGCAATTCAGCAGTGGCTGAATAAAGATTTCCATAGGGAATTTGCAATTCAGTAGTGGCTGAATAAAGATTTCCATAGGAAATTTGCAATTCAGCAGTGGCTAAATAAAGATTTCCATAGGAAATTTGCAATTCAGCAGTGGCTGAACAAAGATTTCCATAGGAAATTTGCAATTCAGCAGTGGCTGAACAAAGATTTCTATAGGAAATTTTCTATTCAGCCTGGCTGAATAAAGATTTCCATAGGAAATTTTCTATTCAGCCTGGCTGAATAAAGATTTCCATACAAAATTTGCAATTCAGCCAGGCTGAATAAATATTTCCATACAAAATTTGCAATTCAGCCTGGATAAATAAAGATATCCATACAAAATTTGCAATTCAGCCTGGATAAATAAAGATATCCATACAAAATTTGCAATTCAGCCTGGCTGAATAAAGATTTCCATACAAAATTTGCAATTCAGCAGTGGTAGAATAAAGACCATAGGAAATTTGCATTTCAGCCTGGCTGAATAAAGATTTCCATACAAAATTTGCAATTCAGCCAGGCTGAATAAATATTTCCATACAAAATTTGCAATTCAGCCTGGATAAATAAAGATTTCCATAGGAAATTTGCAATTCATCCGTGGCTGAATAAAGATTTCCATAGGAAATTTGCAATTCAGCCGTGGCTGAATAAAGATTTCCATAGGAAATTTGCAATTCAGCCGTGGCTGAATAAAGATTTCCATAGGAAATTTGCAATTCAGCCGTGGCTGAATAAAGATTTCCATAGGAAATTTGCAGTTCAGCAGTGGCTGAATAAAGATTTCCATGGGAAATTTGCAATTCAGCAGTGGCTGAATAAAAATTCCCATACAAAATTTGCAATTCAGTCTTGGCTGAATAAAGGTTTCCATAGGAAATTTGCAATTCAGCCTGGCTGAATAAATATTTCCATAGGAAATTTGCAATTCAGCCTGGCTGAATACAGATTTCCATAGGAAATTTGAAATTCAGCCTGGCTGAATACAGATTTCCATAGGAAATTTGCAATTCAGCCTGGCTGAATACAGATTTCCATAGGAAATTTGCAATTCAGCCTGGCTGAATACAGATTTCCATAGGAAATTTGCAATTCAGCCTGGCTGAATACAGATTTCCATAGGAAATTTGCAATTCAGCCTGGCTGAATACAGATTTCCATAGGAAATTTGCAATTCAGCCTGGGTGAATACAGATTTCCATAGGAAATTTGCAATTCAGCCTGGCTGAATACAGATTTCCATAGGAAATTTGCAATTCAGCCGTTGCAGAATAAAGACCATAGGAAATTTGCAATTCAGCCTGGCTGAATACAGATTTCCATAGGAAATTTGCAATTCAGCAGTGGCTGAATAAAGATTTCCATAGGAAATTTGCAATTCAGCAGTGGCTGAATAAAGATTTCCATAGGGAATTTGCAATTCTGTAGTGGCTGAATAAAGATTTCCATAGGAAATTTGCAATTCAGCAGTGGCTGAACAAAGATTTCCATAGGAAATTTGCAATTCAGCAGTGGCTGAACAAAGATTTCTATAGGAAATTTTCTATTCAGCCTGGCTGAATAAAGATTTCCATAGGAAATTTTCAATTTTTCCGCCGAGTGTGGCTTAAGGAAATTTGTTCCAAATTATCGCTTATCAATGTTGCCGAAATCATTCAGTACGCTGACAAAATATGAATACATTCACTCTTTTTATAGGCCAACACGTGCAAATAAATATTCAATATTTCCCATCTAAAATTATTTGAATTACGAACACTACTTGTGAATTCTTTGATACATATCAAAATAATAAAAAATAAACAAAAATTGAAATTGGGAGCTGGCAGTTGTTATTCCATTCATCGCTAATGGGGTGCCAACAAATTAATGGGGGTAGGCGGCGCACAACAACAAAAGCAAAACATGAATGGATATTGATTTTTTTTGGTTGTTGCACTCTTCTAGCTTTCAATATAATAGACGGACTATCAAACAAACACCAATTATCACAATTGGAACTGGGCAACTATTTATTAATTCAAGCATTCAACTGTATAATCAATCAATAGTGTGTTATCAGTTATAATAAAATGTCAATTACCTTTCAGTTTTGTGAGGTGTGTGAATCAATTAATGTATATACAACCCAGTTTGAACCATTGACACGACCATTACCACCTTCCTTCACTTCTCCTAACCAATACCACCAAACCAGCAATATGTTTTATTATTGTAATTAAACACATTTCATATCAATCAATTGCATTTTTTTCTCATTCATTAACAACACAACAACAAAAATTAGAGGAACGTATAATAAAATAAACTATTTTTTGTTTTTGTTGTTTTGCGAATCGAATTTTGCAATAACCACCTAATTTTTTCATTTCATGTTGTTTTTTTTTCTTCTTCTATTGCTGCAACACTTAAGTTATTTTATTTATTTCACTCCACTTAATTTCATCTGATCTTCGTATCGTTGTTTTAAGTTTTTTCAATCAAGTCCACTTAATTTTCTAATTAATTTATTTGTTATTTATTAATAATAACGATTAACAATTATTTATTGCTCTCTTCCCGTTGCAACTTTTTTTTCCTATTGATGACACACACGGACAGATTCACATCGGTATGAAATCGATATTGTTATGTTATCGATAATATTGTTTAGATGCAATCAAAGCGATTGGCGTTTGTCGTTTTTAGCTTGTCTACTATCTTTGCTCTGTTCCAGAACCTGCAAGAACCTACTAGTTTTTACTGCGATAAGATTTTTCCCTTTATGTTATCTGTAAAAATATTAAAAATCAGTATATTCTTGCAGTTCTGGATAAGACAACTTGTTTATACTTATGCTCCGAAATCCACTGGAATACACCCCGTTGTTTACCCTGCGTTTATACATGACAGGAAGTTGACTTCAGCTCTGTTCCAGAACTAAAAAGTTTTTACAATTTTTACCACTTTTACACATTTTGCGTTCCCGTACACAAAATTTATATGAAAATCGTTTACGGCTTTTACAACATTTACGACTTTTACCACTTTATAAAGTACGGGAACAGGCCATTCATGTATTTATTGCGTACAACCCCAAACTTAAAGCTGGGTACACATTGTCAGTTTTGAATGACAGCTTTATTGTTGCTTGCTAGTGTGGCCGTTCAGTTTTGTCATTCATCATGCAACCACAAAATGTTTTGTGGTTGCTAGACGGTTTGACAGTTATCGATAATTGCGAAATATCGACATTCAAAACTGACAATTGGTCTGTTCCAGTACTGCACATTTCTACACATTTTTACTATTTTTTTCGATAACATAAAGGAAAAATCGGTTATCGGAGTAAAAATGTGTAGAAATGTGTAGTACTGGAACAAACCAAATGTGTACCCAGCTTAAGGGGTGTTTACCCTATTGGTTTGTTCCAGAACTGCAAGAATCTACTAATTTTTACTATTTTTTTCCGATAACATAAAGGAAAAAATGTTATCGTAATAAAAAATAGTAGCTTCTTGCAGGTTCTGGAACAGAGCATATGTATGAATGTCACATGAGATGTCAAATTTGCTACCTGTGAATGTTGTACACATACATAAGCTTTGTTCCTTTACTTTTTAATGGTAAGAGTGGTAAAAGAGAAAATTGTCAAAATTGCTCTCTCATGAACATTTTTACCAGAAAAGTAAAGAAACGCAAAAATGGTAGATCTGGCTGCAATGTCAAACATAAGCTTGGTTCACATTTAGAAATCCACTCGATTTCAACTGTCAAATCCATATGTTAAACGTAAAATGAAATCCAGATGAGATTTCATTTGACGTTTGAGCTATGGAATTGACAGTTGAAATCGAGTGGATTTCGTAAATGTAAACTTATGCCAAGTTTACACTTGCGCTCCAAAATCCACTGGATTTCACGAAATCCTGAAATACACCCCGGTGCATGGCAGAATAAGAAGGTAATCTCATTTGAAAAACCCGTCCTTGAGCTGCCATATACAACCATGCATTCGAAACGAAATGAAAGTTGTTTTTGTTATTGTATGGCAATGACAACAACAATTGTTTATTTACATTTTATTTTATTTAGTGTGTATGTATATAATTTTTATTGGAACAAATAAATTCCAATTAAGTGATGATGCGACAATCTTTGGCACAATTTCGGAAGAATTCGCATTAAGTTTTTTTCGCGCTTGTTCTTGTTAATGCAATTCAGGGCTGCAGAATGCAATAATTTTGGGAAAATTGTCAAGAAAGATGGTAAGCGTTCAAAAATAAATTCTGTGAAAAATCCCTAAAATAATAGTGTTTTTCTGTATCACGCTCCTCAGGATACACTCGAAAAGCAATGAACAAATAGAGGAAAATAAACTTTTGCTTACAAGCCGTCAACGAATACACCAATTGATTGACCTGATACCAAAAGCGTTTCGCAACCAACAGCAAGCATAATGCGCATAATGATGACAGCAACAACCCGGTAAGTAAATGTGTTGGAGTGATGATGAATTGCTTAAATTCATATGTGTTCCTCGTTGCAGATCATTAGACATCTACGGAATCTTGGCAAAATCGTCGCGGACACGGGGAAGGTCTTCGGCGATATAAATAAAAAAATGGTTGCCTCTACTAAGAATTTCAGCCGCTGGAGGTTAATGTATCTGCCAATTTAATCATGTGCTTGAAAATCTGGGCTAGAATCCAAAAGGTGTACAAACCCCAAAGATTCCGTGCGGGCAGTGGTACCATACGCGGCCACTTTGCTGTTGTGGACAGCAAAGCTGCTGCCAACCGCGCTAAAATGTTACAGAAGGTCTTTGAATCTAGAAAGAAGATGCCCGCAAACCCCCAAGAAGATGAAAACTTTTGAAATCTTATAGGGCGTTTATACTATTGAAGGTTAACCCTATGGGATTTATAGATCCAGTGGGTTAATCTTAACCGTTTATATATACAATTGTGAGGATACAAATGACAGCTGATTTTGTGTATACATACAAAATAGCAAAACATAAAGAAATCGACATAAATTTAATGATATAAATGAAAAATTAGAAAATAAATATAGGACGGGAATCCCATCTAAAAGAACGCGTAAATGTGATTCATACCTACCATGAGTTCTTCTCCAAATAGAAGATGTTGGATAAAAGATTATCGTCCAAGCCATAGCCGAATAAAAAGGCGAACATACAGAAGAAACATTTTGTGAGTTTCCTGAAAGAGGATATGACCCTAGTTGTGACCAAGAAATTGAAACTGTTCTAGCTATACTAATACCAATATTGAATGAATAGCTTTGGGTCAACTATTGGAAAATTCTTGGAAAACAAAGTTTTTGTGAGCACCAGAATGTAATACCATATAGCCGCAGCTATCAGCTATTCACAAGAAATGAAATATAAGATGATGTGGACGATGTCCGTCAAGTGTGGTGGAAGTACGACAGAGATTACTACCATCTTGCAGCAAAGCTTCGCACAAAAGAGCTGCAGCATATTCTATTGCTAATGCATACAAAATTCGCAAGGAACCGATGACCAGACCGAAAAAAGTGTGCGGCATATGGAGCTACTATTCATTCAGTAACAGTAACAAGAGAGACATGGTATAACCAAAGTATCAGTGAATCGAAATTAACTGGAGTCGGAATAAAGAGGAAGAGTGTACAAGGATTATGGAAAGAAGACTTTTCCAAACTAGATATTAAACCACTAGAAGCGATGTTCAAGATGCCACAGATCAACCCAGAGGATTGGATTGAATAAACTCCGTTTGAACTTAATATGCAACAACCTTTAAAAAGAAAAAAATATAGTCAGCTAATGCAACCCTGCAGTAAAGGGAAGTACCCAGTTGATGGAAAACTCTCTTCCGTTAGTAGCTTATAATACGTAAAATCCGCTAAATTTTAAATGTCTATTCCATTTCATATATGTCAAACCATTGACATAAGCCCATTGGGTTTCATTTGAGGAATACGCTATGAATTTGATATTTGAAATCCACTGGAGATCATAATTCTATCTAATTTTTTGAGTTTCTCCATAAACTGTATTTTCCGTTTGCTGCAGAACCCACTTTAACAGACCATTTTGGCTACAACAGCTAAACGGTGTATATTCAATGCAACCATCTGGGGTTGATCTAGTGCATCCTCAATTTTAATCAACATCATCATATAAAATGGTGTTATACTGATCAATAAAAAACCCTACTACACTGCCAAAGGTTATCAAGGGCAAAAGGACTTCTCACTCTTTGAGCAAATAGCTATGTGTGTAAGACTGTCTGTCTTTCGAAACGTCAGTTGCTTTGTATTCGTGCATGAAACTAGGAGTTCCCCACTACTGCAATTTCATAAAATTACTCTAGTATGGAACTCGACCTAAAAGCCCCTAGTTTGATGCATGAATACAAAGCAACTGACGTTTCGGAAGATACGAGACAGGACATGAATTGTTGGACGTTGATGATGCCTAGATAATCGATACTAAAGCGGTATTAATAACAAACCTTATGTTATGTCAGCATTTAAATCTCATCTTTTTACATTTATCTCTTGCTATAAATAATAAAAAAGCAAAAATAGAGTATCATTGAAAAAATATTTATTTATTTCAAATGTTAGTTGTAGATACAGACAGATTCGATCGTTTTTGTTTTAGCTTCTTCAGATTCCGATCGATTTGGAGAATTCGGGAAACATCATTATTTAGTTTAAATATGAAATTAAATGTAAATTTATTAATAAAACAAAATTTTTATTATTTATTTCTAATTGTTTAAAAGTCACAAATTAAAAAAATAAATATACAGTTCCGCTTGAAAAATCCGAAAAATTCTTCGTTATTCGTTTTCTGAAGAAGCTACGGAAATCAATACCACATTCGGTATTAGAAATTCTGCAACTGTGAACTGGTTGCGTCCAAAATGAGTCAGGAATCAATTTGTGCCTCCATACGAATTCAGGCAGCTGCATCGCTAGAGTTCTTCTGCCGCGATGGATACGGGATGGTCCCGAAGTATGACATTCTCGCTGTATCTCTATACTGCCTGCGCGACTGCATCAATATGAATGCTCTCCAAGCATGCCTGATACGCTCGTTGGACCTCATGATCTAGAAGATCTTTCCGGACGTGTCTGGGTGGGAGAAGCCTGCCCATTAAATCGTGGCAGGGTTGCTCACTTTGATAACACCCAAGCGTTATGCTGATGATTTGTAAGAGGACAACAAATTTTCTTTTTTGAGCTACTTTTGATCCTATTACAAGTACCTGTGGCTTGCGCGGAGGGCTTAAACATGATATCGAACGTTACAGCCAATGTTTTGGGGTAGTTAGTTGTCGAAATCAGGACACCATCGACCAATATGTTCAGTGGAATTCATTTCAGTCGTCGAAGTGGTAAACAGCGGATTTCGTCGCTGATATTTTCATATTCCTCAGATGTAAGAACTGCACATTTGTCATCATCAATAGGACCCGAAGCCAAGATTGTACAATCATTCGCATGCATTACGATTTCTATGCCGTGTGGAGGGTGTGGAATTTAGGAAAGGTAGAGGTTAAATAGTTCCGGAGATATTACCCAGCCTTTGGGAACTTCCTGTTTCACTCTACTGGTTTTGAACTTCTTGTTTCTAAATTCTACAAACGACTTGCGTACACAAATATAATTATACTATATCCTCAACAGCCACCATGACGTCGCTCGGCCTGTTTTGGTTCAGTCCTCTACTGATACTTTCTTTTATGATATGCATGTAGACTTTCCCTGAAAAAAATGGAATTGTTATTTTATGTTGTTATTCAAATCAATATTTACTTACCTTTTTACGAATTTATCCAATTTTTATTTTTAATCCAATATTCTAAAATTTCATTTTGTTTGACAAAGGAAAAAAATGTAAACAAATAACTTGGGATAACACTTGCAACTTTTCGTACTATGGGGAACGAGTTGCATTTTTTTGTACAAAAACAGCATTGTATGAAATTAGTATCCAGATTTTGTGCAGGATCTCAAACAAATCCGGTCATGAGAAGATTTAAATTTGTGTGGTAAATCTTGATGAAGTTGACCGGATTAAGCTCATAAATCCTGATAATGAGGGTTAACCCTGCAAAAGGCTATAGTATAAACAGCATATTATAAACTTTTTTAGAATATATATTTTAATGCAGCAGAATGTATGATTCTGAAGAAAATTTAAGAATTGGTATATATAACTAACTAAAGTTTTACATATTTCTTAAGAAACTGGCATCTATGTGTGTTTGTTTTATCTTTAGAAAATAAAACCTTCCCAAGGGAAAAATACGATATTGTAGTCATGATTGTAAAAGCTGGATCTTGTGGAGTCATTTTAATTGTTGTCTTGCCAAACAGCCATTTTAAGTTGTCACCGCAGGATTTTTTTCAGTTGTTGCACATGTTTTTTAAAAGTACTTTAAAATGCACACCTTTGCAAAAGCTACCTCAGTTTTCTTCCTGTTGCTTATTTTGTGTGTATTCTGCGTTTAAAATGCGCATCAGTGACGCTGTGGATTTCAATACTTCGCATTAATTCTGTATCACTGCGATATCGAATAGGATGCTTGACACTAATTCTTTCAATTATTGTGACCAACAGCCATCTATATTTGTGGCAATAGGATTTGTTAAGGCTTGAACAAAAATGTACGTCTGAAAGCATGGACTTGATCACGAAACACATCATACCTCTGTAAACAGGACCACACGGAATTTATAAACGTTTCTCGAACACCCCTTAAGCGAAAACTTTGTGTGGAGGTACTCAAAGGACTGCCTCGATATAGTCCATCCTTAATCTATGTCTGGAAAAAATATTGCGAGGATTAATTTTTGACAAAATCTGTTGATCTGCTCGTAAGTTATTGTACGCACCATTTTAGCGAAAATATTTCAACCTTTATAGGGGAAGAAATTGATTAAACATTTGAAAAAATATGACGAAGACCGATATTTGGACCACATCAGCAGATCCGTTCGAGATTTATCCTTCAGACGGGCAGGCAGACAAGATTGCAAATGGTTTAAATTTAAAAATTTTAAATTAAATTGTTTTCAGATTTGAAATGTAAATAAACCTGACGTATGTATGTTTTAACATATACATACAAAGTTTGTCAAACTCTTGTTGGCAATGAAGGGACGGCAGAGCGAATACAACTCTGTGAGCTCTGAGCGTGAGGTTACCTTGTATCATTGTATCATGCCCCGGTGTTTACACTTATTTTTTGTTGATTTCAAACATATCACAATGATAAAGGTAGATCCATATTGTAAATTGATTTAATCGTCAAAAATATACGATAATATAGAACTTTAAAACTTTATTTGGAAAATTATCGTAAAATTATCTATATATCGTATTAATTGTGTATAGTACTAACAAATGAAAAAATAAAAAATTATTTTATGGTTGAGACATCATAATAATAAATTTTGATAGATAAAAGACATGGTAGAACAAGAAAAGGTAGCAGCAATACCCAGCTGATTGAACTGGGTTGTAGTGTTAGTGTCAAATTCCATTCGACATTTTATGTATTTATTTCTATGTTCGATGTATATTAGGGATAAATATTTTTGAAGAACAAATTTATTCATCAGAAAAAAAAACTATTTCCCATAAAGACGGCTTCATATCATTGACATGTAACCTCCTTCAGGTCCGAACGACATGCCGCACACTAAAACACCGCTTATAGAGGCGGTACAATATTTGTTAATATGTGTGGTATTTTGTTAAACTTGAAAAGAATAAAGCCCTAATAAACATGTGCTTTTTTGTTTTCAAAAGCAAATGATTGAAACATCTTCTCTTTTTTCAATGAATTACCAGCGACCCGAAACATTTTTGCAAGTATTCTACTTTCTGCGAGAAATTATGCATTTAGTGGAATGATATGGAAACATTCAAATTGAAAATCTAACGAGTTTTCATTCATGTTTTCCAAAATATTCAATCAAATGTGAAAAATTATTAGTTTTTTAAATTCCAATAATTTATAATAATTTGTTTTGTTTACATTTACGTTGACACTAAGGTTTACAAACAAAAACAAATTCCTTTGTGGTTGTTGTTCGAGTTGTATTTGTTGTAGTATTAACTTTACCTTGTATTTGTTCTACCATGGATAAAAGATTTGCTCAGAATCTGCAAAATATTAGTACTTGCAGGAGTTTTTCCATTTAGTGCTAAAAATGCGTTCCCGTACTCCGAAATCTAGCAAGACTTGCACTTCTCTTTAAACAAAAATAGCGCCGAATAACACCCTCTTCTCCTGTTTTCTACCATACAATTTTGGCTAAGTAGAAACTAGCAGCAAGCATGTTCATATGTTCATTGGTATCTAATATTATAGCTGATACGATGATTTTGACATTTCTGCTGGAGTTTTTGCAATTTCCGTCATTTTTCCGTTCCCGTATTTTTTACGAAATTTGTATGGGGATGCAATTTTTACAATTCGGTCTATTTTCCAACATTACTATTAAAAAAGTACGGGAATACAATGAAAAATATCATTGTAACAATGTAATTTAATATTTTTTCACATTGTTTACAAATTTTGATATTAACATTTTTTGTTCCAGCAATTCGCACATCTACCTTGTTTATTGTGATACGTGAAAAGTGTTGCAACTTTTGGTACTTTTTTAGGCAATGAGATGATTTCATTTTTGTATGCGAAATCATGATAAAATTTGCTTGATTCCGCGCGAAATCACGAAACGCCTTCGAAATCACGAAACGACGCCGAATGTAAACCAAGCATTAGCAATAGACATAAAAAATTCAATTTTCGTCTTTTATTTCACTGTTTTTTTAATTTAGTTTTGTCAGCGTTCGACTTTTTCTTCTGTTTTTCGTCCATTTTCTTCTTCATTGTGGAATAATCGTCAAACAAAAGTCGAAAAATCAGTTCTGCCATTTTTTTACCTGCAGAAATTTGTCTGGTAGCCTGGGGTAGAAGAGAAAGCTATTTTTGCTCTCTCTCCTCCCTCACTCTCTTAAAAATTGTTTCCAGTTTTGCCACTTTTCGGGGTTAAGGAACCCTTTGCAGGTTAAAAATGGTAACAAATGGTAACATCGGGTAAGTAAAGGAACACAGCTACAGTTGGTCTGTTCCAGTACTGCAAGAATCTACGAATTTTTACTATTTTTTCGATAACATAAAGCGGGGTACACACGATCAATTTTGACTGTCGATTTTTCGGAATTATCGATAAATGTCCGATGACCGACAAAAGTGAACGGGCTAGAGCTGGCAAACCATCGATATTCCCAACATTAGATATTTTCGATATAATGTTTTAAAATATCGATTGCTATCGATATTATCGTTAAGTTGTCATCACCATTAATTTGGAGATGAAAATGGCGGAAATTTCAATGATTTTCTTGAAATTTGGCACAAGTAGTTCACAGAAATGTAAAGGAGAATAAACAATTGCTTTTATTTTATAAATTATGTATATAAAAAATACATTTTACTTACCCGAAAAATGTCTAGGTGTGACTGCGGGCTTACTTTCTCACACACACATAACGGAAAAGCAGCGAAATTTCTATTTATTTGAATGAATTTCAGGTTAGGGGTTTTTGTTCCGATAATATCGATAGGCAAAACTATCTATCGATATTGAATTTTGAAAAAAATAATAATCGATATTATCGATAGTGCCATCGATTTTTTGCCAGCTTTAGAACGGGCACATTGGCAAGAAACTGATTACTTGAGTAAAACTGACAGTCAAAACTCATAGTGTGTACCCTCTTTTGGTCTGTTCCTTTACTTTTAAAAATGGTAAAAGTGGCAAAAGTAGCAAAAGTTGTGAAATGTATGGTATCTGAAGTAAGGGAACGCTTTTCGAGTAAAAAGTGGTAAAACTTGAAGATTCTTGCACGTAAAGGAACAGAGCTTTTATTTTGCCATGGTACATACGTGCTCTGTTCCAGAACCTGCAAGAACCTACTATTTTTTACTACGATTGCATTTTTCCCTTTATGTTATCGGAAAAAATAGTAAAAATTAGTAGATTCTTGCAGTATGGAACAGACCATCAGTAAAACTTATCGTGTGTACCCAGCTTTAGAACTAGACAATCGATTAGAAATTTTATCGATAATTCCCTCAATAATCGTTTCACAATCTCAACAGACTATCGAATGATTTGCCATCACCACTTTTAAACGACGACAGCAAGCAAAGACAAGGAGCGTAAAATTAAGTGAATAAAAAGCAAATTTCTCCTTAGAAAAAGCTCTTAAGCCCATTAAAAATAGTGAATTTTATGAAAAATATCGTGTATATAATCTACAGTTATTGTATTTGCGAAAAATTGGCAATTAAAGGCTTGAAAATAGCCAGTGAAAAACGGAAATATTTTTTTAGAAAGTTGATGAACTGAGAAACAAAAAAAACAAATATACATACGCGCAACCCAACACACAGATAAAATTGTGTATCGCGGAGTGTGTGTGTGTGGTAGAAGTGAAGAAAAGGTGTACTAAAAAAGTAATAATTTAGTACAAACCATTTTTTGTGTTGTTTCTCGCCCGAGACGATATGACAATTTATTGTTTGTTTTCATTTTTAAAAGAAGTCCATCATAAACCACAAAAGAAAGAAAATTGTGTGAATGGCTTTTAAAGGTATAAAATTAAAATAAATTTATGATCGTGTAATACTTCTGCAAAGTTCAATAAATTTAACGAAGGTCAGTGCAAAAAATGTGTGTGTGTATGTGAATTAAAAATTAAAAGGTCTAGCAAAGCAAAAGTACAAAATAGAAATTGTAAAACATAACAAAAATCCGGTGTTGAAACAAAAAAGCTGCCATCTTTTATAGGCAAACGCAAACACAAAAAACCTCTATAATAAATCTTGACGATAACAACAGCAGAAGCCAGCAACAACAAATAATATTTTTTTGTAGTGTGTGTGGTTGTTCGTGTAAGTCTCGTTGGCAATCAACGACTCTCTTCGACCCTAAACAATATCCACTTTTTATTCTCCCCTGCAGACAACGAAGCCGATCGATTTTTTCGGCTCGCTCGCGCACTTCTATGCAATCCAATCGGCGACAGCGCAACGTCTTATTTACCGATACGCGGCTAAATGTCAAAAATGTAGTTTACTTACTTTCAGGGAACAAGTGTCGTTTAGGGGCACCTCTCGGATCGGTCCGAAATTTTTTACCATAGGTAGTCCTTGGGTCCCTGATCACAAATATATATATCTTTCCCGGGGGAAGTCCATACTTCTCGAGATATGGGTCTTGATATTTTGGGAAAGTCCTACTTTAACACCACTACTTTATTTATGGGCACCTCTCGGATCGTGCTGAAATTTTCACCATAGGTAGTCCTTGGGACCTACTTCCCGAGATATGGGTCTTGACATTTTACTATTTTTTACTTGGGCAATATGGGTATCATTTTAAAGCTCGTGGTGAGTACTTTTGATTGCGTTTACGACTGTCCATAGGAGAAGGTCTTAAATCCCGGCCGAAGGATTACGTCGAGGGTTACGTCTTTGGGCATTTCAGGTGACGGTATTTATATGTACTGTTTATATTATCAACAGATTTGGAATGCCAATTTTCTTTTGATTATTTCTAAAATGGAAAAATCGATTTTGATATTTAAAGATATATCAAAATTCATATGTATCTCACGAAATTTCATACATTTTTGCTGAAAATTATAGACGCCCGCCGTTTCTCCCGATTTGACGGCTGGCGATTTTTAGACGATTTGAGACGATAAAATTGGCGGCTAGACTCGAAAAAAGATAGGCTGCGGCGGGTCGCCGATTTTCAGCCGACTGGCTTCTCCCTCTGCTCCCCTGTATTTTTATACCCTCCACCATAGGATGGGGGTATATTAAGTTTGTCCCTACGTTTGTAACTACTCGAAATAATCATTGTAGACCCCACAAACTATATATATTCTTGATCAGCGTGCAATTCTACATCCATATAGCCATGTCCGTCCCTCTGTCCGTCTGTGGAAATCACTCTAGCGTCAGAACGGATTGACATAGGTGGATGAAATTTTGGGAAAATCTATTATTTGTACGTAGGACTTTTGGTATTGAAAGTGGGCTATGTAGGTCCACGCTTTCGTATAGCCCCAATACAAAATGATGCGTGACGCGTCGTCGTTTTAAGGAATTTTTAAGATATTTGTCCCACTTTACCATCGAATTGGTTGTAATTTGGTACTATGTGTTTCCAGAGGCCAAAAAACATTCCTACCAAAGTTGGATAGGTCCACGTTTTGGTATAGCCCCCATATAAGGCCCCATATAAAGTACGCGTCATTTTAATATATTTTGAATGTATTAGAACCATTTGACCACAGAATTGGTTGTAATTTGGTATTTTGTGTCTTCAGAGACCAGAAAACATTCCTACCAAAGTTGGGTTTTATAGGTCCACGTTTTGGTATAGGCCCCACATAAGGCCCCTAATAAAGTACGCGTCATTTTAATATATTTTGAATGTATTAGACACATTTGACCAAAGAATCGGTTGTAACTTTGTATTTTGTGTTTCCAGAGGCTAAGAAACATTTCTACCATAAAATGTTTATATAGGTCCACGATTATATAGGTTCGATATTTTGAAGGTTTTAGCCTCATTATCACACCGAGATGGCTGAAATTTTGTATTTACTCTTCGTTGGGCGTATAAAATTTCCCTCCAGAAATTTGTAGGTATAGGTCCACGCCATGATATAGCCTCCACAGAACGGCACCCTCCGATTTTCGGTATTTTGAAGGTTGTGGCCACATTAATCCACCGAAATGGCTTAAATTTGTGGTGCAGGGTATAAAAAGTTCGGCCCGACCGAACTTGACGCTTTTCCTACTTGTTTGGTTTTAATCTTTCTAAAAAAGGGGGAAAATATTGATCTCCCTTGATAAAAATTATACAAAAAAAGTACAAATTAATTAAAACACAATTCTTTTGTTATTGTTTTATTGCAAAAACACATCCAATATTATAAAAATGAACTACACTCTCGTACTTTCAGTTGTGTAAATAGAGCGCTTTAAAGAGGGCATCTTTGATTTTGTTAAATTGTCTTTATTTTCTTATTATTATATAGCAAAAATACAAAAAATCAAATTTATTGAATGTATTGTATTTTTTAAGTTTATATGCCCTTACTCCATTTATATAAAAAGAAAACAAAAAGCAAGCGAAACAAAAAACAGCTACCATATTGTTATTGTTTTATCGCAAAAAAAAAAAATACAACCACCACAATAATATAATGCCTGTCCCTTAACCCCCCTTTGTTAACCATTGTTTTTTGTATTTGTTGTTATTAGCGCTGGAAAAGTGATGGTAATAATTGGTACGACGGCCTAAGGGGTACAGAAGCTTTAATGAATGATAACAATGTTTCTCAGAGAGGGATAAAGAAAAACTGTAGTCCATTTTGCTGTCAAAATACATTATTGTGATTTAAAAAAAAATATTAAACTTGGTTTAGACTATACAATTAAACGTTGATTAAGTGCATTATCTCGATTTATTTGACGTAGTATATTGTATGAAAATTACAACTTAAATCCATAGGATTTGCTAAATCATGCATAGTGTAAACGGGGTATTACGTCAATAGTGAAGAAAATCATTAAAGGTTGTCTTATTGCCCGACCTTGTATATAGATAACTGATATTTTAATCGTTCTTCTTATCGATAAAATCGATTTTGTTTGTGACGTTGCATGTCATGTTGAGTAACGTTTGCCGCGAAAAACGAGTCTTCTTGTGTAATAACATTTCTCAGCATATGTTAGGTACATAAAGTTTGATTGATTAAACAAAATGTCTGTACTCTTTTTCTTTGTTAAACTAGAGTGCATACTTAAAGACAGAGAATATATATTATTTGGTGTCAAATGTCCTGAGTTTCTTGGAGAGAAGTTTGTACAATAGAGGTACTCAAAATAGAGGGCTTTAATTTCATCGCCAAAGTAACAAATAATGAACCAATTAAATTGGAAAAAAGTATCACATAGTACGTTTTTTAATCTTTCCATCACTGTTGTTTATTCTCCACATTCATTTTTACATTGTTTTTCATTCATTCACCACACAAACGCGCGCGATTACCAACGAGACGAACTGTCGACGAACGGGAGAAGAAACAAGAAAGAAGTTCACAAAAAATTAAAACGCGTATTTATATAAAACCTAAACCTACCACTTTTCTTTCGTTTGCATTATTTTAAAACGCAGTAAGGATCAAGAAAACAGAGAAAAAAACAAAGAAAACAAATCA
Organism: Musca autumnalis; assembly: GCF_047663935.1. Classification (NCBI taxonomy): domain Eukaryota; kingdom Metazoa; phylum Arthropoda; class Insecta; order Diptera; family Muscidae; genus Musca; species Musca autumnalis. The sequence continues at coordinate 242,641,018 of NW_027411977.1, read as the reverse complement.
ATAGTGCTAAACAAAATATAAACTCAGAAAAAAAAAACAAGAATAAAATTCACTAAACAACAATTGGTGGAGAGACTTATGGAAATTTTTGTGAGAGAAGAAGAAGCCCCGCTAGTTTTAATGTTGTTAATTTCGTAAAAGAAAATACTTGTGATAAAAAGCAGCAAAGGAATAACGAATGAATATTAAAAACTGATTATACTGGGTACAAAATACATATTTAAAGTGGATCGAAAACAAACAAAAACATAAGAAGGATAATTGGAACGAAGTTAAAACATGGAAATTGCCTTAAATTCGGATACATCCGGAGGTTTCAAACATGAAAATGGTAAGTGTTTCAACATTTTTTGTCCACAATTCATTAATAAATTATTATTTCTTTTTTGGTTTATGCTAATACGAAAATCAAAAGTGAAGAAACATGTGTGTAACTTAACTTGGAATCATAGTTCATCCGGGGGTCTGCATAGTCAATATGTATTGAGTAAAATTGTGTAAATGGCATATGTAAATATTGGAATTTCTTGCCTAGTTTGGCTGTTTGTCTGCCTGGTTGTTGTCTGTTGTTCAGTACAACAACAACATCAAATACCATAAAAAAAGTAATAGACGTGACCTCCTACCTTGTACTGTGTGTGAAAAGCCAGCCATACAATGATGATGATTTCTTTTAGTACCCACTACATCTGTTATCAATAATATCCGGCTATTAGCTTGTTCACTATATATTATAGTCCGTGCATGATTCACGAACAAGATCTATCTATTATAAATAACAGAAATCTAGACATCTGTTTCAAGGGCCCTTCTAACAAAATTGTGGTGGCTTATCTTTATTCTATAAGAAAATCAAAACAAAGTAGCAATCTTCCACCCCAGAGAGAGATACATAGTTGCGACAGATGTTTTTTGTTGTGTTATTTGGTGTTGATGGTGATTAGCACATTGATAGCAGCAGATATATTGGGTGAAGTTCTTTCTAATTGCCTTTATAGTCCATAAAAAACAATAGGTATTTATCGAAAACACGCATGAGAAAATTAAAAACAAATTTCCTAAAGAATCGATCAAATTGTGTATGAATGAATCATGCAGCATAGATTAATGTTTCATGGAAATTATTTTGAATCATCGCCATAGAAAATAGCTAATGACGGAAGGGTTCCAGTTATTAGGTATCCGCAAGACCCACGACTTAAACTTGATGATAAAAAATTAAAGATTCCTAATAAAACAATTAATGACTCCTAATCAACATGTGGTGGATATGACTTCGCAAACCAGCATGTCAGTAGGGATCTTCATGATCTGTCTATGCAGTACATGCTTAGGTGGCCATACATGTCACCAACTTATGAATAGAGACTCTCCGCCTAGGCAAGTTAGTTGAGATCTTCATGATCAAGATATAGGTCGAAAGATATATGAGAGAACCACTAAGTCAATAAGCTTATACGGAGGATAAAAGCTTTGGTGTATAAGCAGCTCGTTTTCTTGCTTATGTTATTTCTAAAAAAAATATTTTAAAATGAGAAAAAATGGTTATATATAAGCAAGTTTCTGAAACAAGGGACTATTATTCACGCCTTAAGGGGGTTACCCTAGTTGTGCAGACCAAAAAACTCATTGTTCATGATTTTTTTCTTGCAGTGCTGGAACGTCCCATATGTTCAAGATAATGGTTCATGTGCTATTAGTGATTTCTTTAATCATGGTAACTTGAAGTCGCGCTGAAAACTCGTGATAGAAAAATAAAGGGTTTCTGCAGGTTTACCTGTAATAACGTATTTTCGGATGGTTGGGGAAAATTTCCACGTTTTGGCGTTTTGCAACATTAGGGTGTCTCAAAAATAAAAAAAATATTTATTAAACGGCCTGAACGGCCACAACTCAGTAAGTTGTGATGGTTACAACGTAATAAGGAAGGATCGCACCAGATGTGGAGGTAGGGGATTAGCTTTCCTTTTGCACCAGTCTGTTCAATACAGACCTATCTCGCTTGAGCCTGCCTCTAATGACCCGTATATGGAATGTATGGGGGTAGCAGTCAGGTGTGGAACTGCCGAGATAGAGTTGCTGAACGTATACATCCGGCCGAGAAATAGCTGTATCTCAGATTATAAGCCTGAAGGAAGGTCATAATCGTCTGGTCCTGGGGGACTTTAATGCGCATCATGAGATGTGGCATTCGGCCCTCGGAAACGACCAGAGATGTATAGGGCCGGCTGAGCAGATTGTTTTGCTCGGTCAATGATGACGCCCCTACCAGAATTAGAGGAGCGTATCACAGTTCGCCAGACATAACCATCGTGTCACCTGGTCTGACAAAAGACGTCACCTGGCAACCCGTCATTTCCCTTGGATCAGACCATCTCCCCATAATTGTCTCCATCAGCAGACCATCCTCATGGGAAAGCTGATTGCCCGAGTTTCAGAGAGTTCACCAATCACCGCTTCAGAGAATTGCCTAATCCTTCTGATGTTCGGTTAGCGGAAAGGACGTTCCGAGACATCATCACTGCTGCAGCCGCTCGCCATATTCCTGCTGGTCGAATACCCGAAGTAAGACCAAATTTCCCAGCAGACGCGACGGGATTAGCAAATGAGCGTGATGACCTTCGTCGAACCAACCCTGACGACTCCAGGGAGCTGACACTGGAAGTTAACAGGCTGGTCGGCGAACATAAGCGGAACAAGTGGTTAAATCATCTGAAGAGTTGCAACATTGGAGCCGGTATAAGTAAATTGTGGACAACGGTTAAGCCACTCTCGAACCTCGGAAGGAGGGATGACAAGACCTAAGTCACGTTTGGCGACGTTACGTTGACTGACCCGAAGAGGTGTGCAAGTTACTTCAATCGACTGTTTGTCGAACACCTCGAGAGTGACAGGGCGAAGTGAAGAGTATTACGTCGCAGTAGATCTCTTCCTTCTGAAGATGAACCACTACAGTTTACAGTGGATGATGTTGCGAATGCCATCAGGAACGCTAAATCATCCAAAGCGTTGGGCCCTGACGGAATTTCCATGGTAACGTTGAAACAGCTGGATGAGCCGCGAGTGGAGTATCTCACTAAAGTTCCACCCTTATTGTTCCCGAAGTCTGGAAAATGGGCAGGGTGGTCCCGCTACTAAAGCCAGGCAAGGATGCCAGCAAAGGTGAATCGTACAGGCCGATTTCGCTTTTGTCACCTGTAGCGAAGACCCTTTAAGGCCTTAGTCCTCCCCAGCATTAGAAATAGCTATCATCAGCATGGATTCCCTAAGCAGCACTGCACGCTATCTCGACACATATTTGTCGAGGACTCAACCAGGAGCGGCCGTGTGATAGAAGAGTGATGGTGGCGCTTGACTTATTAAAAGCCTTTGATACTGTCAAACACTCCATGCTGTTCGAGGACATCGAGCAGACAACCATCCGGCCAAGTCTGAGACGTTGGATAATCAACTATATGTGTGGTCGCCAGTCGTATGTGGAATTCAGGAACAAGAAATCCAAGCCCCGTAGATTGAAAGAGGGAGTTCCCCAAGGAAAGCGATAGGTCGGTCTGTGGTAAGCTATGCGGCTCCAGTTTGGTCACCGAGATTATGTGATAAGAATTGGAAAAAGATTCAAACCTGTCAGAATGCCGTCCTGAGAACAGCAACAGGGTGCCTCTATAAGTCTTCAGTTGTCGGTGTTGTTGTTGTAGCAGCATACAAACCTACGTAGAAGCATAGGTTTGATGCTGGGTTGGCAGCCGCTGGCCGAAACACTATGGTTTCGGGTCAATCCGGTACGATAGAACCCGCTGCCGTGGGACTATCTACATGAGGAGGCAAAGATTCTTCCAGTAAAGCAACACAATTAGATGCTTTCGTTGCAGTACTTGTTTGTGTGTTTTTCCGTGAGAGCCATCCCAATCACCATCTGCTGGCCACCGATACACCCAGGCATATCAAGAAGGATATTCATGCTCTAGAGACGATGGTCCAACAATATAGGAGAGAACCTCTAGATCAACAGGCATATCAGGCAGGTTTGAACAGCATTCACACGGACACATTTGCTAAGACCATAAGCAATTATTGTGTGAATGCAGTCATCGGAGCACATCACCCATCTATCGCAGCTGAAGAGCGTCAGCTGCCACGACAGACCAGAGTAGTTTTGGCTCAATTACGCTCGGAATATTGCAGTCGCCTAAATTCCTATTGGGCGGGAATCGATCGCACCGTGCAAGACATCTGCCCAGTATGTTATGTTATAAAACACTGTTACAACAACAACAGATTCATCAAATGGTAAATCAATCGACTTAGATCCCCCCAGAAGTGTGAAACCACCAATGTTCTTTTGTAAGACTGGTTTCGGATCCTCTAGCCAACTCGGCTGCTTTCCCGATAAGAGAATATTCTACATTCTCTGAGTATGTCAGTCATGTATACATCTTAAAGATGTCTTAGACACACCGCTTCAACTTAGCGATAACAAAGATGTGCCAATCATTAAACTAAAATTAGAATCAGTCAGCTCTCAGATGCAGAAATGTTTCATAAGCAATTTTTGAGTTTATAGCGTAGGAGAGGTGATGAAAGAGATGAACTCGTAAATCGCTTATAAAATCTTCTACCATCTGAAAGATTAGTTATGTGAGAATTCTCCTTTTTTCTCCTATTGCAATTTTTATGAAGATTGTTTTTTTCTTCTCCTTCTCCTTCGAATTCTGAATTTATTTTATATTTATTTTATTTATTGCATCAATGTTGGCAGATGTCGGTGATTTCACGAATTCTGAATTATTTTTCATAAATCCTCTAACATTCTTTTTTTTCATAATCATTACAGCTTTAGCCTCCAATAATGGACTAGCGCTCCTTGCATCACTTACGCTTAAAAATGCACTAAATATCAACAACAACAATAATAACAACAACTATAAAAATAACAACACTAAACACAATAACATCACAGCAGCAGCAGTAGCATCAACAGCATCACTACACCACCAACAACAGCCACAAAATGTATCAGCAACGACCTCTTTGTCGTCTTCATCATCATTATTGTCGTCGTCGTCGTCTTCAACACTGCAATTCCAACATCAACAGCAGCAAGCAGCACAGACGCCCCAAATACAAGAACTTAATTTATTTACATTTAACGGACTACAGCAACAGAGTAGTGTAGTAGGGGCAGCAGCATCTGCCACCAGCATTACCACAACCACCAGAAGCACATTAAATGGACCTGATCATCAGACTTCGGCCTCGGCTGCTCTTATTGCCGCCTTATCCTCCACCTCTGCCTCTTCTGCCACCACCAACACCACAAACAAACAAAATTCTTCCTCGACATCAACGAATCATCATCAACAACAACTTCATAATCATTATCAGACAAATACCACCACTATCACCTCTAGTGCAAAAGATCCTACCACAGCTTTAATTGAAGCCTTATCTATTAAACCAACAGGAACAAAGAAACAACAACAGCAATCACAGCAAGTGGGAACATTAACAACATCGGCTTCATCATCATCTATAAATTCGGTGGTGACCACCACAACCCAACACCAATCAACAACAATAACAAATGTGGCCAATAGTGCGGGTAATGGTGGGGGAGGTTCTGGCATTGGCGGTGGTAATGGTAATGGCAGCAAAAACAATTTTAAAATTCCGTCCGATATACTTGATGATTTGGCCAGTCGTTTCATTATCAATGTCCCCGATATGGAGCTGAGCAATATGATACGTATATGCTTTCAAATAGAATTGGCCCATTGGTTTTATTTGGATTTCTTTTGTGCATCCGAAGAGGATAATAAACTACAAACTTGTGGTATCAAAACATTTGCTTTGCAATTATTTCAGGTGGGCACATTACTGACTTTTCCGACTACTTCCATATCTTAACTGAGTTTGTTTCTTTATTTGCAGCATATACCATTCCTACAACAACATTTATCTTCGATAGATAAAATCTTGGAAGATTGGAAAAACTACAAGTTATCCGTGCCAACATTTGGGGCTATACTTATATCGGAGGATCTCAACTATTGCCTGTTAGTGCAATCATATTTTGCCAAAAGTTCATGGGGTTTCCCAAAGGGAAAGGTTAATGAAAATGAAGATCCGGTACACTGTGCCACCAGAGAGGTAAGTGATTTAATTTTCAATAACCCTCTTGGGATTCGAGTTAACATTTGTTCTTCCCTTTGTTTGTTGCAGGTTTTTGAAGAAACCGGTTACGATATCACCGAGCTAATTGTACCAAATGATTACATTGAAGCTGTTATTAATTATCAATACACTCGCCTGTATATAGTGCGTGATGTTTCGTTGGAAACGAAATTCTCACCGCGCACACGTAATGAGATTAAATGCTGTGATTGGTTTCCCATTGATTCATTGCCTGTTAATCGTAATGATGCCATATCAAAAGCCAAATTAGGCATAAATGCCAATTCCTTTTTTATGATAATACCATTTGTGAAGCGTTTAAAGAAATGGGTTAATGATAAACGCAATGGTGTTGAGACGCGTCGTCGTAAATACTCCGGCGGTGGTTGTGGTAATGGTGGCGGTTCGCCCACCTCAACTTCTCCCTTGACCACATTCAATAATAATAACCACAACAATGGTCTGCCACAACAAACCAAATCTAGTTGTAAAAAATCCAAGCATTTGCAACAGCGTAATAATAATTTAAATGTTAATAATAATAATGATGATAAAAATGCCTTAAACGGTGGTGCTTTGGCTGCATCATCCACATCCTGCAATGGCGGGAATACATGTTCCAATAATAATATAAACAATAATAATTCAAATCGTTCTAAAAGACAACGCCATAAATCCATGGGTGATTTGGATGGTATTAAATTAAATAATAATTTTAACTATAATAATAACAACAACAATATCTGTAATAATAATCAAAGTAATTGTAAGACATTAAACAACAACAATAACTGTGGTTCTACTATAACAAATCAACAACAACAATCATCATCAAATTTATCAACGACAAACTCCACAACTAGTGGCGTTAATATAAATATACAAAACAACAACAGCAACAATTGCAACAACAGCAATCAAAAAAGGCATTCAAAAATTGTTGCTGCTGGCAGCAATGTTTCCAACAACAATGGTTGCAATAATAACAACAATAATGCCAATAATAATTCAACGACATCTTCATCAGCATCATCTTCAAAGCGTCAATTGTTTCACAGCCAAAGTCATTGCAGCAATTTACATCAACAACAACAGCAACAATCAAATGGAGAAAAGGTAAGCCCAATAGTACAGTACATGATGACACATAAGGGAGGGCGTCAGTATCAAGATAATGGCAAAGAATGTGTAAAATTTCGAAAATTAAAAAAGGAAATCGGTTTAAACCATTGATGGCTAGTAGAGAGAAAACGACGAAGGGTCTGTAGAGGTGCCCTTTCTTTCAGAAATTGTCTATAGAAGTACCCTTTCTTTCAGGAAGGGTCCTTTCTTTCAGAAAAAGTCTATAGAAGTACCCTCTCTTTCAGAAAGGTTTCTTTCAGAAAGAGTCTATAGAAGCACCCTTTCTTTCAGAGAGGGTCTAGAGAAACACCCGTTTAGAAAGGTTTCATTAAAAAAGAGTCTATAGAAGCACCCTTTTAGAAAGGTTTCTTTAAAAAAGGGTCTATAGAAGCACCCTTTTAGAAAGGTTTCTTTAAAAAAGAGTCTATCGAAGCACCCTTTCTTTCAGAGAGGGTCTATAGAAACACCCTTTTAGAAAGATTTCTTTAAAAACAGAGTCTATAGAAGCACCCTTTCTTTCAGGGAGGGTCTGTAGAAGCACCCTTTCTTTCAGTGAGGGTCTATAGAAGCAACCTTTCTTTCAGAAATGGTCTATAGAAATACCCTTTCTTTCAATAAGGGTCTATAGAAGCATTCTTTCTTTCAGAAAGGTCAATAGAAGCTCACGGTTCTTTCGGAAAGGTCAATAGAAGCTCACAGTTCTTTCACAAAAGGTCTATAGAAGCACCCTTTCTTTCAGAAAGCGTCTGTAAAAGCACCCTTTCTTTTTCAGGGAGGGTCTATAGAAGGGCCCTTTCTTTCAGAAATGGTCTATAGAAGCACCCTTTCTTTCATAAAGGTTCTTAAGAAGCACTCTTTTTTTCAGAGAGGGTCTATAGAAGTACCCTTTCTTTCAGAAATGGTCTATAGAAGCATCCTTTCTTTCAGAAAGGTCAATAGAAGCTCACGGTTCTTTCAGAAAGGGCCTATAGAAGCACCCTTTCTTTTAGAGAGGGTCTATAGAAGTACACTTTCTTTCAGAAAGGGCCTATAGAAGCACCCTTTCTATCAGAAAGGTTTCTTTAAGAAAGTGTCTATAGAAGCACCCTTTCTTTCAGAGAGGGTCTATAGAAGCACCCTTTCTTTGAGAAATGGTCTATGGAAGTACCCTTTCTTTCAGGAAGAGTCTATAGAAGCATCCTTTTTTCAGAAAGGGTCAATAGAAGCATCCTTTCTTTCAGAAAGGGTCTATAGGAGCATAATTTCTTTCAGAAATGTTTCTTGCAGAAAGAGTCTTTAGAACCACCCGTTCTTTCAGAAAGGGTCTATAGAACCACCCGTTCTTTCAGAAAGGGTCTATAGAACCACCTGTTCTTTCAGAAAGGGTCTACTGAAGCACCCTTTCTTTCAGGAAGGGTCTGTAGAAGCACCCTTTCTTTCATAATGGTTCTTAAGAAGCACTCTTTCAGAGAGGGTCTATAGAAGCATCCTTTCTTTCAGAAAGGTCAATAGAAGCTCACGGTTCTTTCAGAACGGGTCTATAGAAGCATCCTTTCTTTCAGAAAGGTCAATAGAAACTCACGGTTCTTTCAGAAAGTGTCTATAGAAGAGCCCTTTCTTTCAGAAAGTGTCTATAGAAGTACTCTTTCTTTCAGGAAGGGTCAATAGAAGCACACTTTCTTTCATAAAGGTTCTTAAGAAGCACTCTTTCTTTCAGAGAGGGTCTATAGAAGTACCCTTTCTTTCAGAAAGGGTCTATAGAAGCATCCTTTCTTTCAGAAAGGTCAATAGAAGCTCACGGTTCTTTCAGAAAGGGTCTATAGGAGCACCCTTTCTTTCAGAGAGGGTCTATAGAAGCACCCGTTCTTTAAGAAAGGGTCTATAGAAATACCCTTTCTTTCAGAAAGGGTCTTTAGAAGCTCACGGTTCTTTCAGAAAGGGTCTATAGAAGCACCCTTTCTTTCAGAGAGGGTCTATAGAAGTACACTTTCTTTCAGAAAGGGCCTATAGAAGCACCCTTTCTATCAGAAAGGTTTCTTTAAGAAAGTGTCTATAGAAGCACCCTTTCTTTCAGAGAGGGTGTATAGAAGCACCCTTTCTTTGAGAAATGGTCTATGGAAGTACCCTTTCTTTCAGGAAGAGTCTATAGAAGCATCCCTTTTTTCAGAAAGGGTCAATAGAAGCATCCTTTCTTTCAGAAAGGGTCTATAGGAGCATAATTTCTTTCAGAATGGTTTCTTTCAGAAAGAGTCTTTAGAACCACCCGTTCTTTCAGAAAGGGTCTATAGAACCACCTGTTCTTTCAGAAAGGGTCTACTGAAGCACCCTTTCTTTCAGGAAGGGTCTGTAGAAGATGCCTGTGAAGTTATATTGCAAATTATATTGGAAAAATTAATTTTTAGCAAAGGCGCAAACCATTCACAGGGTGACTCAGAGAAAACATATTTAACTAAAATTGGAGAACAAATTGAATCGCAAATTATAATTTATGGTCATAACTATTAAAATAACGGTAAAGTATAAACAATTCTGAACAAAATGAATGAAGGAGGCATAAATACGTGTTTAATATATATCAAAGAGCTGTATTGAAAAAGACACTGAACAGAACAGCCCATTGTGCCAAAACTATAAAAGATGGGCGGACGAAACTTGGCTTAAATTAAAGGCCTCTTGAATAGCTATCAGCCCATATATAGGTTTTATCCGAAATCAATTTCAGAGATCTGCGTTTTGCGATTTACCTTAGGGCCCACCTATGAAAAATACAGTTGACATAATAGCCCACTGTTCCAAAACTATAAAAGATGGGCGGACGAAACTTGGCTTAAATTAAAGGCCTCTTGAATAGCTATCAGCCCATATATAGGTTTTGTCCGAAATCAATTTCAGAGATCTGCATTTTGCGATCTACCTTGGGCCCACCTCTGAAATATACACTTGACATAATAGCCCACTGTTCCAAAACTATAAAAGATGGGCGGACGAAACTTGGCTTAAATTAAAGGCCTCTTGAATAGCTATCAGCCCATATATAGGTTTTGTCCGAAATCAATTTCAGAGATCTGCATTTTTGCGATCTACCTTGGGCCCACCTATGAAATATACACTTGACATAATAGCCCACTGTTCCAAAACTATAAAAGATGGGCGGACGAAACTTGGCTTAAATTAAAGGCCTCTTGAATAGCTATCAGCCCATATATAGGTTTTATCCGAAATCAATTTCAGAGATCTGCATTTTTGCGATCTACCTTGGGCCCACCTATGAAAAAGACACTAAACAGAACAGCCCATTGTGCCAAAACTATAAAAGATGGGCGGCCGAAACTTGGCTTAAATTAAAGGCCTCTTGAATAGCTATCAGCCCATATATAGGTTTTATACGAAATCAATTTCAGAGATCTGCATTTTTGCGATCTACCTTGGGCCCACCTATGAAAAAGACACTAAACAGAACAGCCCATTGTGCAAAAACTATAAAAGATGGGCGGACGAAACTTGGCTTAAATTAAAGGTCTCTTGAATAGCTATCAGCCCATGTATAGATTTTATCCGAAATCAATTTCAGAGATCTGCATTTTTGCGATCTACCTTGGGCCCACCTATGAAAAAGACACTAAACAGAACAGCCCATTGTGCAAAAACTATAAAAGATGGGCGGACGAAACTTGGCTTAAATTAAAGGCCTCTTGAATAGCTATCAGCCCATGTATAGATTTTATCCGAAATCAATTTCAGAGATCTGCATTTTTGCGATCTACCTTGGGCCCACCTATGAAAAAGACACTAAACAGAACAGCCCATTGTGCAAAAACTATAAAAGATGGGTGGACGAAACTTGGCTTAAATTAAAGGCCTCTTGAATAGCTATCAGCCCATATATAGGTTTTATCCGAAATCAATTTCAGAGATCTGATTTAGATTTCGGATAAAACCTATATATGGGCTGATAGCTATTCAAGAGGCCTTTAATTTAAGCCAAGTTTCGGCCGCCCATCTTTTATAGTTTTGGCACAATGGGCTATTATGTCAAGTGTATATTTCAGAGGTGGGCCCAAGGTAAATCGCAAAATGCAGATCTCTGAAATTGATTTCGGACAAAACCTATATATGGGCTGATAGCTATTCAAGAGGCCTTTAATTTAAGCCAAGTTTCGTCCGCCCATCTTTTATAGTTTTTGCACAATGGGCTGTTCTGTTTAGTGTCTTTTTCATAGGTGGGCCCAAGGTAGATCGCAAAAATGCAGATCTCTGAAATTGATTTCGGATAAAATCTATACATGGGCTGATAGCTATTCAAGAGACCTTTAATTTAAGCCAAGTTTCGTCCGCCCATCTTTTATAGTTTTTGCACAATGGGCTGTTCTGTTTAGTGTCTTTTTCATAGGTGGGCCCAAGGTAGATCGCAAAAATGCAGATCTCTGAAATTGATTTCGGATAAAACCTATATATGGGCTGATAGCTATTCAAGAGGCCTTTAATTTAAGCCAAGTTTCGTCCGCCCATCTTTTATAGTTTTGGAACAGTGGGCTATTATGTCAAGTGTATATTTCATAGGTGGGCCCAAGGTAGATCGCAAAAATGCAGATCTCTGAAATTGATTTCGGACAAAACTTATATATGGGCTGATAGCTATTCAAGAGGCCTTTAATTTAAGCCAAGTTTCGTCCGCCCATCTTTTATAGTTTTGGAACAGTGGGCTATTATGTCAAGTGTATATTTCAGAGGTGGGCCCAAGGTAGATCGCAAAATGCAGATCTCTGAAATTGATTTCGGACAAAACCTATATATGGGCTGATAGCTATTCAAGAGGCCTTTAATTTAAGCCAAGTTTCGTCCGCCCATCTTTTATAGTTTTTGCACAATGGGCTGTTCTGTTTAGTGTCTTTTTCATAGGTGGGCCCAAGGTAGATCGCAAAAATGCAGATCTCTGAAATTGATTTCGGATAAAATCTATACATGGGCTGATAGCTATTCAAGAGACCTTTAATTTAAGCCAAGTTTCGTCCGCCCATCTTTTATAGTTTTTGCACAATGGGCTGTTCTGTTTAGTGTCTTTTTCATAGGTGGGCCCAAGGTAGATCGCAAAAATGCAGATCTCTGAAATAGATTTCGGATAAAACCTATATATGGGCTGATAGCTATTCAAGAGGCCTTTAATTTAAGCCAAGTTTCGTCCGCCCATCTTTTATAGTTTTGGCACAGTGGGCTATTATGTCAAGTGTATATTTCAGAGGTGGGCCCTAAGGTAAATCGCAAAACGCAGATCTCTGAAATTGATTTCGGATAAAACCTATATATGGGCTGATAGCTATTCAAGAGGCCTTTAATTTAAGCCAAGTTTCGTCCGCCCATCTTTTATAGTTTTTGCACAATGGGCTGTTCTGTTTAGTGTATTTTTCATAGGTGGGCCCAAGGTAGATCGCAAAAATGCAGATCTCTGAAATTGATTTCGGATAAAATCTATACATGGGCTGATAGCTATTCAAGAGACCTTTAATTTAAGCCAAGTTTCGTCCGCCCATCTTTTATAGTTTTTGCACAATGGGCTGTTCTGTTTAGTGTCTTTTTCATAGGTGGGCCCAAGGTAGATCGCAAAAATGCAGATCTCTGAAATTGATTTCGGATAAAACCTATATATGGGCTGATAGCTATTCAAGAGGCCTTTAATTTAAGCCAAGTTTCGTCCGCCCATCTTTTATAGTTTTGGAACAGTGGGCTATTATGTCAAGTGTATATTTCATAGGTGGGCCCAAGGTAGATCGCTAAAATGCAGATCTCTGAAATTGATTTCGGACAAAACCTATATATGGGCTGATAGCTATTCAAGAGGCCTTTAATTTAAGCCAAGTTTCGTCCGGCCATCTTTTATAGTTTTGGAACAGTGGGCTATTATGTCAAGTGTATATTTCAGAGGTGGGCCCAAGGTAGATCGCAAAATGCAGATCTCTGAAATTGATTTCGGACAAAACCTATATATGGGCTGATAGCTATTCAAGAGGCCTTTAATTTAAGCCAAGTTTCGTCCGCCCCATCTTTTATAGTTTTGGAACAGTGGGCTATTATGTCAAGTGTATATTTCAGAGGTGGGCCCAAGGTAGATCGCAAAATGCAGATCTCTGAAATTGATTTCGGATAAAACCTATATATGGGCTGATAGCTATTCAAGAGGCCTTTAATTTAAGCCAAGTTTCGTCCGCCCATCTTTTATAGTTTTTGCACAATGGGCTGTTCTGTTTAGTGTCTTTTTCATAGGTGGGCCCTAAGGTAAATCGCAAAACGCAGATCTCTGAAATTGATTTCGGATAAAACCTATATATGGGCTGATAGCTATTCAAGAGGCCTTTAATTTAAGCCAAGTTTCGTCCGCCCATCTTTTATAGTTTTGGCACAATGGGCTGTTCTGTTCAGTGTCTTTTTCAATACAGCTCTTTGATATATATTAAACACGTATTTATACCTCCTTCATTCATTTTGTTCAGAATTGTTTATACTTTACCGTTATTTTAATAGTTATGACCATAAATTATAATTTGCGATTCAATTTGTTCTCCAATTTTAGTTAAATATGTTTTCTCTGAGTCACCCTGTGAATGGTTTGCGCCTTTGCTAAAAAATAATTTTTCCAATATAATTTCCAATAGAACTTCACAGGCATCTGTAGAAGCATAATTTCTTTCAGAAAGGTTTCTTTCAGAAAGAGTCTATAGAAGCATCCTTTCTTTCAGAAAGGTTATATAGAAGCACCCTTTCTTTCAGAAAAGGTCTAAAGAAACACCCTTTCTTTCAGAAATTGTCCGTAGAAGTACCTTTTCTTTCAAGAAGGGTCTATAGAAGCACCCTTTCATTGAGAAAGGTTTTTTTCGGAGAGGGTCTACAGATCACCCTTTCTTTCAGAAATGGGCCGTGGAAGTACCCTTTCTTTCAGAAATGGGCCGTGGAAGTACCCTTTCTTTCAGAAATGGGCCGTGGAAGTACCCTTTCTTTCAGAAATGGTCCGTAGAAGTACCCTTTCTTTCAGAAATGGTACGTAGAGGTAACCTTTATTTCTGAAATCGTCCGTAGAAGTAACCTTTCTTTCTGAAATGGTCCGTAGAAGTACCCTTTCTTTCAGGAAGGGTCTATAGAAGCACCCTTTCTTTCAGGAAGGATCTATAGAAGCACCCTTTCTTTCAGAAAGAGTCTATAGGAGCTCCCTTTCTTTTAGAAATGGTCTATGGAAGTACCCTTTCTTTCAGGAAGGGTCTATAGAAGAATCCTTTCTCTCTGAAAGGGTCTATAGAAACACCTTTTCTTTCTGAAAAGATCTATAGAAGCACCTTTTCTTTCAGAAAGGGTCTATAGAAGCACCATTTCTTTCAGAAAAGGGTTATAGAAGCATCCTTTCTTTCAGAAAATGTATATATAGACACCCTTTCTTTCAGAGAGGGTCTATAGAAGCACCCTTTCTTTGAGAAATGGTCTATGGAAGCACCTTTTCTTTCAGGAAGGGTCTATAGAAGAATCCTTTCTCTCTGAAAGGGTCTATAGAAACACCCTTTCTTTCTGAAAGGATCTATAGAAGCACATTTTCTTTCAGAAAGGGTCTATAGAAGCACCCTTTCTTTCAGAAAAGGGTTATAGAAGCATCCTTTCTTTCAGGAAGGGTCTATAGAAGAATCTTTTCTCTCCGAAAGGGTCTATAGAAACACCCATTCTTTCTGAAAGGATCTATAGAAGCACCTTTTCTTTCAGAAAGGGTCTATAGAAGCACCCTTTCTTTCAGAAAGGATCTATAGAAGGACCCTTTCTTTCAGAAAAGGGTTATAGAAGCATCCTTTCCTTTAGGAAGGGTCTGTAGAAGCACCCTTTCTTTTAGAAATGGTCTACGGAAGTACCCTTTCTTTCAGGAAGGGTCTATAGAAGAATCCTTTCTCTCTGAAAGGGTCTATAGAAACACCCTTTCTTTTTGAAAGGATCTATAGAAGCACCTTTTCTTTCAGAAAGGGTCTATAGAAGCAACCTTTTTTTCAGAAAAGGGTTATAGAAGCATCCTTTCTTTCAGGAAGGGTCTATAGAAGAATCCTTTCTCTCTGAAAGGGTCTATAGAAACACCCTTTCTTTCTGAAAGGATCTATAGAAGCACCTTTTCTTTCAGAAAGGGTCTATAGAAGCACCCTTTCTTTCAGAAAAGGGTTATAGAAGCATCCTTTCTTTCAGAAAGTGTCTATAGAAGCACCCTTTCTTTCAGGAAGAGTCTATAGAAGCACCCTTTCTTTCAGAAAGGTTTCTTTGAGAAAGGGTCTATAGAAGCACCCTTTCTTTTGGAAAGGGTCTATAAAACACCCTTTCTTTCAGAAAGGGTCTATAGATGCATCCTTTCTCTCTGAAAGCGTCTATAGAAACACCCTTTCTTTCTGAAAGGATCTATAGAAGCACCTTTTCTTTCAGAAAGGGTCTATTGAAGCACCATTTCTTTCAGAAAGCGTTTATATTAGCACCCTTTCTTTCAGAGAGGGTCTATAGGAGGATCCTTTCTTTCAGAAAGGTCTATAGAAGCACCCTTTTAGGAAGACTAGGCTGTCAGATAGAGAATGTTGGAACCCAATTTAAAAAATATAAACAAGACTAATTTGAACATTTTCTTGCGTATTTTTTTATGTGTGGACCTTTTTTGAAATTGCATTTTTATATCAATTTTTATATTTTTGTTATAACTTTTCTTATTTTTGTTTCCCCTCCTAATATTTACAGATTATCAGCTCATTTGATTTAATACGTAAAGAAAAACAACAAATGAAAGCAGCTATGGCAAAATCTCAGAAACAGCAGCAGAACAATTTAAATGGACGTCAAAGGGCCAGATCACAAAGTGATAAGATGTGCATGCAACAACATTATCAACAACAACAACAGCAGCAGCAACAACAATCGAATCATAAAAATACAAATGTAAATAATGCAGTTAACACAAACAAACAACAGCAGTTGCAGCAGCAACAACAACAGCAACCACCACCACCACAACGTTTATTAAAACAACAATCAATGATTGTTACCAATTCCACAATGATGTTGAGTACAAATCCAACTAAATCAACCAACAATCATCTTCATCATAATCACAATAACAATAAAATGAATGTAAATACTTCTACTACAACTTCTCATAACAATAATACAGGTTATCGTACCCCAACTCCACCTCCACTAAGTGGCAATGATTTGTTGGCATTAGCTGCTGCTGCAGCTGCCAATGGTTTTATCAATAATTCCACCAATACAATTTTACAACAGAACAACAATGGCATTATAGGTGGTGCTGGTGGCACTTCATCAGCTATTGGTTGTGGTGGCGGTGTCAAATTGAAGCCACGTCCTTCATCAGTATCATTGCATTTCCCAGAAATGGTCTCATTGAAACGAGAAGCATCCGATTTGCATACAATGCATCATCAACAACAGCCACAATTGCAACGCATGGCATCAGGTACAAATTTACGTATACTAAGACGTTCAACATCTCATCAGCCACAACAACAAAATCAGCAAAGGCAGTCATTTACACCAAGTTTCAATTCATGGACTAATTTTACATTTACCAAAAATTTTATGGCCAATGTTTTTTGTTAAATGTTTAGATGTTTTGTTTCTTCTTTCTTTCTTCCAAATATGAGGACCGGAAGAAGAAATAATTTAAGAAAATTTGTGTAAATTTTCTGCAAAGGACGCATAAGAGGTGATGACTTATTTTTATTATTGGTTTTTTCTGTTTCAAAAAATGGAAAATTTGGTACTGTGTTTTTAAGTTTCCTGATATTCTTTTTTGCAAAATTTTAACTTTTCTCGTTTTGTTTTTTTTTTTCTTTCTTCACTTTCTTTTAAGTACCAAATTTTCCAGATTTTTTTTTATCTTTTTTGTTTTTTTCTCATTCTGACAAATTGAATTATTATTATTTTTTATTCCGCTTAACCAACAACAACCAAACAAACCCAAAATGAAATGTGAAGTAAAATTCTAATTTCAGCGCTAATGTGTATTCAGAAATTGCTCAAACTACTTAAAAAGCTTTAGCCGTATATTTTCTCCATTTTGATTTGATTTTATTAATTTTTGGTTCCATTTTTTTTTTTAATTTTTATGTACAAACCACAACATATCCTATATTTTTAACTTTATATGTAAAGATATATTTCTTTGGCAAAAGATTTGTAATGATTTCATGTAAGTTTGGATTTTTTATTTCATGTGATTTGATTTTTAAAATTTTCGATTTTTAAGTTCAAATATTTTTTTATTTTTTAATTTTGCATGATATTTTTTTAGTTTATATCCCTCCCCCGTTTAAATCCTTAAATCCCAAAAAACAAATTGTTATGTTCCTAAAGAGTATCAGAATGGTAGGAAATCGTTTTAACGCTTGCCATTTGCAATCATTCATTCGTTTGTTGAACAATGAGATAGGGGAGGAAAGTAAAAAAGAAAAACATAACCACCCACCATGTACAACTGCCTTTATAGGATATTTCTTAAAGTATTTTTAGACGAGACAATACATAGTCCTTTTTCCTACTGAAGAAAGTCTCTTAGAGTTTAAGTTTTAAAACTGGATTGTTAAGAGAAAGTTTAGATATTTCTTTTGTATATAAACACCAAAAAAGGGGAAGGATGCCTTATGCATTCCTTTCAAAAATGTATCAAAAAAGAGACAACTTTTTGTTTGAAAAACCTTTAATTAAGAATTAGTTTATATGCACAATAGATCTCTCCCCTTTAAGAAAAAAAAAAAAATAACAACAAGCGTTTCTTTTTTTCCTCATCGTTTTGATATACATTTTGGGAAAATTCCAAATTGTTATTGTTTTTATGAGAATTTCCTTTGAAACTTTTTTTGTTTTAGAAAAAATTCAAAGGGAATTAATAAAAATGAGTAATTAAATAATTAATCCCCCCTCCACCAAAACCAATCCCCCATCCAACTTCCATAGAACAGGTGTCCCAAATTCCAACATCCCTTATCCATCCTGAACACTGTTCTAAACTTCGAAAAAAAGAAAGCAGAAGTACAAAATTTGAGGTTTTAAGTGAAAAAGGAAATCTAAAAGCCTTAAGAGATGGGGGTTTCCATAAAAATCGTGAAGTTAAATGGAGTAAAAATATAAATTATTTTTTTTTTTACATTTGGTAAAGCGAATTGAAATGTTCAGAACCCTAACAAAAATTATTTCTTAAAGATTTTCGGCCGTTTTTCCCTCACACGAATCGAATTCAAATTCGTTCGAACTTTTGTTTGATTGAAAACTAAAAAACAGATTTTCGTTAGTAGTTTATTGGGAATTTGAATTCGAATCATCTTAGTGAAACAGGCCATTAAATTCAATTCCCTTGAAAATATTTCTTACACATTCTTTCTCGTATGGATTTAATCGGTATGTTCTGAGACACACTTCACCTCTCACTTCACGCCTCAAGCATTTTGTTCACGCCATTTACGCTTATTTTTCGAGTATTTTATGGATGGACTAGGGTGTACTCTTCTTTTTAAATACCCTAAAGAACTTTAGCCCCAAAAAAATCGCAAAAAAACAGAAGTAAATGGGGCAAACAAGATGCTTGAGGAGTGAAGTGAGAGGTGAAGTGTCTCTCAGAACATACCAGTATTTTCTTCATTTTTTAAGAAGCACTTCCTCCAAAGACTTTTGTTTTGTTTTTTTTTTTTTTGTGGTTCTGTTAGATCAAAATGACCCTCCAATGGTTGTCCCTGTCCAATGCAATGTCCCGGATTGCAATAAAATACTATTATCAGTCCTGATTGCGATGTTTGGACCACCTCTCGTGAGGAAAGTCTTTACAACTCTCGATATATGCTACTCAAATTCAAAATTCTTTCTTGCGATTCGTTCGTGGGTAAATTTGATGTTCTGTTGGATTCAAATGCCCCCCTTCAACTTTGTCTGCTATAAGCTACAGCTTTGACTGGTCTTTATATTCGATTCTCCTAAATGTGTCGATTCAAGTTTTTCTTTTCTACCTTTATTTCGGATATTGTTTCCAAAACAATAATCACAATCACCTCCAATGGATATTATCGCTGACTTTTTTAATTTATTTACTAAATCAATGCAAAAAATGTCAATAAAACATGCATTTTATTTCTATTTAAGACTTCTTGAAAAGGTATTAAATCATTATCTTCCCTTGAAAATAACAAATGTTGATCCCGAAATGTCATTACAACATTCCCCAATAAAATTTGTCATAATTTTCATAATTTCATAATTTTAAATCCTTAATTTTTCATCAAAGAAACAAATCTCTTCTTTGCGCCTAAAAGAATGCTTTCAATTTGTGTTACTAATATACCACAATGTCATTATCAGTTGGTTTAATGTAATGCAAATAAAATGGAGGTGTTATTGCAATTTCAAATAGACATTTTAAACAAAATTTGTTATGTGATGAAGATCAGTTCGGATCAGAACCGATTTCTGATGAAAAGAGGATATATATGTATATTTAAAGGAATTGAAAATGTAATTTAAAATGTGGTTGAAGGGACTCATTGGTAATCAACTCTACCAACATTGTCAATTGCCTTTACTTTGTTTAATGATTTCCCATGGTACTCTAGGCTACTTCATCCTACTTTTTTAGAGTTTATGACCTACCCAATAAAATTTGACCGAGGAAAGATTAAAAATATTTCTATTCATTTAACAAATTTTCACAGATTTCACCACCTGTGCCTGTGTTATGTCTAAACAGAGGAATTTGCATATTTTTCAAATTATTTGTGTGATGTTAAATGTCAAGAATAGAAAAAGTGGGCGAAAAACGCCAGTTGTAATTAAAAAAATGAAAACAGTAAAGGATTTTTTCTTTTGTTTTCATAATTTTATTGACATAGTGAAACAGAACATAATTGTTTTTTAATTTGGCTTCCTTTACCAAATGTAAAATATTTATATTTAAAAATTTAAAATTAAAAATTTAAATTTACATTTAAAAATTTTATTTATATTTAAAAAAAAATCCAGAGAAAATCTAACAACTTACAGTTTATAGTTTTTATCTGTTTTTTTTTTCGAATCGCCATTGGTAATCAGATTTTTATGGATACAAATACGATCTTCTGTTTTCTTTTTTTTTCAAATACCCCCAAACACATTAAGGTAATTTATTTTAAAATAAATATTTAAGGAAATTACAACAAATTTGTATTATTGTTTTGAATATCAGAAAACAAAAATCTTATTTTCCTCCCTATACTTAAAAAAAACTCCAACTCTAAATGTCTTCCTTCTTTTAAAAACAAAAAAAAAATCTTACGACAATATATTGATTTATTAAATGGTGTTAATGGTGATCTACTCTATTTTAATGTAATTTCCTCAAATATTTGTTTTAAAATATGTATTTTACCCTCAAAACAACAACAATCCCTTTTTCTAAAAATTTACCAAACAAACGAATTATATATAAAAAAACAAAGCCTGGAAGAAGGGACCCCCCAGCAGCATATAGAATATAAGAAAACTACTATTCTCAACAAAACAATTTTTCGAAATTTTTTTTCAAAACAATTTTTAACGAAAATCGTTACAATAGGGCTCAGAAAATGGAAGATAGATTACAATTGTTGTAAGGATTCTTTAGGACAAATTCATTTAGTCAAGGCATAATGAGTGTAGGATCTCTTCTATCCCCATATTGGTCATAGATAGGTGAGATATTAAATTTAGAGCGAAGTATTGGAGTTAAACTTATATTTTAGCTGAATGGCGGTTTGATTTTCCTTGGATTGTAGAGTGTTGCAGACAATTTATAGAGAAAAGAATAGTAGAGACTGACAATTTGTTAATTATGGTGAATTATTGATAAGAGTATTACAATAATCTATTCAGGAAATCAAGATGTTGATAACGCATTGTAAACTGTAAAATAATCCTTGGTTTCGGCTGTCAAATTTGATGTTTATGTTAAAAATGAAAAATAAAACAAATCCGATAGTAAGTAAAGAATTCGACGAATAATGGCATCGATCATCTCGAAATCACAACTTGCGCTCCTATCAAGTCATATTATAACGATTTTTTGCCTGATTATGGTTTCAAGCATGACAATGATTTGGTAAGTTCAAGGTAACACTAGAGTGTTTTATTGAAACAATTTCATGAAAACAAGGGTTCCTAGGTCGAGTTTCACAGTAGAGTGATATCATAAAGTTGCTGTACTGGGTAACTAGATCTATAAATACCTAAAAGTTTCAATGAAACCACTCTAGTGTGACCTTGGACTAAGATCTAGTGGACTGAAACAAATTAAATCGTGACTGATAGTTCGAATCGAAAAATTTTTTCTGTTGTTTGTTTATTCTTCCAACTTTTTGCTAAATTCTAAGAAATTTTGTTTGATAAAGAAGCATTCAATTGTTTTGTTGAGAATTTTATTTACTTATAAGGCTTTTATTATTTTTTATATAAAGGATTTTGAAAATCCTTTTTATAATAAATACTATATATAACAAAAACAACAACAACAACAAAAGACAAACTCGAACATGTTTTTTGTAATATAAACTAAAATAAAAAAACACACACAAAGATGAGGAACAACAATAAACAATGAATCATCAAAAAAACATTGATTTTATTTTAAACAAATATATAAAATCTCAAAACACACGAGGAGGTGTTAAAGGTAAAATGTAAAGAAATAATATGGCCATTCATAACCTCAGTTTAGTGGTTGATAACGAGAAATTTTCTAACCTCAATTTTTATAGAAAGAAAAAGAAAAGATAGATACAGATTACATCAGAGTAGTAATTGTTTACATCAAATTTTGAATTTCAAATAATATTCGAGTTATTATTTCCTTTTAAAACATATTTTTCCGAGGATATAGTATTTTCTAAAAACATTCTAACCTCAATTTTAGGTTAAGGCCTGTTTCTCTATGACGATTCGAATTCAATTTAGTTCGAATTACTGCAAAACTCCTGTTGTTGTAGGAAATGCTTGTTTGATTCAAAATAAAAACGATTCAAATATTTTCGAAAAACAGAAGTTTGGTAATAGTTCGAACGAATTCGTATTCGAATCGTCTTAGTGAAACAGGCCATTAATATATAGAGAACACATACATGTTTTAAATTAATTGGTATTTTTTATTCTTAAAGTCAAAATTATAGTTGCCCTCATATACGTCATTTTTGCTTTCGAGAAATTTCCTAACCTCAATTTTTAAAGAATAGAAAATGTACGGTTGCTTACATAAAATTTTGGGCTTCAAATATTTGAGCTATGATTTCCTTATAAAATATATTTTTAAGAAAAGATAAAGATAGTGGTTTCGAGAAATTTTCGAACCTCACTTTTAGATTAGGCAATTTAATATTTAGGGGTCGATTATGGATAGCAACTCAACTGTAGTTGCGTTCCCAGAAGAGAAAATCATGCAATTAAAATGAGCAAAAACACGAAATTTTTTTGTCAAATTCAATAAATATCAGTGTTTTGAACCTTCAGCTATAAATTTATTTGTAAAAAAGTATGAATTTTAATGAGAAAATAGAAAATTCTATTACTAAATTTGCTATGGACAACGCAACTGGAGTTGGGTTGATATCCATAATCGACCCCTTAGAACCTACATATTTTAAATGAATATTGGAGTTATTGATTTCTATTATCAAAATTATAATTGTCCTCATATATACAAGCAGGGTTTGCTTCAAAATTCCTAACCTCAATGTACATACAATTTTGAACTTCAAATGTTTTTTATGATTTTCCTCAAAAAAAAAATTTCTAAAAAGTTTTGCATATTGGAAATTTATTCTAACCTTACTTTTATATTGGGTCCATTTAATATATGGAAATTAATATTTGTATTTTTGATTTCTAAAGTCAAAATCACAGTTATGAGAGCAACTATGATGGGGAAACAGGTTTTGCTAGAAAGTTATGTACTTTCGGGAAATTTTCTAACCTCCAAAATTCAAAAGGTTTTGGATTTTTGAAGCTTTTGGTAAAATTATTTGAGGTTTCGAACAAAGTCTTGAGTTTTCAAAAAATTTTCAGAAAAAACCAATTATAAATATTCACTTTCGGGAGATTTTTCACTTTCACTAGCATGGAGAAGTCAAATTAAATAGGAAAACTTTAATGGCCTGTTTTTCTAAGACGATTCGAATTCAAATTCGTTCGAATTACTACCAAACTTCTGTTGTTGTAGAAAATGTTTGTTTGATTGAAAATAAAAACAATTCAAATATTTTTCAAAAGACAGAAGTTTGGTAGTAGTTCGAACGAATTTGTATTCGAATCGTCTTGGTGAAACAGACCATAAGATCCCTATTATAAATGTTCACTTGCGGGAGATTTCTCATTTTCACCATCTCGCCCTATTTTAAGTGGAAAGGAAGAAACCAAAAGAAGAACGACAACATAAAAATTTTGAAACTAAAATATGGAATACAAAATACACCTTTTTCAGATGTAATTTGAAACATTTTAGTTGTAATTCGTAACATTTCATTTGTAATTCGAGAATTCTATTTGTAATTCGTAACATTCCATTTGTAATTCGTAACATTCCATTTGTAATTCGTAATATTCCATTTGTAATTTGAATTATTTCATTTGTAATTCGAATTATTCCATTTGTAATTCGAATTATTCCATTTGTAATTCGAATTATTCCATTTGAAATTCGAATTATTCCATTTGTAATTCGAATTATTTTATTTGTAATTCGAATTATTCCATTTGTAATTCGATTATTCCATTTGTAATTTGAATAATTTTATTTGAAATTACAAAGGTAATCATTACAAATTACAAATGGAATAATTCGAATTACAAATGGAATAATTCGAATTACAAATGGAATAATTTGAATTTCAAATAGAATAATTCGAATTACAAATGGAATACTTCGATTTTCAAATGGAATAATTCGAATTACAAATGGAATAATTCGAATTACAAATGGAATAATTCGAATTACAAGTGGAATAATTCGAATTACAAATGAAATGTTACGAATTACAAATGGAATTCTCGAATTACAAATGAAATGTTACGAATTACAAATGGAATTCTCGAATTACAATTAAAATAATTCGAATTACATCTGAAAAAGGTGTAGTATTTAAAATGTTCATTTGGAAAATCAAATATAGTTTCCATTATTTAAGAGAAGTCAAAATTGTTTAAATTGAAATATGTAACAATGATATTTTAATTTCGATAATCAAACATTAGGGTTTATTCTGAATGAAAACTCCCCGTGAGTTTTCTCATTTTTTCATTTCAGTGTAAACGACAGGGAGACAAAACTCAAGGGGGAGTTTTCATTTAGAATAACCCACATAATATTCGTTTATTTGGCTTCTAAATACTTGTTAATTTTTAATAGGGCGAAATGGTGAAAGTGGGAAATCTCCCACAAGCGAAAATTTATAATTGGGCTGATACATTTTTACTTATCTTAAAAGTCTCTCACATCTAAAAAACTTATTACATATGAAATATATCATTAAATCTTCAATTTTAATTGGGCGAAATAGTGAAAGTGAGATAATCTCCCACAAGTGAACATTTATATTTGAGATAATAAATTTTACTTTTCTCTCAAAAGTCTCTCACATCTCCAGCATCAATTTAAAGTCGATCTTTTTTCTCTTAAAAACTACTTTTGCCAATTTTCCCCACATTTTACCTTTACACTTCCCAAAAAGGGGAAACAAAATCTTGACAAAAAAATGATAATAATGATTGTAAAAAGCACTCCTAACTAAATATTCCATCCTTGCAATCATCCCTCAAAGGTTTGGCAAGATTTTGTTTTCAAAAAAAAGTATACATACATATTTTAATAAAAAAATAAAATGAAAGAATGGTTTTCTAAATAACAACAAATTGTTTTGGTCAATTAAACTGAAGAAAAGAACCCGCCCAGTAGTTGTAAAAGGACAAATAAAAAAACTCTAAACAATCACAACAAATTGACCTTTGATGGCGAAAATTTGAAATTGACACCAACAACAACAACTTTTAATTATTCTTAAGGAAATGCAAAAAAAGAAACAATTCATACAATTTTTGGCAAAGTGCAAAATAAAATCTTATTTTCTTTTAACAAATATGAAATTAACACAACAGAAACTACAAACGATCTCCATAAAATATTATTTCAACAAATTCAAGGGAAATTTCGAATGTTTTCGTAAACGAAAAATTTAAATTGTGGCTGATAAGAGGTGAAAAAATATAACATAAACTTAATGCAGAAACATATCAAGAAAAAAACTTCCAACAAATTAGAAACCATTTCAAACACCTCCTGAAAAATCTATGTAACGAACTAAACACCATGAAGCTCTTAATAAGGCCACAACAATTTAACTTTTTCGTATTGTTGTTTTGTAAAGTTTAACAAAAACAAAGATGATGATGTTGTTTGTTCTACTTTTCTTAACTTTAAAAAGAAAAAAATGTAAAACGAATTTCTATTTGTACAAGTATTTTTTTTTAATTAATATTTATGTATGTATTTTTGCTATGCATTTGTTTTACACAATCTATACACAAACCACACAACTTTAGCCACAACTCTTTTTTAAACATGACAAACAACCAAAAATAATAACAATTGCAACCTGTATGAAAATGTAAGAATGCCAACCAAAATAATAACACACCTACCCATCCACAAAACAACAACAACACCCTTTATATATAATTTCTTATTTTATATTACAATAAGATCGAACATCATGTTACCTTTTTTTTATTAATTATTTCTATAGCTTTCTTTCTCCTATATAAAAACTGTGTTGTAAGTTTTATTTTTAAACGAAACGAAATATATTATAAAAAAGTATACGACAATTGGCTGGTTCAAACTGAATAAAAAAAAAATCAACAAATTGAAATATGTTCTTAATGTTTATAAACACAAATAAATTTACCTTATGTTATATCGTATATTGATACCAGTTCTTTATTATCTCTTTAAGTTCACCACCCAACCATTTAAAAACTGAAACTGTGTTATTTTTGTAAAATTAAATTTTTCAAAATTCGACTTTATTTTGTACTTTTGAACAAAAAATGTTAAAGCAAAACTTGTAAAGTGAATTCTCACCAAAAAGAATAATTAGAAAAGATGAAAAGAAAAAGAATGAAAATAAATGCAAAGGAAAACTATAAAAAACACCAAAACAACAACAACAGCAAACAAAAAATAATTGTGTTTTATTTAAATAACAACTTTTAAGCAGCTTTAAAGGTCCAACCATAAGGCATCTATGCACACAGTTGAGCAGCTACTGAAGAAGAAAGGGTCTACAGAAGCAGACCTGAAACAAAACCTGAAAGGATCTAAGAAGCACCCTTTCTAAAAGAAAGGGTCAATAGAAGCAATCTTTTTTTCAGGAAGGGTCAATAGAAGCACTCTTTCTTTCAGGATGTGTCTATAGATGCACTCTTTCTTTCAGGAAGGGTCTATAGAAGCACCCTTTCTTCCAGCAAGTTTCTATAGAAGCACTCTTTCGTTCAGAAAAGGTATATAGAAGCACTCTTTCGTTCAGAAAAGGTATATAGAAGCACCCTTCCTTTCAGCAAGTTTCTATAGAAGCACTCTTTCGTTCAGAAAAGGTATATAGAAGCACCCTTTCCTTCTGGAAGGGTTTATAGAAGCAGCCTTTCTATCAGAAAGTATCTATAGAAGCACCCTTTCATTCAGGAAGTGTCTATAGAAGCACCATTTTTCAGAAAGGGCCTATAGAAGCACCCCGTCTTTCAGAAAGGGTCTATAGACGCATCCTCTCTTTCAGGAAGGGTCTATAGATGCACCTTTTCCTTCAGGAAGGGTCTATAGGACCACCCTTTCTTTCAGCAAGTTTCTATAGAAGCACTCTTTCGTTCAGAAACGTATATAGAAGCACCCTTCCTTTTAGAAAGGGTCTATAGATGCACCCTTTCTTTCAGGAAGTTTCTGTAGAAGCACTCTTTCGTTCAGAAAAGGTATATAGAAGCGCCCTTTCTTTCAGGATTGGTCTATAGATGCACCTTTTCCTTCAGGAAGGCTCTATAGAAGCACCCTTTCTTTCAGCAAGTTTCTATAGAAGCACTCTTTCGTTCAGAAAAGGTATATAGAAGCAATCTTCCTTTCAGGAAGGATCTAAAGAAGCACCCTTTCCTTCTGGAAGGGTCCAAAGAAGCACCCTGTCCTTCTGGAAGGGTCTAAAGAAGCTCCCTTTCCTTCTGGAAGGGTCTAAAGAAGCACCCTTTCTTTCAGCATGTTTCTATAGAAGCATTCTTTCGTTCAGAAAAGGTATATAGAAGCACCCTTTCTTTCAGAAAGTTTCTATAGAAGCACCCTTTCTTTCAGAAAGTTTCTATAGAAGCACCCTTTCCTTCAGAAAGGGTCTATAGACGCATCCTTTTTTTCAGGAAAGGTCTATAGATACACCCATTCTTTCAGGAATGGTATATGGAAACACCCTTTCTTTCGGGAATGGTCTATAGAAGCACCCTTTCTTTCAGGGGAAGGGACTATAGAAGCACCCTTGCTTTGGGGAAGAGTCTATATAAGCACAATTTCTTTCAGGAAGGGCCTAAAGAAGCACTCTTTCTTTCAGGAAGTGTCTATAGAACCCCTTTTCTTTCCGGAAGGGTCAATAGAATCGCCCTTTCTTTCAGGAATTGTCTTTAGAAGGGGAAGGGTTTATTGAAACACCCGTTCTCTCAGAATGGGTCAACAAAGGCACCCTATCTTTCAGAAAGAGTCTATAGAAACACCCTTTCTGCCAGAAAGGGTCTAAAAACGCACCCTTTCAGTCAGAAAGGTTATATAGTATCACCCTTTCTTTCAGAATATATTTTTTTTGTTTTAAGCATTTTTTTACCATTTATTTAATCTGGATTATCGGTTGAAAATACACTTGCCATAACAGCTGGTTTTATACTACTACTAATGGCCAAAAGATTTTTCCGAATATTCTCCCGTATCTCTGCATTCATAAGAGAATGCTGTAGAGCATCTTGCCATAAATAACTTTCCATATCATCTTCATCGTAATCATCATAGTCGTCATCATCGCCATTTGACTCAAAACGTTCTATAGTTTGCATTGCCTCAATACCATCTGGATCCGGATCCGAGGCGGCAATTGATAAAGCAGGTGACGTGGAACGATTTGGACGGGATATATTCAAATCATCTGCCGCTTTGGTGTGTAAACGTTTGTGACGTTTAAAGTTGGAAGGATCGGTAAATTGCTTGGGGCATAAATTACACTTATAGGGTTTCTCGCCGGTGTGAGTTCGTGTATGTTTACTGAGTGCCGATTTTTGTTTAAAATATTTCCAACATATTGTACATTGGTATTTATATTCAGCGGGTATTTTTACCAAATTTGGTGGGGCCTGTGGTTGCAGGTCTTGTAAATCTGTGGGTGGCATTATCACAACATTGCGTATAACCGGTTTGCAAGAGGAGGATAGTGTGGGAATTTTGGGATGTGTGACCATATCTGTTTGATTTGTTGAAACTTTAACTATCTCTAGGCTTGTAGTGGGTTCTTCAGTTAAATATGCAGTAGTATCAAGAGGAGATTCGGCTCTTGCTGCTACTTCATGTGTTTTATTATGAAGACTTTTGCATGCTGTATTAGAGTTGGTCTTCAATGGAGTATGCGCCACAATTTCCGCAGTTCTTATCACATTTATTTTGGGTGATGTTTTATTATCAGCAACATCTTGAATTTCTTCAATTGTCTCAAGACTTTCAGTTAAGGCAATCGATGTTATATCCGCTTTATTTCTCTCAGTTTTATGTTCTTCTTTGTTGCCAGTTTTCATTTGATTCCTTTTCAATAGCGAATATGGAGAGACCTTATATTTAAAAGGTGTTGTTCGTAATGAGTAGTTTGTCTTAGGTTTTTCTTTGAATCTCATTATTTTTGGCATAGATTCAATGTCTGCTGGCGTTGCCATTTCTTTAACTAAATCTTCTTTATTTGTTGACAATGTTTGCACTTTGGTTGTCACAGGATTTAGGTCTCCATTCACGTCTATTGTAAAGTGTTTGCTTTGGTTATCAGAATGTGTTTGGGAATATTCACTTGGAATTATTTGTATAACTTGTTGTGTAGCTAAATTTGTTCCTGTGTTCCTACAATATTGATTCAATGTTATGTTTTTGGTTTTTAGGGTCGGAGATATCCTTTCCATGGCAAGATTATTGTGTGTGATATGTTGTGATTGGTCTTCTTGCAGCATATTTTCATTACAACTTTTTATAGGCTTTCCATCCAATTCCTCATCTTTGTTATCGACATTCCCAAGTTTTTTGTCCTCAAGAAATTTTCCATTTCTTTGGAATACATAGGCTCTATCTTCATGTATACGGCGATGAGCTGTTAAATTTGATTGGTGACTGAAGGTTTTTTCACAAACCTAAAAAAAAACATGGAAAGAACTGAGTGAATTTTTGGAGAAAAACGTGTTAAGTCCAATCCACAATGTTGCTTTAACATTCGTGTTTTAAAACGACAACAACCCAAGGCGGCAGGGTACCTGTGTTTTAGGACTTGTATTTTATAATTGTTGGACAAATCTTACCAAACATTTGTATGGTTTCTCTCCCGTGTGTTTCCTTAGGTGAATTTTTAATTCTGAATTTACTACAAACGATTTATTACAATATTCACACTGATACGCCTTTATATCCAGATGTTTGGCCATGTGATAACTGAGATTAAACTCATACTAAAAGATAATGGAAAGATGAAAATATTTAGGCTTTGTTCTTCGAAAAAACTATGTCGCTATGTCGTCTTACCTTAAATGTAGCATCACACATGGAACATTTGTACTTGCGTTCAGTACTATGGGCATTCTTGTAATGACGCCGTACAATAAAGTTATCATCGAACGATTTGGAACATATCGAACAAAGATATTGCAACTTTTCCAAAGATTTACTTAGTTTATATTTTTTATTTTGGGTGGCTTCGAAGTGATTTTGTAGTATGTGCTGACAAAATTCTGTTTCACTATTAAAAATATTGTTAGCATCACAACATTTACGACAAGATATACGATATCTAAATCTGTTATTGGCATCAGGAACTTCAAAGAGATCACCGTGGATTTGGGGATAATCAGAACCTTTTACGAATGCCATTTTTGGCATACTTTCCATGATTGTGGCTTCACATTTCTTATTTATATGTTTTGTTGATGTCTTCCTACTTTTAGGGAGTGCCACTACGTCATTGGAGTAACGTTTAGGGAGGTTTTTACGACGTTTGCCACTTGGAGAGCAGGTATTAGATTCCTGCATTGTGTCAACTGCATAATTTCCACCTTCTTTGTTATCAGGGTCCGACAAAGAAGATACTGAAGTTACTGGATTTTCATCATTGCATATTACTTCTTCTTTAGACGTAGATTGTAAATCTTTTAGGGTCTCGTCGAACGCTGCGTTTTCAAGTTGCTCCCTCTGTTGCCTGACACGCTGTATTATTGCTTGGATGTTTCCCAAATCTATGTTGCATTGCCGACATGTCTTGTACGTTTTGCTTACAGGCTAAAGAAAAACATAAAACTATAATAAACGAACCAGATAGGAATTACCAACTTCTTACCTCCAAATCCATTAGGTTGAGACATTTCCTAACAAGTTCTTCCGTCAGTTTGGGCAGCAACTTTGTTGAAACAAGGTCCAAACTGTGGCCACATAACATACAAAATGTCATGGTTTATGAGCCAAAAGATTTTTTTTTAACAATTAAAAAATTTAACGAAAAACAAAACAAACCTAACCAATTTAAAAACAATGACTGCCCTCATTGTTTACGAATGAGACATAGGAAAATAATCTTAATTTTGACGCCGCAATGCACATACTTTTACCGCCGTCGAATTATTAACAACCGACTACGAAAAATAATTGAAATGGCAAAAATCAAAATAGAACAGACTTTTTTGTCATTTGAAAACTCGAACATTTTTCAATTTCTTTACATACCCAGCAAAATGTTCGATGCCAAAGATGCTACTCAAGAATGGGTGCAAGTGAAATGGAATGTCATTTTTTCAGCATCTTCACTCATTCTTTTTACAAGAGCGTGACCCCCAAAAGATGCAATTCATTTTCAGATCCTAAGCATGTCATCTTTACTAACTCGATGGAATGGCATCTTCAACAATTCTTTGGCATGGCATCTATAGCAATCCTTCGGCATGGCATCTATACCAATCCTTCGGCATGCCATCTTAACCAATTCCCAAGAATAGCATTTTCACTAATCTTTGGCATGTCATTTTTACCAACGCTTTGGCATGTAATTTTCACGTCTTGTTCGGAAAATGGAAAATGCTGTATTGAAAAATGATTTTCATTTTTTATTTTATTAATTCAAAGGAATTAATGAAATAACTATAATTTATTTATCATCATAAAGTTTACATCTATAATTGCAGTTTGTTCTCGTTGTTGTAACAGTAGTTAATATGTTTGTATTCTCATTTTTCTGCTTAATCTGAATCTGGGTCTATCAGTCGTAAGAATGTGGCTATTTCGCTATTTATATGGTTTGTAACCACAAAGCTGCAAACTTAAGTTTCTTAGCAGGATAGCTGGGCAGATGTTTTCCACGGTGTCATCAGTACTTGCCCTATAGGAATTTTGACGGCTGCACCATCCCGAGCGTATTGACCCAAAACTACTCTGGTTTGTCCTGACAGCTGGCGCTTCTCAGCTGCGTTAGATGGTGGATGTTCTCCAAGGACCGCATTCACACGATAACTGTTTACTGCATCTGCGACTGCATTCGTGTGAATGCTACTTAAACCTGGTTGAAAGGCTTGTTCATCTAGAGGTTCTCTCTTGTAACGTTAGACTTCTCTTTCTAGATTATGAAGACCCCCTGGCTGCCTGGGCCTGTGGTCTGAATTCTGCTATCATCGACCATGACATTCAACTCTACTGTTCCCAACTCGGCCGCCCAGGTAGTGAACAGAGAGGCCGTAGATTTATTGGCTGGTATTTGCATATTCCTCGCGTGGAAAAAATGGTAAGATCAGACAAAAAGGAGCTTAGTCTTTCACAAATGTCGTCAGGGAAGGCACCTGACGCCAAGATAGTACAATCATTCGCATACGTTACGATCTCAATGCCGTATGCAGCGTTTGGAATTCAGAAGAGGTTTTCTTCACTCTACGGATCTTGGACTTCTTGATCCTAAATTCTACGTACTACTGTCATCCACACTTAAAATTTATTATCCAACGTTTCAAACTTGGACGGTGCGTAGTCTGCTCGATGACATCAAACAAGAGGGTGCTTGACAATATCAAAGGGCTTTGCTAAATCAAGTGTCACTATCAATGTTCTATCACACAGCTTGCTCTGAGTGAGTCTTCGGCTAATATGGAGATGGCCTTCAGCGCAGTTGTTGTGCTGCTTATGAATCCTATGCTATTGAAAGTTATTTCTGATGGTGGAAGAACTAAAGCCACAAGGGTCCTTGCTACGGGCGACAAAATCGACCTGTAAGATTCACCTTTGCTGGCATCCTTTTCGGGCTTCAGTAGCTGGCCTATTTTCCAGACTTCGGGAACGATGTGTTTGGCAAGCGACAGGTTGTAAATTTGGAACAAATCTAGTTTAGTAAAAACTCTCCGATTTTTTTGAAATTTTTTCCAGAGGTAGGTATTTTTACGCTGATTACGGGAATATAAAATTTTCTTGGGGGACGGACCCGGTTACCCGGTTATTCGACCCGAAAGTCCGGGTACCCGGTACCCGATAGACCCGGTTGTACTGAACCGATTCTTACAAAATGGGTATCGTTGGAAAGCTTATGAAAATACCTATCAAAAAAGTGGTCATATGATGGGGTTATCTCCAGGGGTTCAGAAGTTATAACCAAAATACCTCTTTTTGGACCCGGGTTTTTCCATAAAACCCTCAAAAAGTCGAAAAAGGGCCCATTATGGGTGCTCAATTAATTCACGTAATTTTATAGCTCATACTTCAACCTTTCCAAAATGGTGCCATTTGTTATAATACCTTCACTGGGTCCAGAGTTTTTCTAAATTCATCACTTTTTTTAAGTAAATTTTTTTCTAAGTAGCCGGCCTTCGGCCGGGGATTTAAGACTTTCTCCTATGGACAGGTTCAAATCTAGGGAATGGGAACAACATTTTCTTTTAAATTATAAATTTTCTCTACGTAGCCGGCCTTCGGCCGGGGATTTAAGACTTTCTCCTATGGACAGGTTCAAATCTAGGGAATGGGAACAACATTTTCTTTTAAATTATAAATTTTCTCTAAGTAGCCGGCCTTCGGCCGGGGATTTAAGACTTTCTCCTATGGACAGGTTCAAATCTAGGGAATGGGAACAACATTTTCTTTTAAAGTATAAATTTTCTCTAAGTAGCCGGCCTTCGGCCGGGGATTTAAGACTTTCTCCTATGGACAGGTTCAAATCTAGGGAATGGGAACAACATTTTCTTCTAAATTTTAAATTTTTCTCTCATTCTAAGGTCAATATCTCTGGACCCAGCGAAGGTATTATAACAAATGGCACCATTTTGGAAAGGTTGAAGTATGAGCTATAAAATTACGTGAATTAATTGAGCACCCATAATGGGCCCTTTTTCGACTTTTTGAGGGTTTTATGGAAAAACCCGGGTCCAAAAAGAGGTATTTTGGTTATAACTTCTGAACCCCTGGAGATAACCCCATCATATGACCACTTGTTGGATAGGTATTTTCATAAGCTTTCCAACGATACCCATTTTGGAAGAATCGGTTCAGTAGAACCGGGTCTATCGGGTACCGGGTACCCGGACTTTCGGGTCGAATAACCGGGTAACCGGGTCCGTCCCCCAAGAAAATTTTACATTCCCGTAATCAGCGTAAAAATATCTACCTATGGAAAAAATTTCGAAAAAATCGGAGAGTTTTTACTAAACTAGATTTAAGCCGTAAATTTAAGTGAGAAACTTGACTTCCGGCTGTCCCAGCTGTGGCAGTCTAAACACCGGCCGCTGCACCGCAACAGAGATTACTTCGTCCACTCTCAGCCACTGATTTTGATTTGATTTTTCATCTTACAAAAGCTTTTCTATTATCCTCTCATCACCAGTTCAGATTTCGACATGGACTCCAACAGCACTCCTTTAAGAATTTCTAGTTCGTGAACCTACATTTAATTTGTAATTTTATAACAAAATTTTTGAAAATGTATACTCTTTTGTTTTGATGTCGCTATATATAGGGATGTACAAATCGACTGTTTTTTTTTTTTGTAGTGATCTGTACAAATGATTCAAATGCTGATGAAAAGATCGGATCTTTCACGACTTCCTTTGCATGGGTTTAAATGCTAATGAAAAGATCGGATCTTTCACGACTTCATTTGAACCAATGCAAAAGATCCAGTGAAATCATGGCATCTCATGGAACCACTTCCATAAAATTTTGCTGGGATTCAAATGACAAAAAAGTCCGTTTTATTTTAATTTTTGCCATTTCAATTATTGTCGAAGTCGGTAGTTAATAATTAGACGGCGGTAAAAGTGTGAGCATTGGGACGGCGCCGTTTTTATTATATTTTCCGTAATTTTCTGAAAGTAGATTTTGTTAAGAATATTTTTTAATGTGGATATTTTAAAGAGTTTTTAACATGGATTAAATATGGATTTCTTAAACAATATTTCTAAACGTGGACTTTTTAAACAATAAATAATATTTTCAAATGTTTTAAATAAAATTTTCTCATAAAACATGGAGTTTTTAATGAATATTTTTAAACCTGGATTTTTTAAAAATATTTTTAAAGCGGGCCATACACTATAACATTTTGATATCAGTACATTTTTCAAAATATGAGAATGTGTGTGTGTGCATTTTATGGATTGAGGAAAATCGAAATAGTGTTAATTTTCAAAATGAAACCCAGTGAATCCGATGAATATGGGTTTATTTTCAAAATTGTCATTAGCAATTATGAAAAATAAAATGTTGTGTTTGTGAAGAAATAAAAAATTCAAGTTTATTCATTTTTATAGGAAATTTGAAGATTTTGTTTGAAGGCTGATTGAATGCTTTGCTACTTAAAAGCTTTGTTCCTTTACTTTTTTAATGGTAAAAGAGAAAAGTGTCAAAATTTCTCTCTAATGAACATTTTTACCAGAAAAGTAAAGGAACGGAAAAATGGTAGATCTGGTAGCAATGTCAAAAAGAAACATAAAAAATCAATTTTCGTCTTTTATTTCACAGTTTTTAATTTAGTTTTGTCAGCGTTCGAATTTTTCTTCTGTTTTTCGTCCATTTTTTCTTCATTGTGAAATAATCGTCAAACAAAAGTCGAAATACCAGCTCTACCATTTTTTACCTGCAGACATTTTGCTGGTAGCCTGTGGTAGAAGAGAAAGGCATATGCGATCTCTCCCCTGTCTCGCTCTCTTAAAAATTGCTGCCAGTTTTACCACTTTTTGGGGTTAAGGAACGCTTTGCAGGTTAAAAATGGTAACAAATTGTAACTTCAGGTAAGTAAAGGAACACAGCTAGAATGTTTTTAAACTTGGATTTTTAAGAAATATTTTTAAATATGGATTTTTAAAGAAATATTTTTAAAAAAAATATTGGATTTTTTAAATAACTTTTTAAACGTGGATTTAAAAATTGTTTTAAGCGTGGATTTTAAAATAATTTTTTTAAGAGTAGATTTCTAAAGAATTTTTGTAAACGTGAATTTTTTAAGGAATAATTTGTTCATAAGACATGGATTTTTTAAAGAATATTTTTTAAAAAACGTGGATTTTTAAAGTATTAAAAAATGAGGATTTTTAAAGTTTTTTTTTTTAAATGTGGATTTTTTAAGGAATATTTTTCTCATAAGACATGGATTTTTTTAAGAATATTTTTTATAAAAAGTGGATTTTAAAATTTAAAAAAAAACTTGGATTTAAAAAAATTCGAAATCGTTATTAAAAAAGTCAAAAAACTAGGTTTAAAAAAATTCAAAAATGTGGATGATGATATTTTTAAATAGGATTTTTTAAGAATATTTTTAGGCGTGGATTTTTTAAAATAATTTTTTTAAACGTGAATTTTTAAAATATTTTTTGAACATGGATTTTTTTAAAATAATTTTTTTAGCCGTGGATTTTTTAAAATAATTTTTTCAAGCGTGGATTTTTATGGAACCTCTTTAAAGCTTGCATTTTTAAAATAGTTTTTTTCAAGCGTAGATTTTTATGGAACCTGTTTAAAACTTGGATTTTTAAAATAATTTTTAAGCGTGAATTTTAAAATAATTTTTTAAGGAATATTTTTAAAGAATTTTTGTATACGTGAATTTTTAAAGGAATAATTTTTCATAAGACTTTGATATTTTAAAGTATATTTTTTATAAAACGTGGGTTTTTTAAAGAAATTAAAAATAAAGATTTTTTAAACACGTGGATTTTTAAGGAATATTTTTCTCATAAGACATGGATTTTTTAATGAATATTTTTCTCATAAGACATGGATTTTATAATGAATATTTTTTATATAACGGGGATTTTTAAAGAATTTTTTAAAAGAAACTTGGATTTAATAAAAATATCAAAACACGGGCATAAAAAATCAAAAACGTGGATAAAAAAAAAAATCAAAAAGTGGATTTATAAAAGAACAAAAACGTGGATTCAAAAAAATCAAAAAACGTCGAAAATCAAAATACATGGATTTAAAAAAAAATGTCGAAAACGTGGAGAATTACCAAAAACACATTTTTTTTTAAATAATTTCAAAAAACTTGGATTTTTTAAAGATTTTTTTTTTCAATAAAAATCAAAAATCGTGGAAACGTAAAAAATCTACGATTATTGCCAAAAGTATTCTTTAAAAAGTCCACTTTTTGGGCAAAATATTTTTTTTAAATGTTAAAAAAATTTTTACGATGGCAAACTTTTCAATCTTAAAAAATCTACGCTTTTTTAAAAGCGTTAAAGCAATAAAAATTCACGCATTTCAAATCTGAATTAAAATTTTATATTTTTTGTAAGAAAATCTTTAGAAA
The DNA here is from genome assembly GCF_047663935.1 of Musca autumnalis. Taxonomy (NCBI): domain Eukaryota; kingdom Metazoa; phylum Arthropoda; class Insecta; order Diptera; family Muscidae; genus Musca; species Musca autumnalis. The sequence goes on along the minus strand of NW_027411977.1, from coordinate 242,603,663 downwards.
TCCACGATTCATTAAAAAAATATTTTTGGAAAAAAAATATTTTTTTAAAAACTACGTTTTTTCGAAAAAAATATTTTTTAAAAATCCACGATTTTAGGAAATAATTTAAAAATCCGCGTTTTTTTTTTTTGGCAAAAATTATTTTTTCGAACATCCACGATATTTGAGAAAAATTATTTCTAAATATGTTAAAAAATTACTTAAATAAGACACGCTTTTTTAATCTTTAAATATCTACGCTCATTTAAAATAATATTCCTTAATATTCTCGTGAAAAAATTAAAGATTCAAGTATTAAAAAATTAAATAAAAAGAAAAATATATGTAAATAAAAAATCCAAAATTTAAAAAAAAATATTTATTAAAAAATCCACGATTTGATTAAAATATTATTAAAAAATCCACGATTTGATTAAAATATTATTAAAAAATCCACGATTTGATTAAAATATTATTAAAAAATCCACGATTTTGTTAAAAAATGTTATTAAAAAATCCACGATTTTGTTAAAAAATATTATTAAAAAATCCACGATTTTGTTAAAAAATATTATTAAAAAATCCACGATTTTGTTAAAAAATTTTTTTAAAAAATCCACGATTTTGTTAAAAAATATTATTAAAAAATCCACGATTTTGTTAAAAAATATTATTAAAAAATCCACGATTTTGTTAAAAAATATTATTAAAAATTCGACGATTTTGTTAAAAAATATTATTAAAAATTCCACGATTTGATTAAAAAAATGTTATTAAAAAATCCACAATTTGATTAAAAAAATATTTTTAAAAAATCCACGATTTGATTAAAAAATATTATTAAAAAAATCCACGATTTTGTTAAAAAATATAATTAAAAAAATCCACGATTTTGTTAAAAAATATAATTAAAAAAATCCACGATTTGATTAAAAAAATCCACGATTTTGTTAAAAAAATATTATTAAAAAATCCACGATTTGATAAAAAAATATTATTAAAAAAATCCACGATTTTTGGAAAAAATATTTTTAAAACATCCTCGATTTTTGTTTGTTTTTTTAACCTACCATTTTGTGTTAATAATGCTTTTTAAAAGACCTGCGATTTTGTTTGTTATAAAAATTCACTTTTTTGGCAAAATATATATATATATTTGTTAAAAAATGTTTTTGAAAAAATCCACAAATTTTCTGTTGATGGCATTTTTAAGATTGATTCGCATTGTTCTTCTCTCCGAAATTATTGTACCTTTGCAATATTGAAAATATAGAAAATTACTTTAACTCGTATTTTTTTAATATTAGCCTCGTTAAATCGAAATTCTACTAAATCGTTAATTCTGATAATTCGTAAAATTTATTTGGACCTTTGAATTGCGAATTATCGTGATTCGATTATAGATCAAATTGGAATATTTCTTAAAAAGCTCTTGCAATAAATGAAACTCTTTAATTTTTAGTAGCATTTTTATTTAATTTTTGATAATTAAGTGATTTTAAACAATTAATCGCCAATTTTTTCATTTTATTGTGGACATTTTAATGAGGTAGCTGCACGCAAGACCATAAAATCGTTCCTGTAGATTCGGCGGGTGATACCAGTGACTTTGTTTAATGCATCTTTTTACAATGCCGTATCAAGGCCCACTTTATGTGGAAAATCTTTTATGACATGTTTCACAGATATACTGTATATCTTTTGACGAAGGTTGTTTATTTCACATATGTGCCTGGAGACTCTTCTTCTTTATAACATCTACCCCATATTTTTGACATTAATGGTCAGCCGGTGTTTAAGTTTCTGCATGCACCCTGTCAGAATGCATTTGTTTTATAAATTTTTGTTTAACTTTTTCACACATACACTCTATCTATAGATCTATAGACGATAGATGTTTATTTCTTATATGTACCCGAAGAGTATAAGATTTCCCATAACAACAACCACATATTTCACATTTATATTTATTAGATGTTTGAGCTAATGGATGCGCCCGGTCGGAATGTTCATCAAGACCTTTTTTTGTGGCGAATCTTTCATTACAAATTTCGCAGATGTAATCTGAATCTATAGACGAAGGATGTTTATTACTTAAATGTGTCCGGAGATGGCGATCTTCTTTAAAACAAGTACCACATATTTCACATTTATGTTTGGTAGGCGTTTCAGCTTCTGGATGTGCCCGGTCGGTATGCATATCAAGACCTGTTTGTGTGGTAAATCTTTGATTACAGATATCGCAGATATAATCTGAATCTATAGACAAAGGATGTTTATGTCGCATATGTGTGCGGAGAGTAATAGCTTGGGTATAACAACGACCGCAAAGTTCACATTTATGTTTAGTAGGGGTTTGAGTGGAATAAGCTCCTTGATGCAACCAGGTACAATGCGCTTCAAGTCCTTTTTGTGCGGAAAATCGTTGATTACAAATTTCACAAATATACTTGTCATTTATAGACAAAGGATGTTTTTCTCTCATATGTCTCTGAAGATTTGAAAATTTTGTATAAGAACTACCACATACTTCACATTTATGTTCAGTAGGCGTTTGAGCTACTACATGCATCCGGTTGGAATGCATATCAAGACCTGTTTGTGTGGTAAATCTTTCATCACAAATTTCACAGATATACCCAGTATCTATAGACATAGGATGTTTCTTTCTTATGTGCTGCAGGAGATGTTTCGATTTCATATAACGACTACCACATAGTTCACATTGATGTTCAGCTGGTGTTTGGGCTACTCCATGCATCCGTAGAGAATGTACAACAAGGCCTATTTGTGTGGCAAATCTTTCATTACATGTATCGCAGATATACTTGCCTTTTATAGACGAAGGATGTTTTTTTCTCATGTGTCTGCGTAGACTTGAATCTTCTTTATAAGAAGTACGACATAGTTTACATTTATATCGGTCTTTATTATCACCGGCGTTAGCGTCTGTACCGACATTGGTCTCAAGGCCATTACTATCATCCTTCTGTTTAGTTTTTGTTCTAGTTTGACGTTGTTGTTGTACTTCATCATGGGTAATAACTTTCGTACGATCATCCGATTTGTCCTCTAAAACATCGTCCATTTCATCCACGTCCTCTTTGCTAGCGGATTCTTCCGCTAAAACTTCGTGCATTTCATTCACGTTCTCGCAGATATACTTGCCTTTTTTAGACAAAGGATGCTTTTTTCTCATATGTCTCCGTAGACTTGAATTTTCTTTATAAGAAATACCACATAGTTTACATTTATATCGGTCTTTATTATCACCGGCGTTAGCGTCTGTACCGCCATTGGTCTCAAGGCCTTTACTATCATCCTTCTGTTTAGTTTTTGCTCTAGTTTGACGTTGTTGTGTAACATGTTGTACTTCATCATGGGTAATAACATTCGTAAGATCATCCGATTTCTCCGCTAAAACTTCGTCCATTTCATCCACGTCCTCTTTGCTAGCTGATTCTTCTGCTAAAACTTCGTCCATATCATCCACGTCGGATTCTTCCCTTAAAACTTCGTCCATTTCTTCCACGTCCTCTTTGCTAGCGGATTCTTCCCTTAAAACTTCGTCCATTTCTTCCACGTCCTCTTTGCTAGTTGAATCACCCTCCGATAAAAATTCATCCATTTCTTCCACGTCCTCGTCTTTGATCATATCAATTGTGGATTCTTCGACATTCTCTGGTAAAAATTCTTCCATGTTATCCAAATCTAATTCGTCTTTTTTAATATCATTTAGCATCTTTGTAAAATCGTCAAGTTTTCTTGTATTATCTCTTAGTGTATGTGTATCATTGTTGCTATTTTCTTGGTTATAATCATTGGCAACGGGTTCAGTTTTAATGGAGACATTTTCCAACATTTTTACTTTGAATATCTTACTTTTCAATTAAGGAAAACAAGATCTGACTACAATGTATATAGGGCTGTAAAATAAAAAGAAAAATTACAGATTGGGTTTTGTGGTGTCAACTAAATAATTGCAAAATGAATTAATGTGCAATAAAATCGTGGGGTTTCCCCCGCGATTTTTTGCATTTAAGGATTTTTAAGACTATTATGGTATGTGAACATGTAGATCCATAATTTTGGATCATAAATTAATTTTTGTGTGTGTAGCATAGACGGTATATTCAGAAAAAGAGAAAATCAGGTAAACGGTTTGGGAAAATATGTTACAAAGTCATTTACATCTCGCTCCAGTGTCTAGATATTAACCCCATCAAAAATTCATAGGTACACCTGAAGGAAAAATTCGGGAATAGGACGCCCACTAACCTGGGGGACTAAATAAAATGCAATAAACAAGAATGGCTTAAAAAACTATTGGAATATGACATTCCGAAACTTATTTATAAAATTCAGATAAGCTGTTTTTGATGCCAAATGTGTGTATACGAAATATTAGAACCAACTTTTCGAAAAATACCGTGAAAGACTGAAAAGTTGTGAATTTTGCAATTCTTTAGTTGAGAGTGTAAATAATGAGTTGTACTCATTTTTGTTAATTTTAAGAAATTGTTTAGTAAAATTTAGCTACTTTTTATTTTATTATATTAATAAACATGTGTATGAATTAAACTGTTAACAAAAATATTAATAATGATATTTATTTATACCAATAAAATGATGTTTTATTTAAAATTTTGTAATGATTTTGGTTTTGCAATAATTAAGTTGACTAACTGTATTTTATAGTACCAATTTATGAGGGCTTTGACAACCCCTCTTCTAGCCCCTGATATGCACAAAAAAAGACCTCCAAATGCTCCCCTGACTTAATCTGCCTCTTTTGGGATCTCACCCCACAGTGCGCCGTTTCCTCTGTTCCGGTCCGGAACATAAAATGCGATTTTTCGGTACGAGGCTTAAATCTAGTTTAGTAAAAACTCTCCGATTTTTTCGAAATTTTTTCCATAGGTAGATATTTTTACGCTGATTACGGGAATGTAAAATTTTCTTGGGGGACGGACCCGGTTACCCGGTTATTCGACCCGAAAGTCCGGGTACCCGGTACCCGATAGACCCGGTTCTACTGAACCGATTTAAGACTTTCTCCTATGGACAGGTTCAAATCTAGGGAATCTAGGGAAAGGAAATTTTAAATTTTTCTCTCATTCTAAGGTCAATATCTCTGGACCCAGTGAAGGTATTGTAACAAATGGCACCATTTTGGAAAGGTTGAAGTATGAGCTATAAAATTACGTGAATTAATTGAGCACCCATAATGGACCCTTTTTCGACTTTTTGAGGGTTTTATGGAAAAACCCGGGTCCAAAAAGAGGTATTTTGGTTATGACTTCTGAACCCCTGGAGATAACCCCATCATATGACCACTTGTTGGATAGGTAGTTTCATAAGCTTTCCAACGATACCCATTTTGTAAGAATCGGTTCAGTAGAACCGGGTCTATCGGGTACCGGGTACCCGGAGTTTCGGGTCGAATAACCGGGTAACCGGGTCCGTCCCCCAAGAAAATTTTATATTCCCGTAATCAGCGTAAAAATACCTACCTCTGGAAAAAATTTCAAAAAAAATCGGAGAGTTTTTACTAAACTAGATTTGTTCCCAGTACGGCGATTATCTTCGTTGTTCTAAAATTCATTGTTTACGTTTCCAATGTGTGTTTTTGGCCATCACTAATCTAGACTCTAGAGTCTAGATTCTAAAGACGCATAATTTCATGCAAATTTTTCAATGAAATCACTCTAGTGTGGACAGGGACTTTCTAAATAGTTTCGTCAATTTCCCCCAATGTGAAATACTCTGAGAGCAAGTCAAACAGTTTTGTGTGTTTTGACATTTCACATGCTGGTTTTATTTAATAAACACTCTTTTTGTAATGTGGAAATACAGGAATATAAATATATCTACCATAAATTTGATGTGAGCTGATGAATATTGTTTAATAACACTTATTTATTGTTAATTTATTATATTTTGTTACTAACTTCAACAAAAAAATAAAATAAAGTAAACAACGCGTAGGTACAAGTGAAGAATGGTGCCGTTCTAACTATGCTCTGTTGTCGTTTGAGACCCAAAGTTGTCAGCTGAGCATGGCACAATCATACAGGTATCCGCATCAGCCCAGCTAATGTACTGTGAGCTGTCAAAAAAGTTGTTGTAATTGAAACTCACAAAATTAAAAAAACAAATTTAAAAGAAAAACGTTGAACTTTTGACGGATTTTTGTTATAATGTGTTTATTAATAACTGCCTAACAAAATTTTGTTGAAAAAAATGTGTGAATCGCTTTATTTTTGGAAAAAAATTTTGACATTTCACAGTACTGAACTCGTTTTTGTTGTAGTTGTTTGCTGATGCATCTACCTGGTAATTGTGCCATGCAGCTGAGTGAATGAGAGAGAGAGGACCATTATTGTTATTGTTCATGGCACAATTATCAAGGTAGATGCGTCAGCCCAGTAGTGGCATTCTGTAACTTTTTTCTACCGAACCGATATTGTTAACGAAAATGTTCGGATCGAGTTCCATACTAAATTGATTTTATGAAATTACTGTATTGGGAAACTCGAACGCCAAAATAATGTGAAACTTTCGTATGAAAGTTTCAGCGTGTGGCTTTAGAGAATGGCGGAATTTTGAAGAAGAAGTACATCAATTATTCTAATTTTTTAAACGTTTCTTGTTATTTTTGGGAGAAAGAAAAAAGTCAAACTTTTAACATAATTCAAATTTCTAATGTAATTATTTAAATTACTATTTTATATAAATGGTCTGTTCCAGAACTGCAAGAATCTACTAATTTTCACTATTTTTTCCGATAACATAAAGGAAAAAATGTTATTGTAGTAAAAAATAGTAGCTTCTTGCAGGTTCTGGAACAGAGCAAAAATGATTATGTTTCAAATTACATGTAGAAAAGTTCAACCTTTGCATTTTACTATATTTAGTAAATCCAGTGGAATTTCATTGTCAAATCCATTGCGTATATGTATAAATTCTCATAAAGGATGTTAACCAGGCAAGCTCTAATGTAAACATGGTGTAACGACAATTTGGTTGAATTGCTTTTTTCAGAATTTTTTATGTGCAGGGTATTTTTAATTCGATCGAATATAGAGTGAAACGGCAGACGTAGAATCCTAACATTTCATATGTATACATTGAACAGGATTTTTAAAATTGTGTATATTGACGAGTTATTTCAGAATTACGTATTATCAGGGTATATGACGACCAATGGGGGTACTCTGCCTTCCTTTATTGTTGATGCTAATTGATACCACCAATACATTTTTATATGGGTAGCAACTGTCACGAAATATATCCTTAAAAATATTTCGTTCCTACTGGAAATAGTTATTATTTTCTCCGAGATTTTTGCCGCAATTTTGGAGGTTTCCAAAGGTTTCCCCCAATTACATCCATTATTTCATAAAATGTATCCATCTCCAATTTGTAAAGTGTCATTAGTTTCCTATCAATTAGATCGAAAGGATCCTCCATATGTCGCAGAATTTTCTTTTTTTATGTGTAAAGAAATGTATCTCTGCTTACATTTTTATTTGCGATGAAATATATTCCAACACAATTTCTTAAAAATGTGATTTGCATTGATTTTTTGTTTAAAATATAAAAATTCTTTTATGTCGTCGGTAACTGATTTTCGATAATTACCGACATAAAATACCGACAAAGATCGGTAAAATTTGTATACAGAATAGCACTTACCGACAAATATCTCGTTAATTCCATCGGTAGAGAGTTACGCTTGGTTTACATTTACGAAATCCACTCGATTTCAACTGTCAAATCCATAGATTAAACGCCAAATTAAATCCAATGGATTTCAGATGAGATTTCATTTGACGTTTGAGCTATGGAATTGACAGCTGAAATCGAGTGGATTTCGTAAATGTAAACTTAGCATTATATGCTGTTTATATTAGAGCTTTTTGCAGGGTTAACCTTCTTTATGAGGATTTGTTTGAAATATAAGCAATGGAATTGACATTTAAAACCCAGTCGGTTTGTTAAATCCGGTTATATATAAACGGGGTATTATAGAATCGCACTACAGATTATTGAATTTGAAATGTCAAAATAAGTTGTTGAAATTCATATTCTGTGTAGATAATGCATTTACCACAACGCCGTGGACGTGCCTGACTTTGGCTTAAGCTAAGATCACATTAGGCAAATATTTGCTCCAGCGAACGGCAGTGTGCGCTTACTGAGAGCAAGTGAGCATAAATTTCAATGCATTCAGCCCTATTCTGAACGCATGGGAGTTGGGAATTTTTTCCTATTCCCACATTTTCGTATTCTGAATAAAATTTTGTGGGAGTTTTTTCCCATTTCCCATCTCCCCTCATTCTGAAAGAAGTTCGAATTGGGAATTTGTTCCCATGGGAAAAAAGTATACATTCTCTATTTTGAATTGTGGGAGAATTTTGTGTCTTTTTGTGGGAAAAATCTCCCCAGCAAACAGTGTGGGAGTTTGAAAAAAATTTTCAAGAAATTTCATATTTTTATGAAATTTCATATTTTAAGACATCTACACGACAAAATTGTTGCAAATATTAAAAATCGCCATGTGTTTGCTTAATAAAAGCATACAAAATGTACTGTAAAATATGTCATTAGTAGACTTCGGATTTTGCATATTCTTATATGATACAAAAACCTGCAAGAATCTAACATGTTTTACACCGATAAAAAATTTTCCTTTATGTTATCGAACAAAACAAAAAAAAAGTAGTAAAAATTAGTAGATTTTTGCAGTTCTGGAACAGACCATATGTATTGAAACGAGAAAAAGAGTCATGGTTGATTCTGTTAACGCAGCACAGCAAGTAAAAACAAATCAATTTCAAAAGAGTTTTTGGCAATAATTATTAAAATATATTGGAAAATAACCATATTACATACAATCTTTACAACTTTTATTCATTTTCGTAACATAATCTTCCGGTTTTTTAAATCAGACGACTAACGTTCTATGTCCCGGTCCACACTAGCGTGAATTTCATTAAAAAATTTCATGAAATTAGGCGTTCTTAAATCGAATTCCCCACTACAGCAATTTAAAAATTCTACTCTACTATGGAAATCGATCTAGAGACGCATAATTTCATGCAATTTTTTCTATGAAATAACTCTAGTGTGGACCGGGACTATTGAAAACGTGTTAGTCTCCTCAACGACACGACAACTATCACACAAACGTACATACATATATGCTAAATTATTGCAATGCTATTCCATTTTCCGAAATGCCTTTTCTTGAATAGGATCGTTATTTTTGAACGTAGAAGCTTGAAATTTTGCAAGGGCATGTGTTTTAGTTTTAGATTCAATCAATTTATTTTTTTGAGATACGTTTTCTGAAATATGTAATAATCGAGAAAAATATCCGAATTTTTCTTTTTGAATTTTTTTTAAAATATGCAAAATACGAGTTCTAGCGATCATTAGGAATAAGTAAAACTAGCGATATACGCGTTAAACCCCTAACTAAAATTATTCCGAATCAACATACAATTTTTAAATCGTTGCAAACTTAAAAAGTTCCTATTACTTTATACACAAAACTTATGTTTGCCTACTAATTAAAAAAATGCTTACACCAATTCGCAAATTCTGAAGAAAATGTGCTTATTAGAACAACACCACACATCGTTGACTCCATTCACTTAAAAAATCCATAAATCAATGCACGGTTGTTGAATTAAGTGAGTTGTGCTTTGCTAATCTAATTCAAAAACCGCGAATTCAATGCAAATAGGCATTTTGTATTACAAAACAAAATTACATCCCCCAAAAGTATGCTATAATAATTTGGTGTAACTGATTTCTAATTTCGAAATTCCAGCTCCCATCATTTGCTGTTCCCACGTCGTTGAGAATATGGAAAACGTGGGAATGGGAAATTTCGCTCCCATGGGAAACAGTTCCCATGGGAATGTTCAGAATAGGGCTGATTATTTATGCTCACTTCCTCTCAATAAGGGCTCGCTGGTGAACACTGCTTTAGACTTATCTTTTGGATAAAAACTTTGGATGGTTTGAAGATGAAGAAAAAACTTGGATTTTTTTCGAGAAGACGGAATTTTTTACCAACAATTTTTTTCGGGAAACAATCGTTGATTTTTCTTATTTTTTTCTTGAGAAAAACGCGATTTTTTTAGAAAAAATAAATTTTACAAAAAAAAAAAAGAAATCGAGAAAAAATTTGGACCTTATCAAGAAATTTGTTTTGGGAAAACCTTTGGATATTTTTGGAAAATTGTTGATTTTATCAAAAAAATGTCTTGTACTTCTGTACTTGCCTTGATTGATAGAAAATTCTACAGATCCATCGGCCTGTTTTAAACAAATGAATGTTCAAAAAAAGAATAAAAATAATTAACTTTTTAAGGTTTTTATACATTTTTATTTTTATTATTATTTTTTTAGATTTTCATTATGTTTTTTGGGGGATTGATTGGTTTTCAATAAAACATTCTTTTCGGTTATACTAGATTTGTTGTTGTTTTTTGTTTATTTATATGAATAAAATGTAACGCTGTTGCCTTTAGATTTTAAATTGTTTTTAATGTATAATTTAATTATGTATATATGTATTTAATTATATATATATTTTAATTAATTTAAAAATAAAAAATAAAATTAATTAGGATTTTTTAAAGGATTGCAAACTGAAACTCAATTCGAAGAGGGATTTATTAAGCAGATTCAATTAAAACAGTTACTAAAAATAATATATTTTGACATTAAATATTTTTTTTTTAAATAATTTTATTTAGCTTTTTTTCTCGTATGGTTATAAGGACAAACAATTTGATCCTGCTAAAAGAATACAACTATATATATTTAAATATACAGAAAATGTTGTTGTTTTTATTTAATACATTTTAGTTTAAATTTTAACTTTTTTGTGTTTAATGTTGAGTTTTAAACTTTATGTTTTTTTTTTATTTTGCTTAAATACATGATATAGTTTTGTTGTTGTTGCATATAATGTATATTTAATTTTTATATAATTAACAGGTCTTTTATTAGTTTTATTTTCAATAGTTTTTTTACAATCTGTTTAGTTTTTATTTGCAAATTTTGAGAAAGTTTTTAAACAAAAAAAAGAAATATACCATTATTAGAGGAAAAATATAAATATGTTTTTACAAATAAACCAAGTGACGTCTAATAAAGCTTTAAAATGAAAATATATGTTTTAAATTTCTTAAAGTTTTCTTGGAATGAATTTAAGTCGTTTTTTTAAGTTTAAATCAGGCTTTTCAAAATTTGGGAGAACTCAATAAGAAAATTGAAATAAATAATTTTCAAACATAACACAAAATAGCAACCAATAAAATACACAAAAATTAATACAATACAGAATGATACCAAAAAATACAAGTTGGAAAAAAGAAATGTGGTATACATTCATCTCCATTTTTTCCCAAAAAGGGATTAAACATGGAGCAATAATGGGCTCCAAGTTAGTTAGGAGACGAAAGTAGTTTTTTCAGTTTGTCCTACTAACACCTGGAATCCACTAGTGCCCATAACATTTACTCCCCAAATCACCATCATCCTTTCTTTACAGCACATTTTGTTTGTCTCATTCTGCCATTCTTGTTTTTCTTTTTCTTATAGAAATTATATTAGGGTTATTTTTTAAAAAATATGACTTTTATTCTCTCTGACAAAAATTAGTTATATTATTTATTAATATATTTATGTGGCATCCCTAAGATTAGTGTATGTGTGTATGTTTATGCATGTTATATGTAAATGTATTGGCGTTTATTTCTTGTATATGAGTGTCATAAGTTAGATTTTTGTTTTTGGTTATTCTCATTCTCAATTCAATTACATCACACATTACTATCGGTACCAACGGCTCCTGTAAAGGAAAATGGTTGGGCATTGTTGATAATGCCAGCACGATCATTTGTTGTTGGTTGAGATGTGGTCGCCAGACCTGAATTAACTGCAGCCTGTCTCATTTCGGCAGCTGATGCTCTGTAAATGAGAAAAAGGAAACAAAAATGAATTATTGGTCTTCAAAATTGAATCATATGAAGAAAACATGCATAGTAATGTATTCAAAATAAAACGCAACGGTTGTGTTGAAATATACAGTGAACTTTTTTTTTTAAATGAAGTGCAATTCAAAATTATTTTTTTATAAAAACAAATGTGCATTTTTTCATAAATAAAAATAAATTTAAATTTTACTAAAATTAAAAATGGTATTCTAAATTTTAAATCAATAATACTGCAAAATATTACTACTGGTCAATAAAAATTAAAAAGCTAATCTAAAACGTTATAAATATGTAATTGGATAGAGTTATCCGGGAATTTAGTTTAAGGCCCACATTATGTAGAATAAATCTCATCAATTGGAGGAGGGGATAACTAAATAATTAATGAATATTTACATTCGTAAATTCTAACAAGTCACAATTTTCATTTATTTCTTTCGTATTTGAACAATCGTTTCCTTATTTTCAAAATTTACGTTATAGAGAAGTTCGACAGTACACTAGGGCTATGACTTTTTGAAATTTTTTCTCAAAAATGATTTCCTGTAGCACGGATAAATGAACTTTTGGCTATTAATCACTAAAATAACGTTTATTCCATTGAAATATAAAAAAGGTCAGGCCCAAATATATTTTAAAAAAATATTTTTTTTTTTAAAATGTATGAAATGAAAAAAACAAGAATTCTCAAAAATTATTTCCTGTTGCATGAATGAATAAACAAACTTATACCCCGGTTACACTTAACCGGATTAACCCAGTGGGTTTGGATTTCAAAAGTCAATTCCATAACGCAAACATCAAATAAATCCTGTCGAAGTGGGTTAACCCAGAAAAAAATATAGTGTAACCGTACTATTAAACCTACTAATAACAAAAATACCGTTTATTCCATTCAAATATTAAAAAAGGTCATATACAAACCACTTCGAAAATTTTTTGATTTTTTTTTTGTTAAAAATTATATCTTCGAAAAGCGTTTACGTTTTATGATTCTCAGAATTAAAAAAAAAATTAGTGAGAAACAAATATCAGTTTGATTATCTCATGTGTCTCTAAAGTTTATTTTCAATTATATATCTGCTTACAGTGACTTCAAAAAATTGTCCATAATTCTAATAAATTCAGATTTTAATATCATTTAGGGCGTGATGTTTTTTCACCGAATCACCTTATATTTAAGATTTTATGTAATCTTATGTAGAAACTCATCACGCTATGATACAGGGATATGAGGTGAAAAAGTCATAATCCTGGTGTATATCTTGCCGGGCTGAGATGAGAAAGGCTGCCTGAAAGAAAGGGTGCTTTATAGACCCCTTCTGAAAGAATTGGTACTTTATAGACCCCTTTTCAAAAGAAGGGGTGTCCTTTAAACCCTTTCTAAAAGAAAGGGTGTCCTTTAAACCCTTTCTAAAAGAAAGGATGCTTCTGTATACCCTCCTTCTGACATAAAGAGTGCTTCTATAGACCCTTTCTGAAAGAAAGGGTGCTTCTATAGACCCCTTCGGAAAGAAAGGGTGCTTCTATAGACCCCTTCTGAAAGAAATGCTGCTCTATAGACCCTATCTGAAAGAAATGCTGCTCTATAGACCCTATCTGAAAGAAAGGGTGCTTCTATAGACCCTCATGAAAGAAAGGGTGCTTCTATAGACCCTTTCTCAAAGAAAATGTGCTTCTATAGACCCTTTCTCAAAGAAAGGGTGCTTCTATAGACCCTCATGAAAGAAAGGGTGCTTCTATAGACCCTCATGAAAGAAAGGGTGCTTCTATAGACCCTTTCTCAAAGAAAATGTGCTTCTCAAAGAAAGGGTGCTTCTATAGACCCTCATGAAAGAAAGGGTGCTTCTATATACCCTTTCTAAAAGAAACGGTGCATCTATGGACCCTTTCTCAAAGAAAGGGTGCTTCTATAGACCCTTTCTCAAAGAAAGGGTGCTTCTATATAGACCCTTTCTCAAAGAAAGGGTGCTTCTATAGACCCTTTCTCAAAGAAAGGGTGCTTCTATAGGCCCTTTCTCAAAGAAAGGGTGCTTCTATAGACCCTTTCTCAAGGAAAGGGTGATTCTATAGAGCCTTTCTGAAAGAAAGAGTGCTTCTATAGACCTTCTCTGAAAGAAAGGGTGCTTCTATAGACCCTTTCTCAAAGAAAGGGTGCTTCTATGGACCCTTTCTCAAAGAAAGGGTGCTTCTATAGACCCTTTCTAAAAGAAAATGTGCTTCTATAGACCCTTTCTGAAAGAAGGGGTGCTTCTATGGACCCTTTCTGAAAGAAAGGGTGCTTCTATAGAGTCTCTCTGAAAGAAATGGTGCCTCTATAAACCCTTTCAGAAAGAAAGGGTGCTTCTATAGACCCTTTCTCAAAGAAAGGGTGCTTCTATAGAACCTTTCTCAAAGAAATGGTGCTTCTATAGACCCTTTCTCAAAGAAAGGGTGCTTCTATAGACCCTTTCTCAAAGAAAGGGTGCTTCTATAGACCCTTTCTCAAAGATTGGGTGCTTCTATAGACCCTTTCTGAAAGAAAAGGTGCTTCTATAGACCTTTTTTGAAAGAAGGGGTGCTTTATAGACCCCTTCTGAAAGAAAGGGTGCTTCTATAGACCCCTTCTGAAAAAAGGGTGTCCTCTAAACCCTATATAAAAGAAAGGGTGTCCTTTAAACCCTTTATAAAAGAAAGGGTGTCCTTTAAACCCTTTATAAAAGAAAGGGTGTCCTTTAAGCCCTTTATAAAAGAAATGGTGTCCTTTAAACCTTTTATAAAAGAAAGGGTGTCCTCTAAACCCTTTATAAAAGAAAGGGTGCCTCTATAGACCCTTCCTGAGAGAAAGGGTGCTTCGATAGACCCTTCCTGAAAGAAAGGGTGCTGCTAAAGATCCTTTCTGAAAGAAAGGGTGCTGCTAAAGATCCTTTCTGAAAGAAATAGTGCTCTATACACCCTATCTGAAAGAAAGGGTGCTTCTTAGACCCTTTTTGAAAGAAAGGGTGCTTCTATAGACCCTTTTTGAAAGAAAGGGTGCTTCTATAGACCCTTTCTCAAAGAAAGGGTGCTTCTATAGACCCTTTCTCAAAGAAAGGGTGCTTCTATAGACCCTTTCTCAAAGAAAGGGTGCTTCTATAGACCCTTTCTCAAAGAAAGGGTGCTTCTATAGACCCTTTCTGAAAGAAATGGTACTTTATAAAAGAAAGGTTGTCCTTTAAACCCTATCTATAAGAAAGGGTGTCCTCTAAACCCTTTCTTAAAGGGTGCTAATATAGACCCTTTCTCAAAGAAAGGGTGCTAATATAGACCCTTTCTCAAAGAAAGGGTGCTAATATCGACCCTTTCTTAAAGAAAGGGTGCTAATATAGACCCTTTCTGAAAGAAAGGGTGCTAATATAGACCCTTTCTCAAAGAAAGGGTGCTTCTGTATACCCTTCTGACATAAAGAGTGCTTTTATATGCTTTATAGACCCCTTCTGAAAGAAATGGTACTTTAAAGACCCCTTTCTGAAAGAAAGGTTGTCCTTTAAACCCTTTCTGAAAGAAATGATGTCCTTAAAACCCTTTCTAAAAGAAAGGGTGTCCCTTAAACCCTTTCTAAAAGAAAGGGTGCCCTTCAAACCCTATCTAAAAGAAAGGGTGTCCTCTAAACCCTCTCTAAAAGAAAGGGTGCTAATATAGACCCTTTCTGAAAGAGAGGGTGCTAATATGGACCCTTTCTTAAAGAAAGGTGCTTCTATAGAACCTTTCTGAAAAAAGGTGCTTCTGTAGACCCTTCTGAAATAAAGGGTGCTTCTATAGACCCTTTCTGGAAAAAGGTGCTTCTGTAGACCCTTCTGAAATAAAGGGTGCTTCTATAGACCCTTTCTGGAAAAAGGTGCTTCTGTAGACCCTTCTGAAATAAAGGGTGCTTCTATAGACCCTTTCTGAAAAAAGGTGCTTCTGTAGACCCCTTCTTAAAAAAAGGTGCTTCTATAGACCCCTTCTGAAAGAAAGGGTGCTTCTATAGACCCTTTCTCAAAGAAAGGGTGCTTCTATAGACCCTTTCTCAAAGAAAGGGCGCTTCTATAGACCCTCTCTGAAAGAAATGGTGCTCTATAGACCCTATCTGAAAGAAAGGGCGCTTCTATAGACCCTTTCTCAAAGAAAGGGTGCTTCTATAGACCCTTTATCAAAGAATGGGTGCTTCTGTAGAGCCTCTCTGAAAGAAAGGGTGCTTCTATAGACCCTTTATCAAAGAATGGGTGCTTCTATAGAGCCTCTCTGAAAGAAAGGGTGCTTCTATAGACCCTTTCTGAAAGAAAGGGTTCCTTTAAACCCTTTATAAAAGAAAGGGTGCTAATATAGACCCTTTCTAAAAGAAAGAGTGCTTCTATAGACCCTTTCTAAAAGAAAATGTGCTTCTATAGACCCTTTCTGAAAGAAGGGGTGATTCTATGGACCCTTTCTGAAAGAAAGGGTGCTTCTGTAGGCGCTTTCTAAAAGAAAGGGTGCTTCTATAGACCCTCTCTGAAAGAAAGGGTGCTTCTATAGACCCTTTCTGAAATAAAGGGTGCTTCTATAGACCCTTTCTGAAAGAAATGGTGCTTCTATAGACCGTTTCAGAAAGAAAGGGAGCTTCTATAGACCCTTTCTCAAAGAAAGGGTGCTTCTATAGACCCTCTCTGAAAGAAAGGGTGCTTCTATACACCCTTTCTGAAAGAAAGGGTGCTTCTATACCCCCTTTCTGAATGAAAGGGTGCTTCTATGGACTCTTTCTCAAAGAAAGGGTGCTTCTATGGACCCTTTCTCAAAGAAAGGGTGCTTCTATAGACCCTTTCTCAAAGAAAGGGTGCTTCTATGGACCCTTTCTCAAAGAAAGGGTGCTTCTATAGACCCTTTCTAAAAGAAAGGTTGCTTCTATAGAACCTTTCTAAAAGAAAGGGTGCTTCTATAGACCCGTTCTGAAAGAAAGGGTGCTTTTATGGACCCTTTCTCAAAGAAAGGGTGCTTTTTTGGACCCTTTCTCAAAGAAAGGGTGCTTTTATGGACCCTTTCTCAAAGAAAGGCTGCTTTTATGGACCCTTTCTGAAAGAAAGGGTGCTTCTATAGACCCTTTCTCAAAGAAAGGGTGCTTCTGTAGACCCTTTCTTAAAGAAAGGGTTCATCTACAGACCCTTTCTTAAGGAAAGGGTTCATCTACAGACCCTTTCTGTAGGAAAGGGTTCATCTATAGAGCCTTTCTCAAAGAAAGGGTGTTTCTATAGAGCCTTTCTGAAAGAAAGGGTGCTTCTATAGACCCTTTCTCAAAGAAAGGGTGCTTCTATAGACCCTTTCTCAAAGAAAGGGTGCTTCTATAGACCCTTTCTCAAAGAAAGGGTGCTTCTATAGACCCTTTCTCAAAGAAAGGGTGCTTCTATAGACCCTTTCTCAAAGAAAGGGTGCTTCTATAGACCCTTTCTCAAAGAAAGGGTGCTTCTATAGACCCTTTCTCAAAGAAAGGGTGCTTCTATAGACCCTTTCTCAAAGAAAGGGTGCTTCTATAGACCCTTTCTCAAAGAAAGGGTACTTCTATAGACGCTTTCTCAAAGAAAGGGTGCTTCTATAGACCCTTTCTCAAAGAAAGGGTGCTTCTATAGACCCTTTCTCAAAGAAAGGGTGCTTCTATAGACCGTTTCTCAAAGAAAGGATGCTTCTATAGACCCTTTCTCAAAGAAAGGGTGCTTCTATAGACCCTTTCTCAAAGAAAGGGTGCTTCTATAGACCCTTTCTCAAAGAAAGGGTGCTTCTATAGACCCTTTCTCAAAGAAAGGGTGCTTCTATAGACCCTTTCTCAAAGAAAGGGTGCTTCTATAGACCCTTTCTCAAAGAAAGGGTGCTTCTATAGACCCTTTCTCAAAAAAAGGGTGCTTCTATAGACCCTTTCTCAAAGAAAGGGTGCTTCTATAGACCCTTTCTCAAAGAAAGGGTGCTCCTATAGACCCTTTCTCAAAGAAAGGGTGCTTCTATAGACCCTTTCTCAAAGAAAGGGTGCTTCTATAGACCCTTTCTCAAAGAAAGGGTGCTTCTATAGACCCTTTCTCAAAGAAAGGGTGCTTCTATAGACCCTTTCTCAAAGAAAGGGTGCTTCTATAGACCCTTTCTCAAAGAAAGGGTGCTTCTATAGACCCTTTCTCAAAGAAAGGGTGCTTCTATAGACCCTTTCTCAAAGAAAGGATGCTTCTATAGACCCTTTCTCAAAGAAAGGGTGCTTCTATAGACCCTTTCTCAAAGAAAGGGTGCTTCTATAGACCCTTTCTCAAAGAAAGGATGCTTCTATAGACCCTTTCTCAAAGAAAGGGTGCTTCTATAGACCCTTTCTCAAAGAAAGGGTGCTTCTATAGACCCTTTCTCAAAGAAAGGGTGCTTCTATAGACCCTTTCTCAAAGAAAGGGTGCTTCTATAGACCCTTTCTCAAAGAAAGGATGCTTCTATAGACCCTTTCTCAAAGAAAGGGTGCTTCTATAGACCCTTTCTCAAAGAAAGGGTGCTTCTATAGACCCTTTCTCAAAGAAAGGGTGCTTCTATAGACCCTTTCTCAAAGAAAGGGTGCTTCTATAGACCCTTTCTCAAAGAAAGGATGCTTCTATAGACCCTTTCTCAAAGAAAGGGTGCTTCTATAGACCCTTTCTCAAAGAAAGGGTGCTTCTATAGACCCTTTCTCAAAGAAAGGGTGCTTCTATAGACCCTTTCTCAAAGAAAGGGTGCTTCTATAGACCCTTTCTCAAAGAAAGGGTGCTTCTATAGACCCTTTCTCAAAGTAAGGGTGCTTCTATAGACCCTTTCTCAAAGAAAGGGTGCTTCTATAGACCCTTTCTCAAAGAAAGGGTGCTTCTATAGACCCTTTCTCAAAGAAAGGGTGCTTCTATAGACCCTTTCTCAAAGAAAGGGTGCTTCTATAGACCCTTTCTCAAAGAAAGGGTGCTTCTACAGAACCTTTCTGAAAGAAAGGGTGCTTCTATAGACCCTTTTTCAAAGAAAGGGTGCTTCTTTAGACCCTTTCTGAAAGAAAGGTTGCTTCTATAGACCCTTTCTGAAAGAAAGTTTGCTTCTATAGACCCTCTCTGAAAGAAAGGGTGCTTCTACGGACCCTTTCTCAAAGGGTGCTTCTATAGACCCTTTCTCAAAGAAAGGGCGCTTCTATAGACCCTTTCTCAAAGAAAGGGTGCTTCTATAGACCCTTTCTCAAAGAAAGGGTGCTTCTATAGACCCTTTCTAAAAGAAAGAGTGCTTCTATAGACCCTTTCTAAAAGAAAATGTGCTTCTATAGACCCTTTCTGAAAGAAGGGGTGCTTCTATGGACACTTTCTGAAAGAAAGGGTGCTTCTATAGACCCTTTCTGAAATAAAGGGTGCTTCTATAGACTCTCTCTGAAAGAAAGGGTGCTTCTATAGACCCTCTCTGAAAGAAAGGGTGCTTCTATAGAGCCTCTCTGAAAGAAAGGGTGCTTCTATAGACCCTTTCTGAAATAAATGGTGCTTCTATAGACCCTTTCTGAAATAAAGGTTGCTTCTATAGACCCTTTATGAAATAAAGGGTGCTTCTATATACCCTTTCTGAAATAAAGTGTGCTTCTATAGACCCTTTATGAAATAAAGTGTGCTTCTATAGACCCTTTCTGAAAGAAATGGTGCTTCTATATACCCTTTCAGAAAGAAATGGTGCTTCTATAGACCCTTTCTGAAAAAAGGGTGCTTCTATAAACCCTTTCTGAAATAAAGTGTGCTTCTATAGACCCTTTCTGAAAGAAATAGTGCTTCTATAGACCCCTCCAGAAAGGAATGGTGCTTCTATAGACCCTTTCAGAAAGAAATGGTGCTTCTATAGACCCTTTCAGAAAGAAAGGGTACTTCTATAGACCCGTTCTGAAAGAAAGGGTGCTTCTATAGACCTTTTCTGAAAGAAATGGCGCATCTATAGACCCCTTCTGAAAAAAGGGTGCTTCTATAAACCCATTCTGAAAGAAAGGATGCTTCTATAAACTCTTTCTGAGAGAAATAGCTCATCTATTGACCCTTTCTGAAAGAAAGGTTACATTCTATAGACCCCTTCTGAAAGAAAGAGCGCATCTATTGACCCTTTCTGAAAGAAAGGTTGCATTCTATAGACCCCTTCTGAAAGAAAGGGTGCTTTATAGGCCCCTTCTGAAAGAAAGGGTGCTTCTATAGACCCTTTCTTAAAGAAAGGTTATATCTATAGACCCTTTCTGAAAGAAAGCGTTTATCTATAGAACCTTTCTGAAGGAAAGGGTTCATCAATAGACCCTTTCTGAAAGAAAGGATGCTTCTATATATAAATTAAAATTAATAATTAGAAACGGAGGGATGACCTGTCAAAATAATCCCAAATGTAAATTGTATAATCGGTATAAAACCCCGACTGTTATTTTTTTTAATTGTTTTCTTCTATGGAAGTATACTTTGGGCGTAAGAGCACGACTTAAACATCTATAAAAAATCAACAATAAAAATATAAATTTTAGATATAAGACTTAACATGCACACAACTAAATCTAATAACTCCTACAAATTAACGAAACGAAAAAGAAATCTCTAGATACAAAGGTTTCAATGAGATTTAATACAAATGACAAATTTCCTCCACAACGGATAGGGGTTGGGTTTTGCGTTTACACATAACTACTGTCTGATCACACACCTTATTAGAGTTTATGTAATTAGGGATATGTAACCACGATTCTGAGAATTCAGTGTATAAACTGGGAACTAGGGGAATACAACTTTCTATGTTTAAACAACAAAGTTAAATCAAGTTAAAGGGGGGAAATGAAAAACTAGCTAAACACCGTAAATTGAAAAAGAAGAGAAAAAAAAGATATTTGCCTTCTGTATATTTACTATGACAACGTTGTTTGATGATGGCGAGCGGACAGGCAAGCAGGCGGGCGAATGGACGTTGTTATTGTGTTGGTTCCAGGATGTTCATATTTATATTTGCAAGTATGGATGGCGATAATGATGTGTGGTCGGTCTCATTGCATTACACTTCACAGAAAATTCGAAATTTTCAGTTGTTAAAAATTAATTGTTGCAAAATACTTTTGTTTACAATTTTGGCAGTAGTGTTTGGGATGTGGATATGAAAACAAATTTGTTATCTTGAAACACACATTTATTTGGCGTTTAAAATTGGAAATTTAATTTTTAACTTAAAACTTATTCTATAAGGAAACTTAAATTTGTTTTTCAATATAATATTTTATAACAAAAACATAATAGTAGCTTGATAATTTTTTTAGCAAAAATCATTATAGAGAGAAAACAAATGTCAAGTGGTGTGAAAGTACACAAATGTAATTAAAAAAATTGGAATTTATTTGAAGTTCTTCGGAAAAATGTAAAAGATATCTACGTCTGCCACCTAAAAGGACATTTATTCTAAACATTTAGTGCTTGAAATTCCAATAACCTTTCGTGTTATTACATTTAGGGGAATACATACCAAGGTATGTATATGAAAAAGGTAAGCTTGTCAGCCCAGTTGATGGTAAAAGGTCCCATTATAAGCTGCGCTAATAAATATATGAAATGTGAAATAATTAATTTTTTTTTCTGTCTACAATTTTAGTTGGAATTTTTTTTTTTTTGACCCAAGCGACAACTTCAAATTAGTTAAAACTGAGCGATACCGTTACATGGGTAGCTATATTTCTCCACTTGACATTTGAATATAAATCTCATCTCTTTAGAGATTCTTATTTGCAGAATTCAACTTGCTTATTTCAATTCAAATTATTTAGGCTAAAGGCAATTAATATTAGGTACATTTAGATAATGGAAAAAAATATTCAATCAATATAAATGTGAGCAATATGGTTTTAAGCAATAACAAAAAGAAAAAAATCGCATATTAAAAGAAAAAAAAATGTATGCACAATTATGGGTATTATTTTTTTTTTTTAATCTACATTTAAGTAACATTTTGTTTTGTTTCATTTAAACTTTTTTATTTTATGTTAATGGGATAATTTAAGTTCTAACTACACTCTGGGTAGTAGTTATATATAGTAAGTAGCTTTGTTTAGTGAGTATTTTATTATGAGTTTGTTTTTGAATTGTTACTTTTTTGCCTTGCATGGAATATGTTTTCAGTGATTTCCTTGTTACAAAAAGGAAAGGTACCTTCTATTGTTTGTTTGTGTTTTTGTTATTTTCAATTTAATGCGCATTGTAGTTATTTTTCTTTTAGTTGCTGTGAGTTATGGAAGCAATATTAATTATGGGTCTGTTTCGTGTGAATTTTTTGTGAGCATCTTTTTAATGGGTTTCCAAAAATATATTTTGCATTAGTTTTGTTTGATTTGTGTGGCTTGCCTGCTGCGCACTACTGCTTTTGAGATCAATTTGTATTTTAATTTTTGTGTTTTGTTTTTATTCTTGGTGGGGCTTCTTGTAACGGCTTTTCTATAGTTGTAGGTTTTTCTTTTTATTTACTTTTTTACAAACCAAAAATTATTATTTTTATAAATTGTTTTGCTTGGTTATGTTTGTTTGTTCTTCTTCTTCTATTTTTATGGTAAAACACAATTTAACAAGTTTTCTTTACTTTCTTTTTGTTTTCACGGTTATTTTATGATTAAATTTTAACGGCTTTCAATAGAATATATTTATACTTTTTGTTCGCTGATATTGTTTAAATTATTTGCTTTTGTTTCTGTTTTGTTGAGAGGTGTTGTTATCGGGTTTTGTTGTGTTTAATGAATTTATGTTGGACGCCATACATCAGGATCTTCCATTAATGTAATATTTTGGTCTGTGCTCACTTGCATTTGTCCAACACTACCATCGGCTTGCATTTGTGTGGGAGATGATGCAGCAGCCGCCATATCCTCACGTGAAGCCCTTTTGAGTTTTTTTTTCAAAATGCATTCATTATAAAAACAAATTAGCAGTGGTAGTGAAAGGACATTTTGGGTAGACGACACAATAACAAGGTGAAGAGAACAGTTTGGTTTGTATTTTTTTGTAAAAAATTATGTTCATTTTAGTGAGGTTAGGTAAGCATGTTTTGATTTTTTGTTTTGTGTTTAGAAAGGAATTAAAGAAGAAACAACAACAAAATCTTGTATTAATTTCACATAAAAGCTTTAAGGGATTGTTTGTTATGGCCTGCCATTTCATTAATCACATAATTATCTCGATTATCTTAATATTAGTCAATACTTACTTTTTACCCAAAGACATCATGCCATAAATAACACCGGTGGCAAATACCAAAGCACATGGGAATAAACTACCCAATGAGAAACAAATAACTACGGGAAGAACAGAAGCTCTGTAACAAAAAAAAGTTTAGAAAATAATTAGTAAAAATTCAATTATGAAATCACAACGTTTCTACTTACACACAATACAATGCAGCACGATTCCACATTGGCCTTGAATCGGCAATATCGGCCAATTGTCCTACATAATCTATACAAAAGAAACAGCATGGCGCCTCTAAACTCATCACCAGAAAACCTAAGAGGATTTCTATAATACCACCAATTAGACATGAAACATTTAAAAGCAGCAGACTTAAAGCATTGAAGAGACCAAATAATATACAAACTGTAAAGAAAGAAGAGATGTTATTAGGTTGAATCAAAACAGATAAATATATACAAAATTTAAAGTTAGACAAACTTCGACTCATTGCTTTTGACCATATATCTATTGTTACAAATTGGTAAGATAGACATTTAAACTTATGGTAAGTATCATAAGAGCTTTTGAAGCTGTTAAATAATGACCTGCAACAAAACGTTCTAAAGGAGTCTTTATAGACAATTAGAAGGGAGTTCTAAAGGTGTCCTTATAGACAATCAGAAGGGAGTCTTTGTAGACAAGTTAAAGGGAGCGAAAGGAAGTCTTTATAGACGATCGGAAGGGAGTTTCTACAGACGAACAGAAACTATGGCAAGTCTTCATAGATGGGCTTAATAGAGATTTTATGGATGAGGTAAACAGAGTATTTATAGACGAGTTGAAAAATCTTTATAGATGAACTTATTGTACCTAAAACTAATCTTTATCTATATATATAAAAATGGTGTAAAAAAATGTATAGTAATTCATAAAATGAGAACGGCTAGGCCGATTTCTGTAAAATTTTTTGTCAGTTATTCGTATTTTCGAAGAGAACGTCTTTACGGAAGAAAATTTTGGAAAATCTCTCTGGAAAAGTCGGAAAAATCGAAAATTGAGTTTTTGTATGAAATTTTATTCCTTAATAGCGAGACGAAGTTCGCCGGGTCCACTAGTTTATTATATGGAGGAAGTCTTTCTTTCTCATAGAAAGGCTGCTTCTCTGGACCCTATCTGATAGAAAGCGTGCTTCTTTAGACCTTTTTTGAAAGAAAGGGTGTTTCTGTAGACCTTTTCTGAAAGAAAGGGTGTTTCTATAGACCTTTACCGAAAGAATGGGTGTTTCTATAGAACTTTACTGAAAGAAAGGGTGCTTCTAAAGACCCTTTCTGAAGGAAAGGGTGCTTCTATAAACCTTTTCTGAAAGAAAGGGTGCTTCTATAGACCTTTACTGAAAGAAAGGGTGCTTCTATAGACCTTTACTGATAGAAAGGGTGCTTCTATAGACCTTTACTGCAAGAATAGGTGTTTCTATAGACCTTTACTGAAAGAATGGGTGCTTCCATAGACCTTTTCTGAAAGAAAGGGTGCTTCAATAGACCTTTACTGATAGGAAAGGTGCTTCTATAGACCTTTTCTGAAAGAAAGGGTGCTTCAATAGACCTTTACTGATAGGAAAGGTGCTTCTATAGACCTTTTTTTTGAAAGAAATGTTGCTTCTATAGACGTTTACTGAAAGAAAGAGTGCTTCTATAGAACTTTTGTGAAAGAAAGGGTCCTTCCATAGACCTTTGCTGTTAGGAAAGGTGCTTCAATAGACCTTTTTCAAAGAAAGGGTGCATCTATAGACCTTTACTGAAAGAAAGGGTGCTTCTATAGACATTTACTGAAAGAAATTGTGCTTTTATAGACCTTTTCTGAAAGAAAGGGTGCTTTTTTAGACCCCTTCTAAACGAAAGGGTGCTTTTTTAGACCCCTTCTAAACGAAAGTTTGCTTCTTTAGACCCACTCTGAAAGAAAGTGTGCTTCTTTAGACCCTTTCTGAAAGAAAGGGTGCTTCTTTAGACCCTTTCTGAAAGAAAGTGCGCTTGTATAGACCCTTTCTGAAGGAAAGGGTGATTCTGTAGATCTTTTCTGAAAGAAAGTGCGCTTCTTTAGACCCTTTCTGAAAGAAAGTGCGCTTCTTTAGACCCTTTCTGAAGGAAAGGGTGATTCTGCAGATCGTTTCTGAAGGAAAGGGTGATTCTTTTTTAGACCCCTTCTAAATGAAAGGGTGCTTCTTAAGACCCTTTCTAAAAGAAAGGGTGCTTCTTTAGACCCTTTCTGAAAGAAAGGTGCTTTTTTAGACCCTTTCTGAAAGAAAGGGTGCATCTTTAGACCCTTTCTAAAAGAAAGGGTGCTTCTTTAGACCCTTTCTGAAAGAAAGGGTGCTCTTTAAGACCCTTTCTGATATAAAGGGTGCTTTTTAAGACCTTTCTGATATAAAGGGTGCTTTTTAAGACCCTTTCTGATATAAAGGGTGCTTTTTAAGACCCATTCTGATATAAAGGGTGCTTTTTAAGACCCTTTCTGATATAAAGGGTGCTTTTTAAGACCCTTTCTGATATAAAGGGTGCTTTTTAAGACCCTTTCTGATATAAAGGGTGCTTTTTAAGACCCTTTCTGATATAAAGGGTGCTTTTTAAGACCCTTTCTGATATAAAGGGTGCTTTTTAAGACCCTTTCTGATATAAAGGGTGCTTTTTAAGACCCTTTCTGATATAAAGGGTGCTTTTTAAGACCCTTTCTGATATAAAGGGTGCTTTTTAAGACCCTTTCTGATATAAAGGGTGCTTTTTAAGACCCTTTCTGATATAAAGGGTGCTTTTTAAGACCCTTTCTGATATAAAGGGTGCTTTTTAAGACCCTTTCTGATATAAAGGGTGCTTTTTAAGACCCTTTCTAAAAGAAAGGGTGCTCCTTTCTGAAATAAAGGGTGCTTCTTTCTGAAATAAAGGGTGCTTCTTTCTGAAATAAAGGGTGCCTCTTTCTGAAATAAAGGATGCTTCTTTCTGAAATAAAGGGTGCCTCTTTCTGAAATAAAGGGTGCCTCTTTCTGAAATAAAGGGTGCTTCTTTCTGAAATAAAGGGGGCTTCTTTCTGAAATAAAGGGTGCTTCTTTAGACCCTTTTTGAAAGAAAGGGTGCTTCTATCTGAAATAAAGGGTGCTTCTTTCTGAAATAAAGGGTGCTTCTTTCTGAAATAAAGGGTGCTTCTTTCTGAAATAAAGGGTGCTTCTTTCTGAAATAAAGGGTGCTTCTTTCTGAAATAAAGGGTGCTTCTTTAGACCCTTTTTGAAAGAAAGGGTGCTTCTTTAGACCCTTTCTGACAGAAAGGGTGCTTCTTTAGACCCTTTCTGACAGAAAGGGTGCTTCTTTAGACCCTTTCCGACAGAAAGGGTGCTTCTTTAGACCCTTTCTGACAGAAAGGGTGCTTTTTTAGACACTTTCTGACAGAAAGGGTGCTTCTTTAGACCCTTTCTGACAGAAAGGGTGCTTTTTTAGACACTTTCTGACAGAAAGGGTGCTTCTTTAGACCCTTTCTGACAGAAAGGGTGCTTCTTTAGACCCTTTCTGAAAGAAAGGGTGCTTCTTTAGACTCTTTCTGAAAGAAAGGGTGCTTCTTTAGACCCTTTCTGAAAGAAAGTGTGCTTCTATAGACCCTTCCTGAAAGAAAGTGTGCTTCTTTAGACTCTTTCTGAAAGAAATGGTGCTTCTTTAGACCCTTTCTGACAGAAAGGGTGCTTCTTTAGACCCTTTCTGACAGAAAGGGTGCTTCTTTAGACCCTTTTTGACAGAAAGGGTGCTTCTTTAGACCCCTTTCTGACAGAAAGGGTGCTTCTTTAGACCCCTTTCTGACAGAAAGGGTGCTTCTTTAGACCCCTTTCTGACAGAAAGGGTGCTTCTTTACACCCTTTCTGACAGAAACGGTGCTTCTTTAGATCCTTTCTGACAGAAAGGGTGCTTCTTTAGACCCTTTCTGACAGAAAGGGTGCTTTTTTAGACACTTTCTGACAGAAAGGGTGCTTCTTTAGACCCTTCCTGAAAGAAAGTGTGCTTCTTTAGACCCTTCCTGAAAGAAAGTGTGCTTCTTTAGACTCTTGCTGAAAGAAAGGGTGCTTCTTTAGACCCTTTCTGAAAGAAAGTGAGCTTCTATAGACCCTTCCTGAAAGAAAGTGTGCTTCTTTAGACTCTTTCTGAAAGAAAGGGTGCTTCTTTAGACCCTTTCTGAAAGAATGTGTGCTTCTATAGACCCTTTCTGAAAGAAAGTGTGCTTCTATAGACCCTTTCTGAAAGAACGTGTGCTTCTATAGACCTTTTCTGAAAGAAAGGGTGCTTCTATAGACCTGTTCTGAAAGAAAGCGTGCTTCTATAGACATTTTCTGAAAGAAAGGGTGCTTCTATAGACCTTTTCTGAAAGAAAGCGTGCTTCCATAGACTTTCACTGATAGGAAAGGTGCATCTATAGACCCTTTTTGAAAGAAATGGTGTATCTATAGACCTTTACTGAAAGGAAGGGTGCTTTTATAAAACTTTACCGAAAGAAAGGGTGCTTTTATAGACCTTTTCTGAAAGAAAGGATGCTTCTATAGAACCTTACTGAAATAATGGGTGTTTCTATAGACCTTTACTGAAAGAATGGGTGCTTCAATAGACCTGTTCTGAAAGGGTGCTTCTATAGAATCTTTCTGAAAGAAAGGGTACTTCTATAGACCTTTCTGAAGGAAAGGGTGCTTCTATAGAATCTTTCTGAATGAAAGGGTACTTCTATAGAATCTATCTGAATGAAAGGGTACTTCTATAGACCTTTCTAAAAGAAAGGGTGCTTCTTTAGGGCTTTTTTGAAAGAAAGGGTGCTTCTGTAGACCTTTTCTGAAAGAAAGGGTACTTCTATAGACCTTTTCTGAAAGAAAGGATGCTTCTATAGACCCTTCCTGAAAGAAAGGGTGCTTCTACAGTGCCTTTCTGAAAATTTGTGTTCTTCTACAGTGCCTTTCTGAAATAGAGTGTGGTTCTACAGTCCCTTTCTGAAAGAGAGGTGCTTCTATAGCGCCATTTTGAAAGCAAAGGTGTTTCCATAGACCCTTTCTGAATAAAAATGTGATACTATGGACCCTTTCTTAATGAAAAAGGTGATTCTATAGACACTTTCTGAGAGAAACGGTGTTTCTATATGTTCTTTCGAACTTTTTGGAAGCAAAACTGAACATAATAACTATCTCTAGCAATCGCAATCAGAACATCTCTCTGCCCTTACTACCTACAAATATATTATTTATCTTTTCTTTCTTATCTAAAATGTTAATAGAACTATTAAATAAACAAAAAGCACAGTACGCCCCTTTAAAACGACGATTAAGACATATCTTCTCAAATTTCTATGACAATTCACAGATAGCACACACACATTGCAACAACAAACAAGACTGACTGCTAAAATAACGATAATGAAAAGCATAAATGGAAACCACAACAACAAAGAAATTAGAACATATCAAAATCATAAAAAAAATATGTGACAAACAGCAGCAAGCTTATCAAGATCATTGAGCAAGAAGTGGTTTATTAGTTCAAACCAAAACAAGTTGAGGAGAGATTTTTTTTATTTGGCAAAAAACAGATTTTGTTTTTTAAAACTATTAACTCAACTGTATACAGAGCAGAGACGTTATGTTTATTTACTTTTATACCCTTCAGTGATAACGGCCTTTTGCAAAAAAAAACTAAACTAAACTCTTAATGATGAAAACGAAGAAGAAAAAATAATAAACCAAAGATGGCATAAATGCGTGCAAAAAACTTGCTTTACAATAGTTTGTGCCTATTAATGATGTTGTTGACGTTACAACTTCTTTTTGGTCATGGAACCGGTTCCTCTGTGCTACCTACAACTTTACCAGTCAATAGTCTAGTAGGCTAGAGAGCATCCATCATTGGTTGTTGTTTGATTGTTGCAGTCTATGAAAAATTTAATTTGTATGCCATGTCGGGTTGTGAGTGTGTCTGAGAGACGTGGTTTCTATAGTAAGTTTATATTTTTGTTGTTGTTGCGGGTTAATAAACTTGTTGCCGGCTTTTTTACAGATTGATTCCCTGTGTTTTTTTGTATTATTTTGACGTACTCATTTCGTTTGTATGAATGATTTTGTCATGCCATCAATAAATCAAAACTAAAATCTACGTTTATTAGAGGTTAGATGGTAGTTTTAAAGCGGGATGTTGAATGGGGGATATTTTTATGATTCTATTGAATTTATTGTTTTACTTTCGTTTGGCCTTATCAACGTCGTTTTTTAAGTGTTATAATTGTTTACCTATGACTCATTAACGCATTCATGTTGTATGTATGTTTGTTTGCATGTCGTGTGTATATTTTTAGCCGGAAAAAACAAAACAAATAGGAGCATTTTGCATTCTGCCAAGAAATGAAAATCTGCATTACATATATAAATAATAGATGTAAAAAAGATTTGTTTGTTTATATTAACTTTTCAATGGGCTCTATTGTGAGGCTTGTTTTATTGCGGAGATTATATATAGGGGAGCAGAATTTAGGTAGACAATTAGAATGTCGACTTTATAGACGAGCTAATGCGAGTCTTTATAAACGAGCTGAATGGAGTCTTCATAGACGAGATAAAGGGATTCTTTATACATTCATAGACGAGTTAACGGAGTCTTTATAGACAAGTAAAAGGGAGTTTTTATAGGCGACCTATAGGATGTCTTTATAGACGAGGGAGTTTTTAGAGACGAACTGAATGGAGTTATTATAGAAGAGTTTAATAGTCTTTATAGACGAGCTTAATAGTCTTTATAGAAGACTTTAAAGAGTGCTTCCAAAGATCCTTTCAGAAAGAGAGGGTTCTTCCAAAGATCCTTTCAGAAAGAGAGGATGCTTCCACAGATCCTTTCTGAAAAAGGGTGCTTCCAAAGACACATTCTTAAAGAAAGATTACTACCAAAGATGCTTTCTGAAAGAAAGGTGGCTTCCATGAACCTTTTTTAATAGAAAGGGTGCTTCTATAGACCCTTTCTGAAAGACAGGGTGCTTGAAAAGATCCTTTCTGAAAGACAGGATGCTTCCAAAGACCCTTTCTGAAAGACAGGATGCTTCCAAAGACCCTTTCTGAAAGACAGGGTGCTTCAAAAGACCATTTCGGAATGAAAGGGTTTTGATATAGACCACATCTAAAAAACAGGGCGCTTCCAAAGGCCCTTTCTAAAAGACAGGGAACTCCTATAGATCCATTCTGAAACAGAAGTCTCCTATAGACTATTTCTGAAAGAAAGGGTGTTCCTATAGCCCCTTTTTGGAAGAAATGGTGCTTCTAAAGACCCTTTCTGAAAAAAGGGTGCTCCTATAGACCCTCTTTAAAATACAGGGCGCTTCCAAAGGCCCTTTCTAAAAGAAAGGGTGCTTCCAAATGTCCTTTCTAAAAGAAAGGTTGTATCTATAGACCCTTTCTAAAAGAAAGGGTGCTCCTATTGACCCTTTCTAAAGGAAAGGGTATTCCTTTTCACCCTTTCTAAGGGAAAGGGTGCTCCTATTGACCCTTTCTAAAGGAAAGGGTGTTCCTCTAGATCCTTTCTGATAGAAAGGGTGCTCCTAAAGATCCTTTCTGATTGAAAGGGTGCTCCTATAGACCCTATCTGATAGAAATGTGCTCCCCTAGATCCTTTCTGATAGAAATGTGCTCCCCTAGATCCTTTCTGATAGAAAGGGTGCTCCTATAGATCCTTTCTGACCCTCTTTAAAATACAGGCGCTCCCAAAGGTCCTTTCTAAAAGAAAGGGTGCTCCTATAGATCCTTTCTGACCCTCTTTAAAATACAGGGGCTTCCAAAGGTCCTTTCTAAAAGAAAGGGTGCTTCCAAATGTCCTTTCTAAAAGAAAGGTTGCATCTATAGACCCTTTCTAAAGAAAATGGTGCTCCTATTGACCCTTTCTAAAGGAAAGGGTGCTCCTATTGACCCTTTCTAAAGGAAAGGGTGCTCCTATTGACCCTTTCTAAAGGAAAGGGTGCTCCTATTGACCCTTTCTAAAGGAAAGGGTGCTCCTATTGACCCTTTCTAAAGGAAAGTGTGCTCCTATTGACCCTTTCTAAAGGAAAGGGTGCTCTTATTGACCCTTTCTAAATGAAAGGGTGCTCCTATTGACCCTTTCTAAAGGAAAGGGTGCTCCTATTGACCCTTTCTAAGGAAAGGGTGCTCCTATTCACCCTTTCTAAAGGAAAGGGTGCTCTTATTGACCCTTTCTAAAGGAAAGGGTGCTCCTATTGACCCTTTCTAAAGGAAAGGGTGCTCCTATTGACCCTTTCTAAAGGAAAGGGTGCTCCTATTGAACCTTTCTAAAGGAAAGGGTGCTCCTATTGACCCTTTCTAAAGGAAAAGGTGCTCCTATTGACCCTTTCTAAAGGAAAGGGTGCTCCTATGGACCCTTTCTAAAGGAAAGGGTGCTCCTATTGACCCTTTCTAAAGGAAAGGGTGCTCCTATTGACCCTTTCTAAAGGAAAGGGTGCTCCTATTGACCCTTTCTAAAGGAAAGGGTGCTCCTATTGACCCTTTCTAAAGGAAAGGGTGCTCCTATTGACCCTTTCTAAAAGAAAGGATGCTCCTATTGACCCTTTCTAAAGGAAAGGGTGCTCCTATTGACCCTTTCTAAAGGAAAGGGTGCTCCTATTGACCCTTTCTAAAGAAAAGGGTGTTCCTATTGACCCTTCCTAAAGGAAAGGGTGCTCCGATTGACCCTTTCTAAAGGAAAGGGTGCAACTATTGACCCTTTCTAAAGGAAAGGGTGCTCCTATTGACCCTTTCTAAAGGAAAGGGTGCTCCTATTGACCCTTTCTAAAGGAAAGGGTGCTCCTATTGACCCTTTCTAAAGGAAAGGGTGCTCCTATTGACCCTTTCTAAAGGAAAGGGTGCTCCTATTGACCCTTTCTAAAGGAAAGGGTGCTCCTATTGACCCTTTCTAAAGGAAAGGGTGCTCCTATTGACCCTTTCTAAAGGAAAGGGTGCTCCTATTGACCCTTTCTAAAGGAAAGGGTGCTCCTATTGACCCTTTCTAAAGGAAAGGGTGCTCCTATTGACCCTTTCTAAAGGAAAGGGTGCTCCTATTGACCCTTTCTAAAGGAAAGGGTGCTCCTATTGACCCTTTCTAAAGGAAAGGGTGCTCCTATTGACCCTTTCTAAAGGAAAGGGTGCTCCTATTGACCCTTTCTAAAGGAAAGGGTGCTCCTATTGACCCTTTCTAAAGGAAAGGGTGCTCCTATTGACCCTTTCTAAAGGAAAGGGTGCTCCTATTGACCTTATCTGATAAAAAGGGTGCTCCTCTAGATTCTTTTCTAATAGAAAGGGTGCTCCTATACATCCTTTCTGATAGAAAGAGTGCTCTTATATATCCTTTCTGATAGAAAGGGTGCTCTTTTATATCCTTTCTGATAGAAAGAGTGCTCCTATAAATCCTTTCTGATAGAAAGGGTGCTCCTATAGATCCTTTCTGATAGAAAGGGTGCTCCTGTAGATCCTTTCTGATAGAAAGGTTGCTCCTTTAAATCCTTTCTGATAGAAAGGTTGCTCCTTTAAATCCTTTCTGATAGAAAGGATGCTCCTATAGATCCTTTCTGATAGAAAGGTTGCTCCTTTAGATCCTTTCTGAAAGAAAGGGTGTTCCTATGGACTCTGTAAATAATGGTGCTTGTAAAGAAACTTTCTGTAAGAAAACGTTCTTCTATAGAACATTTCTGTACGAAAAAAATCTTCTACAGACCCTTTCTTTACGAAAGACCATTTCTGTACGAAGTAGTTATTCTATAGACGCTTTCTATAAGGGTGATTTATATTCCCTTTTTTAAAGGATGGTTCTATAGACCCTTTTTGAAAGAAAGGATGGTTCCTCAGACCGCTTTCTTAAACAAAGGGTTCTTCTGTAGACCTTTTCTGAAAGAAAGGGTGCTTCTGTAGACTTTTTCTGAAAGAAAGAGTTTTTATAGACCTTTTCTTAAAGAAAGGCTGCTTCTACAGACCTTTTCTGAAAGAAAGGGTGCTTCTGTAGACTTTTTCTGAAAGAAAGAGTTCTTATGGACCTTTTCTTAAAGAAAGGTTGCTTCTACAGACCTTTTCTGAAAGAAAGAGTGTTTCTACAAACCTTTTTTGAAAAAAGGGGTGCTTCTACAGGCCTTTTTTGAAAGAAATGGTGCTCCCAAAAACCCTTTTTGAATGAAAGGGTGCTTCCATAAATCCTTTTTGAAAGAAAATGTTATTCTAAAAAACCTTTTTGGATGAAAGGGTGCTTTTACAAACCCTTTCTGAAAGAAATTGCTCTTTTACAGACACTCAAGCTGCAAATATTAAGGCGTGCATCAATACGACAACGTAAAGTACTCACAACAGGCTGAACTTTCTCCATAGTCCCATGAGTATTGTATATTTTTAGCTGCCAGTGGCTTATTAGGGATTACAAAAAGTATTTATAAATCCCTACCATATACTTTGTTATAAATAACATATTCCCTCCCCTCTATATGTATTTCTATAAAATACACAGCGGTTAAATAACGAGCGGGAATATATGTACTGATTCAACAAATCATTTTTTTATTTACATAATTTTTATTCGCCAACAGCTGCCTTTAAGCCAAGTTTCAGCAACATCTATAACCCTTATGTAATCACATAAAATTCTTGAGTTATACAGAGTTTCCAATCATTGTTTAACATTTGTTGTCATCCACAAAAATTATTTTATTATTTCAAGATGTTGTTGAGTTCAACGACAAAAAAACCTAAACCACAAATGAAACCATTGAAGCATTCACATGGTGAGCAAAGTAATACGATACAGGGAGCCAAATAGGTAAAAAAAAAAAAAAAAAACAAATCATCACACAAAGCCATACAACAAACAAATTTAAAACAAAGTAAATTCAATCAATTCTTATTAGAAACAATTATTTCAACTTGTATGCCAAAGTATCAAGGACACATTGCTTGCCTTAAATGTGTTATTAAGCATGTTTTCGGAAACAACCTGTAACATGCTCAGAGCGTGGTTGAGTTACATTATGGTATGCTGAGGTGTCGTTGGCATGCCTCTATATTTATTTATCCCGGCTTTGCTCATTCGGCCTTGCTCTGACATGTACAAACTCCCAAGTCACTCGTTCAATAAGCAAGAAAGCTGCAATCACCATACTTAATTATGCATTCTGTAATCTCTAGTATCCCATAGGTGTTTCGGATACTATGTAGCCCTCCCTCTGGATTCCATTATGAAATCCCCTGTCGGGCCTCATATCGTATGAGAGCCCCCTTAACTGTTGTTGGCTTAACCGAGCTTTACATTACCTTATTAATTGATTACCAATTCATCATATTTAAATCCAGGATTATTTCAGAATTCATTATAATAAATTTATTATAGGACTAAATAGTCCAACAACTATATATAACTTATCAGATAAGTGTTAATTCTAGAGGGATCATATAATTAGTTAATAATTGTGATTGACTATTCTCTAGTATACTACGGGGTATACAAAATAGGGGGAAAACAAAAGAAATTATACAAGTACCTGAAGACTGCTTCGCAGGGGTCGGCATGTCCTCTTGTGACTTAAGTATAACAATTTAAAAGAGTTGTGTATATTTTTTTTGTTTTCTGATTTCTTTTGTTTTGTTATTTCTTTCTTTCTTTTTGTTTTATTTCATTAAATCATTTGGTTTTTTTTTTTTGTGGTAATTATACTCTAAAAAAAAGAAATCCTGCCTATCGAGCTCGATGAGAAGGTGCAAAATTTCCATCCTAAAGATATTTGGGACAAGAAATTGTGGGGCTAAATAACCCTCAGTTAACCAAAGAGATTTAACGATCAATAATTCAAATATTTCTTAAAAATTATTTAGAAAACACATAAAAATTCATTACGTTAAGTTTTAACGACAGATCAATTCTTTGATTTAGTTTATGGAAGCAGAAAAAAAGTATTAAAAACAATGTTGAAATAATATTGGGTATAAGCGTGTGCCTCCGAATGATTATAATTGATGAAATCTCAAACTAGATTAAGGAAAATTGGGTAAAAATACCCAAAAACAAACTATTTTGAATTATATTGTATAAATCAAGAATCGCAAAAGTAAATTAACCTCGTACGTATAAACGTGTGTTAATAAAACACGTGATTAATCTTAATAATCAGTTCGGATCAAATCTAAAAATCGCAATGGTAAATTAACTTCGTAGGTATAAACGTGGTTTAACATAACACGTGATCAATAAAGATTAGATCGAAAATCGCAAAAATAAATTAACCTTGTAAATATAAACGTGTTGTAATATATCACGTGGTTAATCTAGGTTAAATCTAGAATTGCATAAAATAAATTAATTAACCTTATAGGTATAAACGCGGTATGATAAAACACGTGATTAGACCTAACCCGTTCCATGCGGAGGAACACCTTTACACGTACATCTGATTATTACATATACCACTATCAAAATATGTTTGCTTTGCGCGTTTACATAAATATGTACCCAACATGGTACATGGCTGGCAAAATATGTTATGGAATTGTTTATAAAATTGGCTGACCGTCAATAAAATTTGCAAAAATGTGGGCCGCAATATTCCCCGCCTGTGGCGAAGAATAAAGGGTAACCAAAAAATCACTGTCACACAAACTGCACAAGTACACTCTACTTACGGGAATGATGATTTTTGTTTTCCTTCATAGTGTGTACTTATCTGGCGTTCAACTTGAATTCTGGAACTTTCTGCGCTGCTACACATTGACTGCTACTGACTATGGTAGTGGTGGAGGGGGGTAGCACTTCAAATCAATTATCAGCTGCGACAAAATATTGAGATGGTGGCTATATGGTTATATCACTGGACACTCGTAACGTTGTGTGGTCTGGTGATACAATGATGTTTCATGGAATTGAGTATGATCAGTATCCACCGCTGCTGGTGTTACGGCAGGGTACTTGGATTCTTATTGACCTTTTAACACGAGAAATGCATGTCACACAAAACGCAAAAGGAAATCAAACGTCGGTTGGTGGGAAGTTGTTCTGCCTTATGACGTCACGGCAAAAAAAGCTGAGCAAGACGAGCACAAATTTTTGCAAGCAATTGTTAATTTGGCTTTGCGTCCAAATTGTAAATGGACACCAACGAAATATTTTCGTCCACTTGGGAATGTTTGCAAGTTGGTGGTTTAAGGCAGAAACAATTCCAATTATTCCCAACTTGTGGTTTGTGAAGATGTGCCAGGTAACGGTACCGTGATATGTGCACCACGAGGTTTTGTGTCGTCACTGGTTATTTCTATACACCACAAAAAAAAATGCAAAATCATTTCATTAATTTTTCTATCTTTCCCACATCGTGGATAAAAGAAACTCACCTACCCCTTTAGGGTAATTTTATTTGTGTTCGCAAGCCAGGAATACAATTATAATTTCACGGCACCATTAATTTTACACTTGCAAATATTTGCAAATTAGAATTTGCAACTTTGCTTTAGGTTGTGTTACCTTTTGTTTGAGCACGTCTTGCTCCTTATTGGTGTCGTTCGAAAAATGATTGCAATATTTTAATGGCGCCTTCTTCGTGTTCTTTTTGGTGTTCGTGATCGTCTTTTGTGCATGTGCGGTATTGCCACATTGCACGAAAAAAACTAAAATGGACCCTTGCCTAAATGACAGTGAAATGCGCTCCTTACGCCGTGGCTGGCGTAACGTAAGTTATGGTAGGTTAACATAACAAACCCAAACACGTGGGTGGAGGCCTGCCGAAGCCTCACTGATTCGGGAAGTTAACCGAACTATGTAAGGGGTGGGGAAGAACTACGACCCTGAGGAAAAAAATTCACAAACAAATTCATAATAGCCGGGCAATTATTTGGTAGGCACCATATGCTGCAGATCTTTAGAATGATAGACCCCTATCTTTTTACCCTGTAGGTCTTCAATCTCGTACAAGGACGTTCCTACCTGTCTGGCAACTCTACACTTCACAAATTTTTGACAGAGTTTAGAATTAAGATGGCGGGAGGCATCACTTAAAATAAAGTTCCGCCTGAGTATTTCCTGTCCCGGTTTGAAAACTATTTCGCGAGATCGAGTATTGTAACGTGTCGCCGATTTTTCGTAACAATCGTGCATTTTTGTTTTAATCCTGTCTCGAACCAACTGCATAACGTCGTGTTTCGGTAAAATATCAACCGTCCCGTCTTCCAAAACTCCAAGTTTGTGTGCCAATTCATATTCACTCGCGTGTGTAACCATGTGTGTACCAAACAAAGAAAAATACGGTGAACAGCCAAGTGTAGTGAGCAAAGTGGATCTCAAAGAACATTCGATTGAGGATAAATATTTGTCCCAATCCTTTTGATCCTCGGAAACGTACGTCCTAATCGCCGCGATAATGCTCCGATTGACCCTCTCGGAAGCATTCGCTTGGGGCGAGTAAACCGCGTTCCGTATCTGTTTACATCCGTACCTTTCCAAGAATGACGTGAATTCGGATGACACAAATTGTTTGCCATTATCGGAATGGACTAATTGTGGCACACCAAACTTGTGGAATACCTCGGTTTCTAAAAACTTAACCACACTTTTCGAATTGGCTCTCGCGAGTGGCTTTAATAAAACAAACTTTGTCAAGTGATCCAAAACAATCAAAATAAATGCGTTACCCGATCTCGATCTCGGAAACGGTCCGATAAAATCAATGAAAATCTTTTGCCACGGTCGGTCTGTTATTGTTTCGTTACCCATTTTGGCCCTCAATATTTTATTTGGAGCTTTGGACTCCTTACAAAGAACACAACAATTAATAAAATCACGAACTTGTTTCGCCATTTTGGGCCAATAAAAATATTGACGAAGTGCCGCGATCGTCCGTCCGATACCACAATGACATTTAAGTGAAGACGTGTGTGCATTTTCTATTAAAGTTTCGGTCAATCCAGTGGGAACCCAAAGTTTCCAAGTGAAATTTTCATGAACCGGTGTACCGTCAGAAGGAAGTGTTTTCTTGTATACAAAATTATCAGAAACTTTTAAATCGGGTAAACTTTCTTGGTTCTCGAGAACCATCGCAACCAATTGTGAATATTCTTCACTTTTAAATTCGGGAGAAGACAGATCAATTAAAGGCTTTTCATCCACAAACATATTCAACTCATCCATGTGCAATCGTGACAGTGTGTCGGCGACAACATTTTGAGATCCCTTGCGGTGCTGAATATCAAAATTGAAAGCCTGAAGCTTCAAGCTCCATCTTGCCAACCGTCCGCTGAGATCCTTCTGCCCCATCAGCCATTTCAATGCGCTGTGATCCGTAACTACAGTGAAGGGCATAAGTTCTATGAACGGGCGGAATTTCTTAATAGCACTTATGACAGCCAGGCACTCACGCTCCGTGACACTGTAGTTACGTTCAGCCTTCGAGAGTTGCGCAGAATGAAAGGCGATGGGACGTTCCAGACCTTCAGCATCTAGCTGGTACAAGACTGCACCGAGGCCGATATTTGAAGCGTCACATTGAACGTAAAAACGCTTATCGAAAACAGGATGGTTGAGTACGGGACTGGTAGTCAAAGCTACCTTCAGTTTATTGAAAGCTTCAATTGCCGTTTCATCGAAAGAAAACGTTTTACCCTTCTTTAAGGTGTTGGTCATTGGTGCTGTGATCTCGGCATAGTTCTGGATGAACCTCCTGAACCAGGAACACATACCTAGGAAACGGCGAACTTCCCGAGTCGTCTTAGGAATCGGAATATCTGTTATGGAATTAATTTTAGACGGGTCTGGCTTAAGTTTGCCCTCACCTACTATGTACCCAAGGTATTTCAACTCTCGGCGACAAAACTTCGATTTCTTCACATTAATGGTCAAGTTCGCCCTTGACAGCATCTCACCAACCTTGCTTAGTAGCTCAACGTGGGACTCAAAATCGGGTGAGACTACCAGCAAGTCATCGAGGTACACGAAGACTTTGTTTTTCAGGTCCGGTGAGATCACACTATCCATCAACCGACATAACCGTTGGGCTGCGTTACACAACCCAAACGGCATGACGGTGAATTGATAGTGCGGTCTCCCCGGCACTGTAAACGCAGTCTTCGGACGACTCTCAACTGCAAGGGGAACTTGCCAGAAAGCGTCTTTCAAATCGATGCTTGAAATGTAGTAGGTGTCCTGAAGCCGGCCTAGCAGAGCGTCAATGAAGGGCAGAGGATAAGCATCCTTCACTGTCACCTCATTCAACTTGCGCGCGTCTAAACACAGCCTATTCTTCTCTCCACGACGAACGAGAGTGACAGGCGAATTCCACGGAGATGTACTGGGCTCTATTACACCTAAACTCAGCATGCGATCTAACTCCTGATAAATTAATGATTCCACAGCTGGCGACACCGGATAGTGGCGCTGCTTAATCGGGACTGCATTCCCCGTATCGATGACATGCTCTTGTAAATGGGTCTTCCCAAGACCAAACTTTTCGAAATCTCGAAAACTTTCTTTAGCTTTTTCAAGCATAGCTAACTGGTCAATCGATAAAGGATGCATATCGGAATCACTAACTACCGAAGAGATCTCGAGACTGCTAATGAGCTTAGGTGCAATAGAAAAAACTTTCCAGAAAT
Organism: Musca autumnalis; assembly: GCF_047663935.1. NCBI lineage: Eukaryota > Metazoa > Arthropoda > Insecta > Diptera > Muscidae > Musca > Musca autumnalis. The sequence goes on along the minus strand of NW_027411977.1, from coordinate 242,563,878 downwards.
CGACGCCACAGTACATGGAATTTTCAAGACCAGGTATCAAATATACATCCATGGTCTTCGTCACATCATCGAACGTGAGATCAACTTTAACCTTTCCTGCGCAAGAAATCCGCTGTCCACTAGCCGTACCTACACTACATTTATACACCGGAGTGACTTTTAAATTCAATTTATCAACCAAAGAGAAACAATTTTTGCCGAGGCAGGTTACAGTGGCTCCACTGTCGAATAAGGCCAAAACAGATACTCCATTTACTAAAACTTCCCGAAAAGGACGAGGATCATTTGACTTAAAATCAGAAAAGGTAGTGGATGAAACGGAAAGACGATGTAATCGTCTACGCTTATAGCGCTCACGAGTTTTCAGAATGCGATTCGAAACAAAAGCTTTTGCATTAGCGGAAATCTCTGAATTAAAAATGCGTTCACGAGTCTTCAGATAATTTGCCATGCGGATGTGAAATGGCAATGTTAAATCTGGTTTGGTTCTGGCAGAGTTATGAGAAAGTCCGGGTGAAATAGAATTGTCAGGAACAATTGAATCTGTAGAAGTGGAAACATCATGAGAAACTAGTCAGTCCACTGTTTGAGTAGAAACTGATTCGGCCTTAGAAGAAGCAAAAGTGCGACTGTTTTGTTTACAGTTGTTACATTGAGGAGCTGTAACACCAGGTGAACCACAGCGGAAACAAAAAAGAGAACGTTGAGAACTAGTACATTGCTTAAAAGTGTGACCTTTGTCATTACAGTTCCAACAACGCATCGGTTCACTTTTAGAAACACCGGGTGCCTTTGGCCGAAGCCTCAACTCTTCAACTTCCTGTACTAAATCATCAAAATCGTTATCATTTATCTCGTTCACCATACGAGTGGGTGGACTTGTCCTAAATCTCGATGAAGATTCTCTTTCAAGAAACTCTTCCGCTTTCCTGACTTCATTCCTAAATTGTTCCACAGAGTAAAATGTTCCACTAAATGTCAAATGAGCAAGAC